>NC_134353.1:11279642-11579642 GCF_048569485.1 Anomaloglossus baeobatrachus
ATGCATGCACGCCTGCACGCAATGCTCTGCATACACGCATGCAATGCTCTTCATGCAATGCTCTGCCACATACATGCATGCAATTCTCTGCCACACACGCCCACCATGCCTTGCCACACGCACGCCCGCAATGCTCTACATGCACGCATACCCTGCTCTGCATGCACGCCCTGCTCTTCCTGCACACACGCCATTCTCTACATGTATGCAGACCCTGCATGCACGCCCACCCGCACGCAATGCTCTGCATGCACGCCTGTAATGCTCTGCATGCACGTCCGAACACAATGCTCCATATACTACACCTGTAATATACTACATCACTACAACCCCCATATACACCTGTAATAAACTACATCACTACACCCCTATATACTACACCATTACACCCCCATATACTACACCACTATATACTATCCCACTATATACTACACCTGTAATAAACTACATCATTACACCCTTATATACACCAGCAGAGGGGGAGGGTAGCAGCGGTGGTGCGTGGGGGAGAGCGGAGGGGTGTCATTGGAGATG
Organism: Anomaloglossus baeobatrachus; assembly: GCF_048569485.1. Lineage (NCBI taxonomy): Eukaryota > Metazoa > Chordata > Amphibia > Anura > Aromobatidae > Anomaloglossus > Anomaloglossus baeobatrachus. The sequence continues at coordinate 11,280,177 of NC_134353.1, forward strand.
GCAGTAGCAGTGGCGCGAAGAGGTGTCATTGGAAACAGTAGCAGCGGTGGCGGGGGGAGGGGCCAATCTCCTCCCTCTGCTTTGATGTGGAAAGCCCAGTGGGCGCGTCCAGCTCACAGCAAGGAGCTGTCCTGAATTAAGTATAGGGGTATAGAGTCGCAGCCTGACTATCAGAGTCTTTGCACAGTGGCTGCCATAAAGGAGGTGAGTAACTATTGTTACTCACAGCAAATCCAAAATGGCAGCCCCCAGCGCTTCAGAAAAACTAGAATTAAATAAAAACTTAATAAACAGTGAAATTAATTTTGTATTATAAATACTTGTTTTCAAAATCACTATTATTACTACAAAAATAAAAAATGCGACACGTTCCCTTTAAGTACTTTGAGGGGTGCCGTTTTTAGAATGGGGTCCCTTTTGGGTATTTTCTGTCACTTAGGCCTTTAAAAGTCCCTTCAAATGTGAGGTGGTCCCTTAAAAAAAAAAAACGTTTTTTAAATTTTATTGAAAAAAAAGCGAAATTGCTGATGAACTTTGAACCCTTTTAACTTCCTGACCCAAAAGAGTTTGTTTCAAAAATTGTGCTGATGTAAAGTAAGATGTAAAAATGTACTTAAGTATTTTGTGTGACAGAACTCTCTGGTTTAAGGGCATAAAAATTAGTTTAAAATTGCAAACGTTTTAACATTTTCATCAAATTTCAGATTTTTTTTCAATGTGCAATACAGGGTAATATTGTGGTACCGTGTTAGCCAGAAAAATCAACTGAAATACTATGTCCCAAGAATGACAAAAGTATTTTAGGAGTGATACCTTTATAGGCTAACCAGAAAACGTATATTAGCCGCTTTCAGAGCACACAGGCTCCTTCTTCAGGCAAATTACAAATCTGTAAATTTGTAATAGCCTTTAGAAGGAGCCTTGATGCTCTGAAAGCGGCTAATATACGTTTTCTGGTTAAGGCCCCGTCACACTAAGCAACATCGCTAGCAACATCGCTGCTAACGAACAACGTTTGTGACGTTGCTAGTGATGTTGCTGTGTGTGACATCCAGCAACAACCTGGCCCCTGCTGTGAGGTCGTTGGTTGTTGCTGAATGTCCTGGGCCATTTTTTAGTTGTTGCTGTCCCGCTGTGAAGCACAGATTGTTGTGTGTGACAGCGAGACAGCAACAACTAAATGTGCAGGCAGCAGGAGCCGGCTTCTGCGGAGGCTGGTAACCAATGTAAACATCGGGTAACCAAGAAGCCCTGTCCTTGGTTACCAGATATTTACCTTTGTTACCAGCCTCAGCCGCTCTCACTGTCAGTGCCGGCTTTTGCTCTGTGCACATGTAGCTGCAGGACACATCGGGTTAATTAACCCGATGTGTGCTGTAACTAGGAGAGCAAGGAGCCAGCGCTAAGCGATGTGCGCTGCTCCCTGCTCTGTGTACATTTAGCTGCAGCACACATCGGGTAATTAACCCGATGTGTGCTGTAACTAGGAGAGCAAGGAGGCAGCGCTCAGTGTGCGCTGCTCCCTGTTCTCTGCACGTGTAGCTCCGTGCGCTGGTAACCAAGGTAAATATCGGGTTGGTTACCCGATATTTACCTTAGTTACCAAGCGCAGCATCTTCCACGCGGCGCTGGGGGCTGGTCACTGGTTGCTGGTGAGCTCACCAGCAACTCGTGTAGCGACGCTGCAGCGATCCCTGCCAGGTCAGGTTGCTGGTGGGATCGCTGGAGCGTTGCAGTGTGACATCTCACCAGCAACCTCCTAGCAACTTACCAGCGATCCCTATCGTTGTTGGGATCGCTGGTAAGTTGCTTAGTGTGACTCGACCTTTAGCCTATAAAGGTATCACTCCTAAAATACTTTTGTCATTCTTGGGACATAGTATTTCAATGCATTTTTTTCACAAATAATACAAAATATCGCGTTGTAAACTTACCACTATCATGAAGTACAATATGTCACAAAAAAGTGTCTCAGTATCACCGGAATCCGTTGAAGCTCCAGAGTTACAACCTGTCAAAGAAACTGGTCAGATTTCTAAATTTAACCTTGGCTTTAAGTACAAAATTGACTTTATCGTTAAGGGGTTAACAGATAAAAAAGGCTCCAGCCAGTCTGACATGAAAAAATGGTAAACTTGTCCTGATTTACCAAACAAAGGAACAACACGTCTGGCCTAATTAAGAGCCGTTCACCAACCACACAAGCTGCCAGATGCTAATTTGTTACAAATTCTACTAGCTACCGGATTTTTCGGTTTATAACATGCACTTTTCCTCCCAAAAATTTCTTTGAAGTCCTCACCGTCAACAGCCGCCGCAGCAGCAGCCACTGCAGCCCTAGCCTCAGCACGGGAGCACCAGCCTCCACTGCAGCCTGAGCCCCAGTCTCCGCCACAGCACCAGCTTCCACCGCAGCCTGAGCCCCAGTCTCCGCCACAGCACCAGCCTCTGCCGAAGCCCCAGCACAGCCTCCTCCACCACGACTACTGCCCCCTCCAGTAAGACACCACCGGATTACAAGACTGACACCATTTTTTTTTTTTATACCTTTTCCTATACCTTGCCCTGAATTTAGGGTGTGTCTTATCAAACAAAAAATACGGTATCTCTATAGAATAATGATCAGTAACCAGTGGATAATGATACAGAGAACAGATAGATAATAGATGAATAATAGATATAATAGTAAAAAATATCTATATGTAATATTTTATGAAATTTCCTTTCAGACGCTGACAAATGCATTAAATGCCAAAGTGATGAATGGCCAAATGAGAAGAGTGACCGGTGTCTGCCCAAAGTGATTGAATTCATCTCTTACCAGAAGGACCCCATTGCTTCTGTATTTTCTGGTGTTTCGCTTTTCGGATCTCTTGTGACCGGCTTCATATTTGGAATATTTATTTCCTACCGGGATACTCCTATTGTTAGAGCTAATAACCGGAACCTGAGTTATCTCCTCCTGGTCTCCATCTTCCTCAGCTTCCTCTCGGGCTTCTTGTTTCTTGGTCGTCCCACTGATGTAACTTGTAGATTACGTGAGACCAGTTTTGGGATTTTCTTCTCAGTCGCTATCTCTTCACTTCTCGCCAAGACCATCATGGTTTGTGTGGCTTTTAAGTCCACCAAACCCGGAAGCCCCTGGAGAAGATGGCTGAGTGTGAAACTGCCCTATACTATAGTGTTGTTGTGTTCTTCTCTTCAGGTTGTGATCTGTGCCATCTGGTTGTCTATTTCTCCCCCATTCCAGGACCTGGACACTGAGTCTTATCCTGGGACGATCATCATTCAGTGTAATGAAGGCTCAGATCTCTGGTTCTCTTCCATGTTGGGTTATCTGGGGCTCCTGGCGGCTGTCAGCTTTGTTCTGGCTTTCATGGTGAGGACATTACCGGACAGTTTTAATGAGGCCAAGTACATCACCTTCAGCATGGTGGTGTTCATCAGTGTCTGGATCGCCATGATCCCGGCTTATCTGAGCACCAGAGGGAAGTCCATGGTGGCTGTGGAGGTATTTGCAGTTATTGCTTCCAGTGCTGGGCTCCTGGGTTGTGTGTTTTTCCCAAAATGTTTTATTGTTTTATTTAGATCTGAAAGGAATAGAAAAACTGATCTGCTCCGGAAAAGTGATGAAAGACTGTGAGATATTAGCCCTGTGGTGATAGTGACTGGTTCTGTGCATTAGAGGAAGCCATATTACAGTAGAGCTTCTCTATCGGCTCGTGTATGAAGGAAACATATAAAAATGTAACAAATAAAAGTAATATCTGCGGTTATCAGTGCAATTATTAGAATATCACATATTTATAAAGGGATTAATATGAATAAATACAAAAAGCTGCTTCTTGTAAGGACATTATTCCAGGCTACAGATCTATGCAGAGAGGGAGAAACTGTGCAATGAGTTTTATCTGAGGAAAAAGAAATTATCATGCGATGCCCTGGCAAAATCAGGAGTCACACAGTTTAGGCCCCCGCATAACACCGCTCCCACACAGGGTTAAACCAGCCAACAAAATCCTAGTCACCCCCTTAGGGAAAGACAGACACACCAGTGGGTGGGACCAGTCAGAAGGGAACGCCCACCTAAGGGTCTAGACAGCCCGGGGCGGGAAAACAGTCAGATAAGTTCAGAGTTTAAGTGAAGTAGAGGTGAAGCTGATAGGTGTCAGGGTCGGGGCCCTGACACATTGGCTGGGTGGCAGATAGTAGTCACCGCCAGCAGGAGACGGGAAGATGGCTTGGCAGATCCGAGATTGACCGCGGCAGGGTTGTAGCCCGCCAGTACCGACAATAGAGAACCGATCCGGAAACCGTGCAAACAAAGGGGATACTCGGACCCTGAAGCCAGAACTGGCACCGACATCCTAGCTAATTAACCGATTGAGGGCAGGATTCCAGGTCCTGTCCCAACCTAAGTCTCGAAAAGTAGACAACCACCCACATAGAGGGATAGGGCATCAGCCAGGGCCCAGGAGATCAAACGGGTCAGCGTCTGACGGGCACAGCTTCCAACCAAAAGACTGGGAGCGGACTCCTGCGTTACACACCGGGAAGTCTGAACCAGCAAAAACACAAAGTGCAGAGGAAAGGAGTAGTGACCACTAGCCCGGTTGTGGGACCAGATACACCTGTCTGCGGCAACCAGCCACCATCACCTTGGTTTACCAAAGGACTCGTGAGATTTATTCAATTGTGAGTAACTTCCCCGGCCTGACCGGGTGCGTCGGTCCCTGCCGCTATCACACCCTGCACAGAGACATTGGGTCCCGGGGCATTCATCCCTACCCACGGAGCGAATAAACTCTAGCTGCCGGCCCATCACCCCTCCTGGTAGCCCCACAGCAGCAGCGGTGGTGCTACACATCACCATACACCGTGGGTGGCGTCACAGACAGTTTCTCAACAATCCCCATACAAATACGTCCCCTTTTTATTCAATGTGTCCGTGTGATCCCCAGGTCCGGTAGAGTCCCTCGAGCCATGACGCAGATCCGGATCCGAGCAGTACGGCTGCTGGCTCGAGGGCAGCACAATCATATGTGCTCATCTCGGTGGAAATAAGACCTATAAATGACTGCAGCTGCAGATCCTCAGGATCAAAGAGAAGATAAGAAGGAGAAGGACGATTGGTGGTTATTCTGCGCTGCCAGTCAATAACGATGCTGTGCGCCATTCAAAAAATGGGTCCATCATTTCAACGTGTCGTGAAGCTGCCTCGGCTCTGCAGACACCACGGATAAACTGTAAAACACAGGCGGCTCCTGAACATCTGTGGTGCACCAAAACTGGGATGTACAATTACTGTAGTTTACAGTAAAGGGGTTCTTTGGTGATGACAATTATCACCGATCCACAGAATACACAGGTTAGATAGGCAATAACTTATTGATTGGTAGAACTAGATTGTCAAGGAGAAATTCCATAATTTTGGAAATCACCTTCTTTACGGCAAATGTTTGCTGAAATCTCTGATTAATAGTCACTGAGTACCAGCAAAGGAATTTAGACCAAACAAATATCTGGTATAAACCCAACTCAGTGAGAGCAGGTGCACAAGAGGGAAGTGATTTTTTTTTTTTACAAGCCTTTTACAGAGATCTAATGGGTTAGTCTCTTAGTAAAATTCAAAAAGTATGCCATTGGCTATATTAAAGCATATGCAAAAAGTCTGTGACATTTATCCATTTTTTTGGGACCCCCCTCCAGTCCCTTCTGTGTCTCTAACTTCAGATCTTGCAGAGTATTTGGCACGTAGCACATCTGACCATAAATTTGGACTTGCGCCAGTCTTTATCAGATCTGTAGTCCGTTGCTTTGTATCAGTCTTCAGCTGCTGACCTTGACATAGACATACTTGCTTTCCTGACATGTAGTAGTAATCCAAAAGAAGACTCTCCCTTCATTCTCACATAAAAGAGAAAACTTGGTTATAGAAAAATATCTAGTGGTTATAGAGAAACATTATATTTAGGGATGAGCGAATGTATTTGCCACTCTTCAGGTATTCGGTATCTGAAAGAGAACAGGCTACTCGAGACATTCGGTATCCAACGTATAAAACAACATCCGCTCCGATACTTTAATTTCGGACTTCCTGGCACCTGTTTTCCAGCCAATGAACACATCTGACGTTGCTTGCCCTCACAGTAACGCCACAGGCATCTTTGTTGGGATTTTATTTGGCTGCACAGCGTCATAGGGGCTATATAAGGCAGCGGCCATATTGTGAACACGCAAACCTAAGCAGCTGGCGGTGGTGATAAACTGTGCTGTATGAGGGAGAGCGTTTATACAGCCAACTAATAATAGTCCTTGTAAGGGCTGAAGACAGTGTGCATTAGCTGCTAGCGACTGTGTAAATCATAGAACCAGCTATAGGGACAGTGCAGTGCCTTGTATGAGATAGTATTCCTGCTGCAAACTCCTAAATAGTTCTTGCAAGGCTATGTGCGCACAGTGCGTTTTTGCGCGTTTTTCGGGTGCGTTTTTGGCCTTAAAACTGCATGACATTGCTTCCCCAGCAAAGTCTATGAGTTTTCATTTTTGCTGTCCGCACACAACATTTTTTTAAGCTGCGTTTTTTAGCTTAAAAAAAAAATGGACATGTCAATTCTTTCCTGCATTTTTCTGCGTTTTCCCCCATGCAATGCATTGGAAAAACGTAGAAAAACGCAGAGATCAAAAACGCAGCAAAACGCAGCCAAAAACGCACTAAATCGCGGTAATAACGCATGCGTTTTTTGCCGCATTTTTTTTGATGCGGGCGCGTTTTTGTGCGTTTTTAGCGGCCAAATACGCAGCGTCAAAAAAACAAAGTGTGTGAACTCAGCCTAAGGGCTGAAGCAATTAGTCAGTATCTGCTATTAGCTCCATAAATTGCCAGGCTGCAAACAGTGAATGCAGAACCAGCTATAGGGCCAGTGTTAGTGCTGTTCTTTGTTAGGTGAGAAAGATCCATCTGTAAAAAAAAAAAAAGAAAAAAACTCCTCTTACTAGTGGTGCATACGGTCTGTTAGTATGGTGTCTGATATAGGGAGAGCTTTTTCAAAGGCAGGGAGAGATTTAAAGCTGTCCTGACATCTGCTACTAATAATCAACAATCCCAGCACTGCTACATCACTTGTGTATATTCTACAAGGGATAGGTATTGCAAATTCCCAGAAAAGGCCCCAAAATTTACCAAAAAACGGGTTCAGGTGTAGTGTAGAGCCTGTCAGCCACCATCTCAATTCATACCAGCACAGCTGCGTCCCTGGGTTGGCTTCTTAGCGTACATATACTGCATAGTACCCTACTGCTAAAAAATAGTGTAAGTTTAAAAAAAAAGAAAATTGCTGTCACGGCCTGTAGTTCTGCCTGAAGTCAAATACCATTATAACACCAACTTAGCATCCTGCTGGTGGCGTCTTCATATCTCACAGAACCTACATAGTGTCCTGCTCTTACTAAAACATAGTGTCGGTGTTACAAAACCTTTAAATAATACTCGCTGTCAGTGGCACTACTTCTGCCTGAAGCCAAATACCATTATAGCACCAACTTAGCATCCTGGTGGTGACTTCATATCTTAAGCCGGCGTCACACGGGACGATCTATCATGCAATTGTACCCGCCCCCGTCGTTTGTGCGTCATGGGCAATTAGTTGCCCGTAGCGCACAAAGTCATTTACCCTGTCACATGTACTTACCTCCCGAACGACGTCGCTGTGGGCGGCAAACATCCTCTTCCAGAAGGGGGAGGGACGTTCGGCGTCACAGCGACGTCACACAGCGGCTGGCCAATGAGGCGGAGGGGCGGAGATGAGCGGGACGTAACATCCCGTCTACCTCCTTCCTTCCGCATTGCTGGCGGGACACAGGTAAGCTGCAGTGCATTGCTCCCAGAGTGTCACACAGAGCGATGTGTGCTGCCTCGGGAATGATGAACAACTGGAGCACAGAAGGAGGACCAACATTTTGAAAATGAACGACGTGTCAACGAGCAACGATAAGGTGAGTATTTTTGCTCATTCACAGTCGTTCGGAGGTGTCACACGGTACGATATGTCAAACGATGCCGGATGTGCGTCACTAACGACATGACCCCGACGACACATCGCCCGATATATCGTACCGTGTGACACCAGCATTAAAGAACCTACATAAGTGGCCTGCTGCTACTAAAACAGTCTGAGTGGCAAAAAACAATACTAAAATAAAAGTGGTGTCAAACTCTATTTTCTTTTGGGGCTAAAAGACATTCACAACATGTTTGTCGACGCCTCCAAGTGGTAGTTTGTCCAATAAAGTTACCTTTTGTTTTTTAGACTTACAGACACAGCTATTGTGAAAAACTATTAACAAAAGTTTAACAACCCGGCATTAAGTAATGTTCCACTGCCTGTAGAAAAGGTCACGTTACAGTGTTCACCTTCAAGTAATGAAACCCAAAAAATTGAAAAAATAGGCGGTAAGGCTCATGGACGAGGTGGTAGTGACAGTGGTGGTCGCCCAAGCAGTGTGACCGAGCCAAAGAAAAAGGTTCCTGCTCTATCTACCTCTGCCTTCCTATCCCAATTTTCTTGTCCACATGGGAAAGCACTCTTGCGTCCTGAACAGTGTGAACAGGTAACAAGTTGGCTAGCAGAAAATGCCTCCAGTTACTTGTCGAGTAGCAAATCCCAAGGGTCCACACAGACAGACTTGAGTAGCCCAGAGGCTGGGCCATCGAATACTCAGCCTGGTCCTCCTTCCTCAGAACATCAGTATTCTAAGGAAACATATGACCAAAAAGCAGGTTACTCTGAGGAACTGTTTACGGGACCCTTTGACCTTTGATGCCTCTCAACGCACAACACCACCAACGCAGGTGAGGCCGAGGTGAGCAGTGATGCACAGATCTTTGAGCACCTAAGGCCAGAAGAAAGCCATGTTGTTGGCCATGACATGCTGGGCAATCAGGTGGAAGTGTTGGAGAATGATGAGACACAGTTGCCCTCAGGTCAGCCTCAAACCTCCATTCCTGAAGATGTTGACCTTCATGAATTTGAAGACAACCTGGTCGATGATGAGGTAACTGATCTAACATGGACGGGTGGCATATATTTCGAGAGTAGCAGTGCAGGGGAGCATGTGCCTATAGTACGCAAAAAGGCTGTTAGAGATAGTGTTTCAACCACTGCCAGAGGTCAACCAACTGTGCACATGACACCACCACCTGTGCCATCTCATAGTCCAAGGGTCCGTGCACCACCTGTATCATCTCATAGTACAAGGGTCCGTGCACCACCTGTGCCATTTCAAAGTCCAAGTGTCCGTGCTGCGATGTGTGGGAGTTTTATTCAAGAGTCCTTCGGACCAAACGGTTGCCATTTGTCAAAACTGTCAGACCAAGATTAGCAGAAGCAAAAATACTTCCAGCTTTGGTACCTCTAGCATGAGAAACCATATGTTAGGCAAGCACACCACTAGGTGGTTGACAGCTCTAGGTAAAATTCACGATTTCCAGCCTCAAAACACTGCCACTTCTCCTGGCCTGCCTGCTTCCCAAACTGGTGTGCAAGAAGATGGCTCTGATGCCTCCTTCTCCCAACCTGATGTCTGCCAAACTCAATCATCAATGACCACATCCGCTTCGGTGTCCCAGTGTTCTGTTCAGTTGTCCATACCACAGACCTTCAAAAAGAAGCGAAAATACCCTATTACGTACCCAAGGGCAGAAACTATAATTGCACACATTGCACGATTGATAGGCCTTGAGATGTTGCCGTATCGGCTTCTGGAAACAGGGGCTCTCTGAGCAGACAGATGAGCGGCTTAGACCATTGGACCTCCGTCCAGGGATGGTAGTGTGCGATAATGGTTGTAATCTGGTGTCAGCTTTAAAGCTTGGAAAGCTTGTACACGTTCCTTGTATGGTCGACATTGTAAATTTAGTAGTTCAGCACTTTCTCAAAAAATACCCTGGGATACCAGACCTACTTACCAAGGTACGATGTATTAGTGCCCATTTCCGCAAGTCATCTCCCTCTTTTGCTGGCCTGGCAGTGCTGCAGCAACGCTTACACTTGCCTCGTCACAGACTAATATGTGACCTCCCCACAAGATCGAATTCAACCTTTCATATGTTGGCAAGGATCCATGAGCAGCAGAGGGCAGTTTCACAATTCCAGCTGGAACATGCCCATCAGACGCAGCTGCCAGACGTACGTACTGCAGAGTGGGTGTGGATTGCAGACATTTGTCAGGTCCTAGAGAATTTTGATTACTGTACCAAAATTTTGAGCAGTGATGATGCTCTTATGAGCATTACCATTCCACTGATGTGTTTATTGCAATGCTCTCTGGATTGTCTGACTGACCAAAGTGTTAATACACCTGAAATGTCTATCGATCCAGACTTACCAACGGTTGCTAGTAATCCGCAGAACCTCGGCCAACAAGTACAGGCCACTATTGCTCAGCATCATGAGGATGAGGAGGATGATGAAGAACAGGAATGGTTTGAAGTTGGTAACCAAGGGATTGAAAACGCAAGCTTCATGGCTGTCTAGCATGGATGGCCTGAGGAGAAGCAGGAGGAGGAGAGAGAATGGGGAGGAGAGGAGGTTTAGGGAGACAGAATGTATTCTTAGCAGTGACACACAAAGGTTTCCAGTTTTCAGTCTGGGACACATGGCACAGTTCGTTTCACATTGCCTTTCTCATGACTGTCGGCTAGTCCCCATTTTGGAATACGAAAAATACTGGATATGTACCCTTCTTGACCCATGCTACAAAGACAAATTTGCTTTGCTACTTGTTGAGGCAAATAAGGATTGTGCTATAGAAACATTCAAGAGGGCTGTAGTGGAGCAGTTGATGAAACGCTTACCCTCAGATCATGCTGGCGTCAGAGGTAGCGTGTCATCTCACGTAACAGGATTACAAGAGAGGGCAACGCATAGTAGGACCAACACAGGCTGGGGACTAATGTGCCAAAACTGGTCCATTTTCCACAAACCGTCAACTTCCAATCAGATACCGGTTTGGGGAACTATGACAAGGAGGGAACAGTTAAGAAAGATGGTGAGGAACTGTAGTGACCGTATCAGCATGCTTTCAAAGTCTACAGTTACCTTTAACTGTTGGGTTTCCAAGAACAACACTTGGCCAGACCTCGCGTTATACGCTTTGGAAGTGCTAGCTTGCTCTGCTGCGAGTGTGTTGTCTGAGCGTGTTTTCAGCTCAGCGGGGTCAATAATAGCAAATACTCGCACACGACTATCCATGGAACGTGCAGACAGTTTGACCATGATCAAAATCAACCATAGATGGATTGCCCCAGAGTATCTCAGGCCACCTGTTAACAAGACCCAATAATAAGTGTAGCCCCAAAAATGTGGATTTCTTAAATTCAAATAAGTTCCATTGTTTCTCATTCAAGACTATTTTGTCATCTATCATCTAATGACACTGCATGAGTAATGTAACTTGTTATGCTGCTGCGATGTAATTCTTCGGCCCGATCACCCAAGGCAATATTTTTCAAGCCTTTGTACATTATGCACTGGCACAAGCACTGTCGAGGCTACACTGTCTAGAACAATAGGTCAGGCAGTCTCTATTTGTGTTCTTTACTGATGCTGTGCTCCACGGTGTGTTACACATGGCCCCCCTGCGGAATCAGAATTTATTAAACTCCTTGGCATGTTATGCCCTATTGCAAATCCTACCAATTTTTTTAAAAAAAGCTTTTGGGAGCTGTTGGGAGTACCTTTTGATGCTGTGCTCCATTGTGTCTGAACCATTATCCCCTGGTGAAATTGAATTTTTGGAAATCCTCGGTGCTAGCTAGTGGAATAAAGCCTGAGTTCCAGAGTTAAACAACTGCCACTTCCACGGTGCTGCATGCTTCACAAACTGCGGTCTAGGAAGCAGGCGATGATGCCTCCTGCTCCCAAACTGCTTTTAGTCAGATGCAATCATCATCAACGACATCAGCTTCCATGTCCCAGCGTGGCGTTCACTTGTCCAAAAAACAGACATTACTGAATAATTTAAATACTATTTGAATAGAGGGCCACTGGAGCCGGTGGTGTTGGTGGAGGAGGAGGTGGAGGACAAGGCCAACACCCAAATGGCCACATTGGTAATAGCACTGTAATGTGTTATGGAGTATGTATTCCAACTTTCACACTAATGATATAGGGGACGTAGAAAACTACAAGTGACTGCCATCCCTCCCCAATGTATGTTACAGGACCCACCTGAGGGCCCTAAGAAGTCTGAGATTTGAGGACAGCCAGTATCCCTTTCTACATTTGAGTAGAGGGTGACTGGAGCTGGTGGTGCTGGTGGAGGAGGAGGAGGGCAAGGTCAACATCCCAATGGGCACATTGTACCTGACCTTTTAAAGTGCTGTCAAATATGTCCCAAAAAAGGAGGTGTGAGAGAGACCCCAATATAATGTATACGTAAGTTACAGCCCTTTCTAATCAAAAGAGAAGGAAAAATGTAAAAAAACAAAACGTGTGAACATATGCTAAAGTGTTTTTTTTTTAGGTTGGGGCTTGATGTGACGTTTTATTACAGTGATTAGGCACTAGAAACTGTTTCTTAGCAATTTCCCCTCTTTTACTTTGGTGTGAGAGCTGTTCTGGTGACTACATAAACGCCGCGTGCTGCTCTGACCACGTTATTCAAAGACACCAGAAATGCAGTGAGGCCCCTCTACAGGCTGTGCCCATACTGTTAGATACATAAAGTCCAACAATGTTTTAAAGACACACAACAGATATCCCACAATTGGGACGCTGTATAGTGTGCCAGAGCTACTCACATCTAGAATCGAAAACAGGAGAAAAACGAGTAGAATTGCTTCAAAAAAATATGTATTTTATTTTTATTTTTATCTTGATTGATATTATATCAAAAGCAGGTTAGAAAAATACATATAAAATATGTTATAGAGTCAAAGGTAAAGAAATGAGGCCAAGAGGAGGGATGTTAAAAGAGCACAGACTTAACCAGCAAGATTCCTAAAAGAGTATTTGTCCAAAAAACACGTGAATGTCACATAAGAATTGATCAGCAAGAATAAACAAATGCTGACTGCACCATTCCTGCGTGCAATTTACACAGGTACCATATTTATATATCATGAAAATGATGCAACAAAGTCTCATGAGAGAGAGAGATCATAAAATAGTGCGCAAGTCAAGGCACAGACATTAACAACACCATATACAAATAATGCTTATAAATAGCTCAACACAGATGTATAAAGAGATTGCGGGGTGTCGAAAGAGTCTGTATTAGCCAGTTATTGTCAACTACCATATTTGGCACAAATAACATGTGACGCCTATATGTACACCTATCTCATGAGGTATATAACACATGTGTGCATGTAATAGCTGTGAATAGGGTCCTGCACATACAAGGTCCCTTATTGCCAACCACCTATCAGTACCCAAAATCAAAGTTATTCAAGGTTTTAAGGCAACGGGAACACAAGAGTAGCAGGAATCCCATATGTATCACAAATTGCAATCTACATATATAAGCAAATCACATAGAACATATAACGCAAATATGTGCACCTATCTCATAAGGCATGTGATATATATGTGTATATAGTGGTTGTAGGTAGGGTCCTGCACATACAAAGTCCCTCAATGCCAAGCATCTATCAATAATCTAGGTTAAGATAATTCAGAGTTAACATGATGTTAAGGCAGAGGGAACACAAGGATGGCAGGAGCCTCATACATACCACCACGTGCAGACCGCGTGTATAATAAAAGGTCAGGCAGGTTTGTCAGGTGAAGAAGGGTTAAATCCCCTGAATAACTCCGACGTACGTTTCACAAATAGCTTGTGCGCTGATGAAGCAACAGCGCACAAGCTATTTGTGAAACGTACGTCGGAGTTATTGATAGGTGGTTGGCAATAAGGGACCTTGTATGTGCAGGACCCTATTCACAGCTATTACATGCACACATGTGTTATATACCTCATGAGATAGGTGTACATATAGGCGTCACATGTTATTTGTGCCAAATATGGTAGTTGACAATAACTGGCTAATACAGACTCTTTCGACACCCCGCAATCTCTTTATACATCTGTGTTGAGCTATTTATAAGCATTATTTGTATATGGTGTTGTTAATGTCTGTGCCTTGACTTGCGCACTATTTTATGATCTCTCTCTCTCATGAGACTTTGTTGCATCATTTTCATGATATATAAATATGGTACCTGTGTAAATTGCACGCAGGAATGGTGCAGTCAGCATTTGTTTATTCTTGCTGATCAATTCTTATGTGACATTCACGTGTTTTTTGGACAAATACTCTTTTAGGAATCTTGCTGGTTATGTCTGTGCTCTTTTAACATCCCTCCTCTTGGCCTCATTTCTTTACCTTTGACTCTATAACATATTTTATATGTATTTTTCTTACCTGCTTTTGATATCATATCAATCAAGATAAAAATAAAAATAAAATACATATTTTTTTGAAGCAATTTTACTCGTTTTTCTCCTGTTTTCGATTGTGCCCATACTGTGCAGCCTTTTCCTATCCATTTCAGCCTTTTCCTCAGTCACCACAGGTCACCGACAGGTTCAACATCAAATTCTTCTGGTTTCTCATAGACTTAAGTGGGCTTTACACGCTACAATATATCTAACGAGATGTCGGCAGGATCACATCGTAAGTGACGCAAATCTGACATTGTTAGCGATATCATAGCGTGTGACAGCTACGTGCGATGGTGAACGAGCAGAAATTTTCACCTTCTCGTTCATCGTTGACACATCGCTCATTTTCAAAAAATCGAACGTCCGGTTGTTCATTGTTCCCGAGGCAGCACACATTGCTCCGTGTGACACTCCGGGAACGGTGAACACAGCTTACCTGCGTCCCACCGACAAGGAGGAAGGAAGAAGGTGGGTGGGATGTTAACCTCCCGCTCATCTCCGCCCCTCCGCTTCTATTGGCCGGCCTCAGTGTGACATCACAGTGGCGATGATTGTCCCTCCCTCTTCTGGAAGTGGATGTTCGCCGCCCACAGCGACGTCGTCTGGGAGGTAAGTACGTGTGATGGGGGTTTACGACTTTGTGCGACACGGGCAACAAATTGCCCGTGCCGCACAAACGATGGGCGCGGGTGCGATCGCAAATGCGATCAGTCTACAGTTCCCTTTAACAATCATTATTGAGTGGGGCATTATGTGTCTTTCTGCCATTATAATGACAGAAAAGACTGATATGAAGTGCACAAGCACAAGAAAATCACCAGAGCGCTCTACGCTGTGAAAGACAGTAGACAATGGCACTGGAGTGAACATGTGACCGCCTCATGTAGGATGAAGCTATGGATCCTGGGTAAATTTATGTATTTTCTCTCCTTCAGTTTTTTTGCAGTATGCAAAAAAAATGGAAGACACACGGATGACAATCGGATGACATACAGACCGTATACGGAACGGAAACGGATGCCACACGGATGCACCTGTGAAAAAAACGGACCGTTTTTTGCAGACCGCAAAAACGGATCGGTCGTGTGAATGTAGCCTTATTCTAATCTGCTGTTTATAAACAGCAGGCAGAAATAAGTGAATAGCGCCCCCCCCAGTGTCAGAAAATCTCGGGGGTTTCAGGGGTAGCTGGTACCCTGGAGATCATGATTCAGGCCGGTTTTTCCGATCCCCGCTCACGTGATCACCGGTATACACCGTATACCGATGATAACGTTACAGTCAATGACAGCGTCGGTAAAAAATTATTTATCTCCCATCTGGAATGAACAAACATGTCAGATGGTAGATAAATCTCCTCCCCGGTCCCCTCTGGTCCCCCGATATCGCCAAAGTGACCCCCCCCCTGACTCCCTCCCGAAAATCCAAGATAACCGCGCGCACAGCAGCGCGCCGGCCGCATTCAACCTACTCCTCTGATTTCTGTCGCATGTGCCATGACACATGCGACAGAAAACTCCTCCCCAGGCCCTGCCAGGTCACCCCCTATAACCCCCCCGGTGTGCCCCAGTGTCCCACAGTACCTGTGCAGCATTGATCCCCCTCTGCCCCCTCCTTCACAATAGACGCTGCCGCATGCATAGAGCGGCTGTCAGCTCAGCTTCCTGTGTTCAGACACAGTGAGTGGTGGTAACCATGCATCTGTAAGCTACTGCAATGCCCTGCTCATGAGGTAAGGAACATAGTTGATCAGGAGAGCTATACTACATTTCCAAATAGAGGTATTTAATTTTATAGTTGCCCTGCTGAACGACTACCAAACATGAGAGTCCGTTATACGCCACAAGAAAACATGTCTAAATAGTGAGCTCTGTTGTTTAGTATTCATTCAGCTGTATAACTGGACTTAAAGGGGTATTCCATCACCAAGATCCTATCCCCAATATATAGTAGGTGAAATAGCAATAATATCAGCAAATACCAATATTTGTAAATATAGAATAGTTCTCCTGATTAGGCATGCCCTTACCTCATGAGCAGGGCATTGCAGATTTGGTAGCAACAGTTACGACATGGAGTCTGCTGCTGAGGACCCGGGGAGAGTGGGTGCAAATTCATTGCACCCACACTCCTCACATGGAGGGTCTGCACTCCTAGAAAATGGGGGATATGTTCCCTGAGCGTGTCCCCACATATTCTGGATGATCCAGAGTTGTCGTGGGACCCCCTTATTTTTTTTCCTTACAATAAATTGGTGAAAAAGGGACTGTTTTGGGGAGTGTTTTTTCAAATAATTTTTTTTTTGTCTATTTTTTTTGTTAGTACTGACAGTTTGTGATGTCAGGTATCTGATAGACACCATGACATCACAAACTGCTGGACTTGATGTCAGGTGACTTTACAGCTAGTATCAACCCCATTTATTACCCTGTTTGACACTGCACCAGGGCACGGGATTAGCTAGGGTGAAGCGTCAGGATTGGCGCATGTAGTTGATAGCCACTTCTGGGGCACCTGCGGCCTGCTATTTTTAGGCTGTGAAGGGCCAATAACTATGGACCTTCCCACCCTGAGAATACCAGACCACAGCTGTCTGCTTTACCTTGGCTGGTGATTCAATTTGGGGGGAACCCTACTTTTTTTTTGTAATTATTAATATGTCTAAAATAATTATAAAAAAAGAGCCTGGGGTGACCTCCACATTGGATCCCCAACCACGGTAAAGCTGCCAGCTGTGGTTTTCAGGCTACAACCTTCTGCTTTACCCTAGCTGGCTATCAAAAATGGGGGGACCCAACATCATTTTTTTTTAACTAATTTTTAAATAGAAAAAATTAATGGAATTCCCTGTATTTTGAGTGTCAGCCAAGGTAACGCCAGGCAGATGGGGGTGGCAACCCATAGCTGTCTGCTTTATCTGCGCTGAGAATCAAAAATACCACGGAGCGCTACGTCATTTTTTTTTAAAGATATATTTTTACAGCACTGTGATGTCAGGCAATCAAAATACAGGGAAGCCCTTTTTGTTTTTAGTTATTTAAATAAATATTTAAAAAAAATATATATGGGCTCCCACTGCATTTTTTGTATTACTAGCTAAGGGTAATTCAAGCAGCTACTGGCTGCTAACCCCCACTGCTTGGTGTTACCTTCACTGGCAATGGAAAATCCAGGGAAGCACTTTTTATTTTTTTTGCCAAAAACTACAAAAAAAGGACGTGAGCTTCGCCATATTTTTGTATGCTAGCCAGGTGCAGCAGGAAGGTACGGGCTGCCCCCAGCTGCCTATTTGTGCCTGGCTGGGAACTAAAAATATAGGGAAGCCCTTTTTTTAATTATTTCATAAATTTCATGAAATACTTAAAAAAAAAAAAACAACGTAGGCTTCGCACCATTTTTGTGTCCAGCCGGGTATAACTAGGCAGCTGGGGATTGGATCCGCAGCACAGGTTAGCCCGAGCTTTCTGGGCCCCTCTGCTGCGAATTGCAGTCCGCAGCCGTCCCAGAAAATGCCGCTCTCATAGAAGCGCCATCATCTGGCGCTGTATCCAACTTTTGCAGCTGCCCTGATGCCGGTGGCTGGCTGGGTAATAATGATTTCAGTTGATAATATACAGCTAGCCCTAACACCATTATTACCCAGCAAACAACCCGTCACCAGGGCAGCTGGAGGAGTTGGATACAGCGCCAGAAGATGGCGCTTCTATGAAAGGGCCATTTTCTGGGGCGGCTGCGGACTGCAATTCGTAGCAGAGGGGCCCATAAAGCTCAGGCCAACCAGTGCTGCGGATTCCAATCCGCAGCTGCCTAGTTGTACCTGGCTGGACACAAAAATATGGTGAAGACCACGTCATTTGTTTTCTAATTAGTTCATGAAATTCATGAAATAATAAAAAAAGGGCTTCCCTATATTTTTGGTTCCCAGCCGGGTACAAATAGGCAGCTGGTGGTTGGGGGCAGCCCATAGCTGCCTGCTGTACCTGGCTAGCATACAAAAATATGGCGCAGCCCACATCATTTTTTTAGGGGGCAAAAAACTCCTCCATACAGTCCTGGATGGAGTATGCTGAGACTTATAGTTCTGCAGCTGCTGTCTGTCTGTATGGAGGAGAGCAGACAGCAGCTGCAGAATGACAAGGCTCAGCATGCTCCATTCATTAGTGTATGCAGAAGAGCAGACAGCAGGTGCAGAACTACAAGGCTCAGCATACTCCATCCAGGACTGTATGCAGGAGTTTTTTGCCCACCAAAAAAATTACTTGGGCTTCACCATATTTTTGTATGCTAGCTGGGTACAGCAGGCACCTTCGGGCTGCCCCAACCCCCAGCTGCCTATTTGTACCGGGCTGGGAACCAAAAATATAGGGAAGCCCGTTTTTTTTAATTATTTCACTTATTTCATTAAATAATTAAAAAATAAATTACGTGGGCTTCGCCCTATTTTTGTGTCCAGCCAGGAACAACTAGGCAGCTGGGGATTGGAATCCGCAGCACAGGTTAGCCCGAGGTTTCTGGGCGCTTCTGCTGCAAATTGAAATCCGCAGCCGCCCCAGAAAATGGCGCTTTCATAGAAGCGCCATCTTCTGTCACTGTATCCAATTCTTCCAGCAGCCTTGAAGCTGGGTGGCTTACTGGGTAATCATGAGTTAATACTATCTTTGTTTTACTAGCTAGTATTAAGTCAGAGATTTTTCATGTCAGGCACACTTGACCCAGCCATTAAGAATCTCCAATAAAGGGTTAAAAAAAAGACACCACACAGAGAAAAAATACTTTAATAGAAATAAATACACAGACACATTAGAGACTCCATGTTTATTAATCCCTCTTATCCCTCCATGATTCATGCTCTTCTGTCTTTCTCCTTTAGCCCATGCAGCTCTGCTCCATGAGCAGCACAGCATGGGAGAAAGACGCTGCTGCTCCTCGTGCAGTTTTCACTCCATGAGTGATCAGTAGAGTTGAGCGCGGTTCGCGGTTCGAGGTTCTCCAGTTCGCGGCTCGAGTGATTTTGGGGGCTGTTCTAGATCGAACTAGAACTCGAGCATTTTGCTAAAGCTCGATAGTTCTAGATGCGTTCGAGAACGGTTCTAGCAACAAAAAGACAAGCTAATTTCTAGCTGGCTTTCCGCTGTAATAGTGTAAGTCACTCTGTGACTCACACTATTATGAAATTTCAGCGTATAGTGTGCGGGAACAGCGCCTTCAGATTACTGCTGTTTGTATAATGGCGATCGCCATTTTTTTTTTTTTTTTTCCTTGTCTTCCTTCCTTAAGCGCGCGCGTGTAGTGGGGCAGGCCAGCATGTCAGCCAATCCCAGACACACAAAGCTAAGTGGACTTTTAGCCAGAGAAGCAACGGCTTGTGTGATAGGATGTCCATGTCACATGTCCCTGCATTATAAAAACGGACATTTTCCTCCAGCACGCCATTATCTACCTTCTGCGTCCTTGGTGTCAGACATCACTGGCGCAGCTCCTATCGTCGATACTGCTGTATACGCTCCATACACAGCGCTGGACAGCTTAGGGATAGCACTTTCTATCAGTCCTTTTAAGGGCTCATACCGGCAGGGTCAGAGCCATAGGTGACAGAGTTTAAAACAGAGTTTAACAGCTACACAAGATGACAGCGTCTGTGTAGCTAAGGTCAGGGATTTCCTCGCTGCATTTCCCCATTAGGAGGGATAGAAAGGCAGGCTTCCTTTCCTCTACCCAGAGCCCCACAACCCTGCCACTGTACCCTCCTGCCCTTTGCACACTCCAACTCATTGTTACTAAGCCATTATACTAGCAAACACTGAGTGAACTTAGTGGCATCCTAAACGTGGCTGTTGGACTTCCATTAGTGTCCCACTGGTGCCAAGCTATTTCTAGCACCTCTGCATGACACTCTCATGCACATTTTGCTACGCTAATTTTATAGCAAACTCAGGGAATTCCTTGCTGCATTTGATCATTCGGAGGGATAGAAAGTGAGGCTTCCTTTAGCTTTTCCTTCTGTTCATAGACAGCATCTCCAAGTCCACACCCGAAGAGCAATTTCTCCTCCACGTCTAAGTGTGGAGAGGCAGCTAGTGCGCATGCGTGTGCCGATTTACCCCAGCCGCAGCCTAACTACAGTGTTTCGCCTAGGGAGTATGTTCAGCCTGACTGTGCCATTCCTGACGCTAAAGCGGGCTTTACACGCTGCGACATCGCTAATGCGGAGTCGTTGGGGTCACGGAATTTGTGACGCACATCCGGCCGCATTAGCGATGCCGTTGCGTGTGACACCGATAAGCGATTTTTGCATCGTTGCAAAAACGTGCAAAATCGCTAATCGGCGACATAGGGGTCCATTCTTAAAAATCGTTACTGCAGCAGTAACGAAGTTGTTCCTCGTTCCTGCGGCAGCACACATCGCTGCGTGTGACGCCGCAGGAACGAGGAAGCTCCCCCGGCCGCTATATGGAAGGAAGGAGGTGGGCGGGATGTTACGTCCCGCTCAGCTCCTCCCCTCCGCTGCTATTGGGCGGCGGTTCAGTGACGCTTCAGTGACATCGCTGTGACGCCGCACGGTTCGCCCGTCACAGCGACGTCGCCGGACAGGTAAGTATGTGTGACGGCTGTTGTGCGACATGGGCAGCGATTTGCCCGTGTTGCGCAACAGATGGGGGCGGGTACCCACACTGGCGATATCGGGACCGATATCGCAGTGTGTAAAGTAGCCTTAAGTCTTCATTTCGGGATACAGCGCATGCTCCCACACTTAGTGCGAAAAGCCTCTTTGCACAGGTACTTGCATTCCGTGCTGGGTCTAAGTCCTGTTTTGTGCCTAGACACCATGCTAAAGCTGATAGTCTTTTTTCAGAGACTGTATTTCATGCTACTGAGCATGCTCAGGCATTTACTGCATCAGAGACTAGGTCCGGTAATGAACTCTTTGGCCCTGCCCTGATGTGGGGGGCCCATATAGACCACAGGGCATCAGGTATCCTGACGATGTGGCCAGGCCACTCCCAAATGGCTTGCAGAGGCCCGCCCCTATGACTTGTCACCTCATTATTGATGGTCAGACGATGACTGGTGAGGTGTTTGTGTCATGGCAGCCATGAGGTCATTATTGAAGTTGCGGTTCCAAATAGGACGCTAGTTATGCCACTCATGACGTGTCACTCTGCTTTTGTCTCCAGGAGGTGCATTGTGGTCCACCCTGGTTTGGGGCGGACCCAGGTTATAAAATGGGCTGGAGCCAACAAGGAGGTGCGCAGTCTTCTATTATGCTCCGAAAGAGCACACCTCCATGTGTTGAACCCATTGCGGCTTTAGGCCAGAGGTAGGCAGGGATAGGGCGTCGATGCAGGCCGCCACCACAGTTGGTAACGCAGAACGGTTAAGACCAGCTCCTATACTACAAGTCCTGCTTGTGCAGCCCAGTGGCATTAACAGGCCTGCTGCTGCTGATGCGCCTGCTGTCCACAGGTGTGGACCCAATGCACACGGTCAGCGTACTCAATGGCCCCTGTGATGTTAACAGGGAGTTCCGGGGCTGGGTGGTCGTGTGGACCCTGTGACGCTAACAGGGCTCCCAGTCTCCAGATCCAAGTGGCGTCTAACTCGGTTCAGGCTACTATTAGTTTCATAGCCACACAGCTCTGTATCCTCCACCTAACCTTCCAGTTGCCAACCTCTCCTTTTCCATCTGGGAGCACGGTGGACACTGACTGCTGATGGGGATATATACCTTTCTCTTTCTTTTCTTATTAATTTTCGTTATATAGCGGTAACATAGTATATACCACTTTATCCAAATCTGCCAGTCCCACCGTAACAGATGGTGTTTCTTCATCAAATGTTACTTTTGCTTAACCACCAAATCCACGGACAAAAACTTTTTTCCCCTTTCCAACACACCTGTTCCCCTTTCCACCAGCATTTGTCCTTTTTCAACTCATTTTGGTATATGACCAAAAGTGCAACTCTGCAGGGACACCGTACTCAACGCCGTCTCAGCACAGCAGCCAGCCCTCGGTCCCTCAGATGTGGACAAGTAAAAGACCATTTCTCCCTATCCATGACAAAGCGTTGAGATTCACTCTGTGCTGCACTGGTGTTTAGTGGAAAAGCAGATCTAAGAATCCGTACCACCTTCTGCAGATACTCCTGTATACGTGCGTCCCTTTCTATGGCAGGAATTATTTCGCCAAATTTTGTCTTGTACCGGGGATCTAACAGTGTGGCAACCCAGTAGTTAGCATTACTTCGAATTCTGTTAGGACCAGGAGGACGGGTAGGCCCAGGAGGTGGATCCACTGGGCTGAACACCTCACCGAGGGCAAGGTGCCCGGTAGCCGGAGCACTACAGGTAGCAGGACAGTTCGTTTCAGAGGAGTGGAGTGAAGGAGTCCCTGGAACCACAGAGTCTCTGAAGGTAGTCCGGGTGACGGAGCTCAGGTTCGGAGGCCGAGATGACGTCAGGCAGAATCCGGAACCAACGGAGCGAGGAGGTGGGTCACCACACGGATCCAGGGATCGGAGATGGTATGGACTGACGAGATGGCAGACAGTCACCGTTTGGGGTTTGGGAATTCGTCAGGACCGGTTGGCGGGACAGGAGCGGCTCTACAAGAGAGATAGGTGAGTACGAGGCCATGGCACAGGGAGACCTGACTCCTAGCTTAGCAAACACGAAGAACAGGCCCCGCCCACTTGGAAAGGATCCCCCTATATACCCTGTACCTGATTCTTCAATATCCTGTTGGAGGACACTGGCCCTTTAAGAGAGGGTCAATGACCGCGCGCGCGCCCTAATGCGCATGCGCAAGGCCCGGGTGCCAGAAGCCAGAGCAGGATGCGGTGTACAGGAGGCAGGAGTGCCGGGCTGGCTCAGGACAGCGGAGGAACGCCGGGACCGGGGACCGGGTTGCCTGGAGGACGCAGGTAAGGGAGCATGGAGGCTGAGGAGCGGGGGACCGGGGAGCATGGCACGGGAGCGGGGAAGCAAGGTCCGGGAGCGGGGGAGCGTGGCAGAGGAGCCGGGGAGCGTGGCAGGGGAGCCAGGGAGCGTGGCAGGAGAACCGGGGAGCATGGCATGGGCACCGGGGAGCATGGCACGGGCACCGGGGAACGTGACAGTACCCCCTCCCCCATGCCCCCATCCCCTCAACCGGGACAGGAAGGCACGTATCAGAGGAGTACCCACATTCTCCCGGGGTTCCCAGGACCTATCCTTAGGACCATACCCAGCCCAGTCCACCAGGAAGAACTGTCTGCCCCGCACGGTCTTCATGGCCACGATATCCCTTACCGCATAGATGTCATCATCAGCAATAGGAGGAGGAGCAGAACTGGCAACAGCGGAGAAGGGACCAAGGACAACTGGATTGAGCAGGGAGACGTGGAAGGAGTTGGGTATCCTCATCGTGGCCGGGAGCTGCAGCTTGTAGGAGACCTCATTGATCTTGCTGATGACTTTAAACGGCCCGATGTAGCCAGGACCCAGCTTGTATGATGGTAGCTTCAATCGGACGTACTTGGAAGCAAGCCAGACCAGATCTCCTGGAGAGAAACACGGAGGATCCAGATGCTTCTTGTCTGCGTGTCTCTTCATCCGCAGGGAAGCCCGTCCAAGGGACGTCTTGACAGAGTCCCAAATAGTTGTAAAGTCACGGACTACAGCATCAGCAGCAGGGACATCCGAGGAAGAAGAAACAGGTAATGGGATGGAAGGCTGAAGTCCGTAAACGACATGGAAGAAAGAGCTGGAGGTGGACTCACTGACGTGATGGTTATGGGAGAATTCAGCCCAAGGAAGAAGCGTGGACCAGTCGTCGTGATGGGTATTAACGTAGTGACGCAAGAAGGAGGTCAGGATTAGAGATGAGCGAACCGGTCGCGGTTCGGCTCGAGGTCGGTTCGCCGAACGGGGGTCCCGTTCGAGTTTGGTTCGTCGAACGTTCGACGAACCGAACTCGAACCAATAGGCTATAATGGGAGGCAATCACAAACACATAAAAATGCATTATAAATGTACACAAACAGTTAATAAACATTGCCATAACACTTACCGGTCCCCGCGATCCCTTCTGCACTCTGTCTCCTGCCGCTATTCCATCCGATGATCGCTGAATCCTCCCGGTGACTGGCACTGCAGCAGTGATGCAGGACCTATCGTGACGTCAAAATAGCCATGTGACCAGTCACGTGGCTATTATCTCATTGGCTACAGACTGGTCACATGACTATGACGAGTCATGTAGGACCTGCGAGTGCATCTCTCCGGTACACGGTGCACATATGTGTATCGCCGTGTACCGGCGACATGCTCTAGCACACGGTCGACTCCCCGTTCCGTTAGGGACCGGCTGACACAGCCGGTCATTAACGGAGGTTGCCATAGCAACGCAGTTAGCGGTGACGTCACCGCTAACCGCGGCTCCGAGAGCACCGTTGCTATGGTAACGCGTCTGTCAGCGTCTGAGAGCAGGGAGCCAGCGCTAAGCGGTGTGCGCTGCTCCCTGCTCTGTGCACATGTAGCTGCAGCACACATCGGGTAATTAACCCGATGTGTGCTGTAACTAGGAGAGCAGGGAGCCAGCGCTCAGTGTGCGCTGCTCCCTGCTCTCTGCACGTGTAGCTGCGTGCGCTGGTAACCAAGGTAAATATCGGGTTGGTTACCCGATATTTACCTTAGTTACCAAGCGCAGCATCTTCCACGCGGCGCTGGGGGCTGGTCACTGGTTGCTGGTGAGCTCACCAGCAACTCGTGTAGCGACGCTCCAGCGATCCCTGCCAGGTCAGGTTGCTGGTGGGATCGCTGGAGCGTCGCTAGTGTGACATCTCACCAGCAACCTCCTAGCAACTTACCAGCGATCCCTATCGTTGCTGGGATCGCTGGTAAGGTGCTTAGTGTGACGGGGCCTTTACCGCTGTTACCGCTGACAGCCAGCACTGATCTGCACGCTGCACGCTGCTTCCCGTTTGTAGTGAGCATTGTAGTGAGGATGGAGGTTCCCCAGCCCCAAGTGATGAGCTGGGTAAACTCATCCTCACTACAATCGTGACTACTACTACACTAGAAAGAAAGAAGACAGAAGAGCAGGATCGTGGAGGGCTGACAGGGGGTAATAAAGATGGAGTCTCTAATGTGTCTGTGTATTTATTTCTATTAAAGTATTTTTTCTCTGTGTGGTGTTTTTTTTTAACCCTTTATTGGAGATCCTTAATGGCCGGGTCAAACGTGCCTGACATTAAGAATCTCTGGCTTAATACTGGCTAGTAAAACAAAGCCAGTATTAACTCATGATTACCCAACAAGCCACCCGGCTCCAGGGCTGTTGGAAGAGTTGGATACAGCGCCAGATGATGGCGCTTCTATGAGAGCGCCATTTTCTGGGACCGCTGCGGACTGAAATTCGCAGCAGAGGCGCCCAGAAACCTCGGGCTAACCTGTGCTGCGGATTCCAATCCCCAGCTGCCTAGTTGTACCCGGCTGGACACAAAAATGGGGCGAAGCCCACGTCATTTGTTTTTTAATTATTTCATGAAATAAGTGAAATAATTAAAAAAAACGGGCTTCCCTATATTTTTGGTTCCCAGCCGGGTACAAATAGGCAACTGGGGGTTGGAGGCAGCCCGTGGCTGCCTGCTGTACCTGGCTAGCATACAAAAATATGGCGAAGCCCACGTCATTTTTTTGGTGGGAAAAAAAATTCTGCATACAGTCCTGGATGGAGTATGCTGAGCCTTGTAATTCTGCAGATGCTGTCTGCTCTTCTCCATACAGACAGACAGCAGCTGCAGAACTACAAGGCTCAGCATACTCCATCCAGGACTGTATGCAGAAGTTTTTTGCCCCCTGAAAAAATTATGTGGGCTTCGCTATATTTTTGTATGCTAGCCAGGTACAGCAGGCAGGTACGGCTGCCCCCAACCCCCAGTTGCCTATTTGTACCCGGCTGGGAGACAAAAATAAAGGGAAGCCCTTTTTTTATTATTTCATGAATTTCATGAAATAATTAGAAAACAAATGACGTAGGCTTCGCCCCATTTTTGTGTCCAGCCAGGTACAACTAGGCAGCTGGGGATTGGAATCCGCAGCACAGGTTGGCCTGAGATTTCTGGGCACCACTGCTGCGAATTGCAGTCTGCAGCCGCCTCAGAAAATGGTATTTTCATAGAAGCGCCATCTTCTGGCGCTGTATCAAACTCTTCCAGCACCTGCCTGCTATACCTGGCTAGCATACAAAAATATGGCGAAGCTCACGTCCTTTTTTTTGTAGTTTTTTGGCAAAAAAAATAAAAAATGCTTCCCTGGATTTTCCATTGCCAGTGAAGGTAACATCAAGCAGTGGGGGTTAGCAGCCAGTAGCTGCTTGGATTACCCTTACCTAGCAATACAAAAAATGCAGCGGGAGCCCATATATATTTTTTTTAATTATTTATTTAAATAACTAAAAACAAAATGGGCTTCCCTGTATTTTGATTGCTGGACATCACAGTGCTGTAAAAATAAATCTTTAAAAAAATGACGTAGCGCTCCGCGGTATTTTTGATTCTCAGCGCATATAAAGCAGACAGCTATGGGTTGCCACCCCAGTCTGCCTGCCGATACCTTGGTTGGCAATCAAAATACAGGGAAGCCCATTAATTTTTTCTATTTAAAAAATAGTTAAAAAAAAAATGACATTGGGTCCCCCCATTTTTGATAGCCAGCTAGGGTAAAGCAGACGGCTGTAGCCTGAAAACCACAGCTGGCAGCTTTACCGTGGTTGGGGATCCAATGTGGAGGTCCCCTCAGGCTCTTTTTTATAATTATTTTATAAATATTAATAATTACACAATAAAAGTAGGGTCTCCCCCAAATTGGATCACCAGCCAAGGTAAAGCGGACAGCTGTGGTCTGGTATTCTCAGGGTGGGAAGGTCCATAGTTATTGGGCCTTCACAGCCTAAAAATAGCAGGCCGCAGGCACCCCAGACGTGGCGCATCCACTAGATGCGCCAATCCTGGCGCTTCACCCCAGCTCATCCCGTGCCCTGGTGCAGTGGCAAACGGGGTAATAAATCGGGTTGATACTAGCTGTAAAGTCACCTGAGATCAAGCCCAGCAGTTTGTGATGTCATGGCGTCTATTAGATACCCAACATCATAAACTGTCAGTACTAACAAAAAAAAAAAAATCGACAAAAGAAATTTATTTGAAAAAACAGTCCCCAAAACATTTCCTCTTTCACCAATTTATTGTAAGAAAAAAAATAAAGGGGTCCCACGACGACTCTGGACCGTCTAGAATATGGGGGGGAGACACTCAGGGAACGTATCCCCCATTTTCTAGGAGTGCGGACCCTTCATGTGAGGAGTGTGGGTGCAATGAATCTGCACTCACTCTCCCCGGGTCCACAGCAGCAGAGTCCATGTCGTAATAGTTGCTACCAAAGCTGCAATGCCCTGCTCATGAGGTAAGGGCATGCCTAATCAGGAGAACTACTGTAGAGGAAGCTCTGCTCACTGGTATATAGATGCTCAGAGTAGAGTTGAGCGCGGTTCGTGGTTCGTGGTTCTCCAGTTCGCGGCTCGAGTGATTTTGGGGCATGTTCTAGATCGAACTAGAACTCGAGCTTTTTGCAAAAGCTCGGTAGTTCTAGAAACGTTCGAGAACGGTTCTAGCAGCCAAAAAACAGCTAAATCATAGCTTGGTTTCTGCTGTAATAGTGTAAGTCACTCTGTGAATCAAACTATTATCACATTTCAGTGTATAGTGTGCGTGAACAGCGCCTTCAGATCACTGCTGTTTCTATAATGGCGATCGCCATTTTTTTTTTTTTTTTTTCTTGTCTTCCTTCCCTAAGTGCGCGCGTCTTGTGGGGCGGGCCAGCATGTCAGCCAATCCCAGACACACACACAGCTAAGTGGACTTTGAGCCAGAGAAGCAACGGCATGTGTGATAGGATCTGCATGTCACATGTCCCTGCATTATAAAACCGGACATTTTCTTCACGGACGCCATTATCTGCCTTCTGCGTCTTTGGTGTCAGACATCACTGTCGCAGCTCCGTCTTCCTGAGTCCTATAGCCGATACAGCTGTATGCGCTGCATACACAGCGTTAGACAGCTTAGGGAGAGCACTTTATAGCAGTCCTTTTAAGGGCTCCAACCGGCAGGGTCAGAGTTAAGGTGAAAGGTCCTGCAAACAGCAACAGCGTCTGTGTAGCCCAGGTCAGGGATTTCCTACCTGCATTTCACCATTAGGAGGGAATAGAAAGGCAGTCTTCCATTCCTCTACCCAGAGCACCACAATCCTGCCACTGTACCCTCTTGTCCTCTGCACACTCCAACTGATAACTAAGCCATTATACTAGCAAACACTCAGTGTACCTAGTGGCATCCTATACGTGTCTATTGGACTTTGCTATAGTCCCACTAGTGCAAAGACATTTGCAGAGCGCGTCTGCCTGCGTTGCACACTACAACTCATTCTAACCAAGCCATTATACTAGCAAACACTCAGTGTACCTAGTGGCATCCTATACGTGTCTATTGGACTTTGCTATAGTCCCACTAGTGCAAAGACATTTGCAGAGCGCGTCTGCCTGCGTTGCACACTACAACTCATTCTAACCAAGCCATTATACTAGCAAACACTCAGTGTACCTAGTGGCATCCTATACGTGTCTATTGGACTTTGCTATAGTCCCACTAGTGCAAAGACATTTGCAGAGCGCGTCTGCCTGCGTTGCACACTACAACTCATTCTAACCAAGCCATTATACTAGCAAACACTCAGTGTACCTAGTGGCATCCTATACGTGGCTATTGGACTTTGCTATAGTCCCACTAGTGCAAAGACATTTGCAGAGCGCGTCTGCCTGCGTTGCACACTACAACTCATTCTAACCAAGCCATTATACTAGCAAACACTCAGTGTACCTAGTGGCATCCTATACGTGTCTATTGGACTTTGCTATAGTCCCACTAGTGCAAAGACATTTGCAGAGCGCGTCTGCCTGCGTTGCACACTACAACTCATTCTAACCAAGCCATTATACTAGCAAACACTCAGTGTACCTAGTGGCATCCTATACGTGTCTATTGGACTTTGCTATAGTCCCACTAGTGCAAAGACATTTGCAGAGCGCGTCTGCCTGCGTTGCACACTACAACTCATTCTAACCAAGCCATTATACTAGCAAACACTCAGTGTACCTAGTGGCATCCTATACGTGGCTATTGGACTTTGCTATAGTCCCACTAGTGCAAAGACATTTGCAGAGCGCGTCTGCCTGCGTTGCACACTACAACTCATTCTAACCAAGCCATTATACTAGCAAACACTCAGTGTACCTAGTGGCATCCTATACGTGGCTATTGGACTTTGCTATAGTCCCACTAGTGCAAAGACATTTGCAGAGCGCGTCTGCCTGCGTTGCACACTACAACTCATTCTAACCAAGCCATTATACTAGCAAACACTCAGTGTACCTAGTGGCATCCTATACGTGGCTATTGGACTTTGCTATAGTCCCACTAGTGCAAAGACATTTGCAGAGCGCGTCTGCCTGCGTTGCACACTACAACTCATTCTAACCAAGCCATTATACTAGCAAACACTCAGTGTACCTAGTGGCATCCTATACGTGTCTATTGGACTTTGCTATAGTCCCACTAGTGCAAAGACATTTGCAGAGCGCGTCTGCCTGCGTTGCACACTACAACTCATTCTAACCAAGCCATTATACTAGCAAACACTCAGTGTACCTAGTGGCATCCTATACGTGGCTATTGGACTTTGCTATAGTCCCACTAGTGCAAAGACATTTGCAGAGCGCGTCTGCCTGCGTTGCACACTACAACTCATTCTAACCAAGCCATTATACTAGCAAACACTCAGTGTACCTAGTGGCATCCTATACGTGGCTATTGGACTTTGCTATAGTCCCACTAGTGCAAAGACATTTGCAGAGCGCGTCTGCCTGCGTTGCACACTACAACTCATTCTAACCAAGCCATTATACTAGCAAACACTCAGTGTACCTAGTGGCATCCTATACGTGGCTATTGGACTTTGCTATAGTCCCACTAGTGCAAAGACATTTGCAGAGCGCGTCTGCCTGCGTTGCACACTACAACTCATTCTAACCAAGCCATTATACTAGCAAACACTCAGTGTACCTAGTGGCATCCTATACGTGGCTATTGGACTTTGCTATAGTCCCACTAGTGCAAAGACATTTGCAGAGCGCGTCTGCCTGCGTTGCACACTACAACTCATTCTAACCAAGCCATTATACTAGCAAACACTCAGTGTACCTAGTGGCATCCTATACGTGGCTATTGGACTTTGCTATAGTCCCACTAGTGCAAAGACATTTGCAGAGCGCGTCTGCCTGCGTTGCACACTACAACTCATTCTAACCAAGCCATTATACTAGCAAACACTCAGTGTACCTAGTGGCATCCTATACGTGTCTATTGGACTTTGCTATAGTCCCACTAGTGCAAAGACATTTGCAGAGCGCGTCTGCCTGCGTTGCACACTACAACTCATTCTAACCAAGCCATTATACTAGCAAACACTCAGTGTACCTAGTGGCATCCTATACGTGGCTATTGGACTTTGCTATAGTCCCACTAGTGCAAAGACATTTGCAGAGCGCGTCTGCCTGCGTTGCACACTACAACTCATTCTAACCAAGCCATTATACTAGCAAACACTCAGTGTACCTAGTGGCATCCTATACGTGGCTATTGGACTTTGCTATAGTCCCACTAGTGCAAAGACATTTGCAGAGCGCGTCTGCCTGCGTTGCACACTACAACTCATTCTAACCAAGCCATTATACTAGCAAACACTCAGTGTACCTAGTGGCATCCTATACGTGGCTATTGGACTTTGCTATAGTCCCACTAGTGCAAAGACATTTGCAGAGCGCGTCTGCCTGCGTTGCACACTACAACTCATTCTAACCAAGCCATTATACTAGCAAACACTCAGTGTACCTAGTGGCATCCTATACGTGGCTATTGGACTTTGCTATAGTCCCACTAGTGCAAAGACATTTGCAGAGCGCGTCTGCCTGCGTTGCACACTACAACTCATTCTAACCAAGCCATTATACTAGCAAACACTCAGTGTACCTAGTGGCATCCTATACGTGGCTATTGGACTTTGCTATAGTCCCACTAGTGCAAAGACATTTGCAGAGCGCGTCTGCCTGCGTTGCACACTACAACTCATTCTAACCAAGCCATTATACTAGCAAACACTCAGTGTACCTAGTGGCATCCTATACGTGGCTATTGGACTTTGCTATAGTCCCACTAGTGCAAAGACATTTGCAGAGCGCGTCTGCCTGCGTTGCACACTACAACTCATTCTAACCAAGCCATTATACTAGCAAACACTCAGTGTACCTAGTGGCATCCTATACGTGGCTATTGGACTTTGCTATAGTCCCACTAGTGCAAAGACATTTGCAGAGCGCGTCTGCCTGCGTTGCACACTACAACTCATTCTAACCAAGCCATTATACTAGCAAACACTCAGTGTACCTAGTGGCATCCTATACGTGTCTATTGGACTTTGCTATAGTCCCACTAGTGCAAAGACATTTGCAGAGCGCGTCTGCCTGCGTTGCACACTACAACTCATTCTAACCAAGCCATTATACTAGCAAACACTCAGTGTACCTAGTGGCATCCTATACGTGGCTATTGGACTTTGCTATAGTCCCACTAGTGCAAAGACATTTGCAGCACGTCTGCCTGCGTTGCACACTCCAACTAATTATAACTAAGTTGCATTGTCAGGGATATTTATTCTTTATTATTCTGCTGTTAATAAAGCTAGACCACCACTGCAATCTTCACCACCTCTCAATTTTTACTACCACATTTTCAGTCCACAATCTTGTCGCAATCAACATGAGTGGCAAAATGACAGATGCTGGTGGAAAGGGGAAGAGGCGTGGTGTAAAAGGCAAAAAAGGTTTTGTCCGTGGGGAAGGTGGCAAAGCTCCATTATCATCTGCTGAAGATAGACCATCTACCAGCAAAAGTAAGATGTCTACTACTTACCGTGGACAATCCGATGTGCTCCCTTTGTTACGGACACGAACAACAGGAACAAAGGTAGATGATGGGCAAAAAAGGAAAATGCTTGAATGGATCTCAAGTGGTCCAACAAGTGCCCTCTCTGCCACTTCAAGTACCGCATCCAAAAAACACCAGTCCTCTGAGTTGTCATCCCAATCAAACTTGCTTTCTCCCAGCTCTGAAGTCTCCATCAGCCCTGCACAGTATGGTGGAACTGAGATGGCTGAGTCTGCAGAGCTGTTCAGTCACACTATAGCCTGGGAATCAGAGGTCTGCTCCCAAGCTACAGTGAGTACAGAACAGGAAATGGTCTGCAGTGATGCCCAGAACCTTTGTGACTCAGATTCAGGCCGTGAGGACCAAGTTTCTGAGCATAATGTTGACCCTTTGTCACAAACTGTAACACCTGTGGTTATAGACAATGAGGAACATACTGATGAAGATGAGACGCAGATACCCGATTGGGATGACAACTTAAATATTCGTTCAGGGCAAGAAGAGGCTCGGTCTGAGGGGGAGGGGAGTGCAAACACAACAATTGATGATGACGTTCTAGATCCCACCTACTGTCAACCCCCAGTCAGGCACTCGAGGAGGTCAACAGAGGCGGTGGAGGAGGATGCAACCGACGACGAAGTTACCTTGCGCCTTCCTGGACAGAGTCGGAGCACTGGTAGCACGTCTACAACTGCATCCTCAGCCACCACTCTGCCTATGAGCATTATTCGGGGTGGATCAACAGGTCGCATGGCCTCTAAGCCTTGCCTAGCCTGGTCCTTTTTTCACATCGAAAAAGATCGCCCAACTCATGTGATATGTAACATTTGTCATGATTCTGTTAGTAGAGGTCAAAACCTCAGCAGTTTGACAACTTCTTCCATGAATCGTCACATGACTAAATATCATAAGTCCCGGTGGGAAGCTCACCGTGCTGCAATGCGGCCTAGTGGAGCGAACCATCCACCGCCCGCCCCTTCCACTGCATCCGCGCGCTCTTCATCTTCTAGGACTGTGGGGACAGCTGCCACACCTGTTTTTCCACGCAAAACTTCCACCACTGTAACCGCAACAGGCAGTTTGCTTGTAAGGTCGTCAGTTGGTTTGGAAGGGGAAACAAGTGAGTGTGTACAGCTCTCTCAGACATCGATAGCACCAACGTTGGATGAAGGCAACATCATGTCTCCGCCTGCACTTTCCTCACAAACCAGCATTTTTCAAGGGACACCCTACTCAACACCGTCTACACACAGCAGCCAGATCTCTGTCCCTCAGATGTGGTCAAATAAAAGGCCACTTCCTCCGACCCATGACAAAGCTAAGAGGTTGACTCTATCCCTCTGTAAGCTGTTGGCTACCGAAATGCTGCCTTTCCGCCTAGTGGACACACAGGATTTTAGAGACCTTATGTCTGTCGCTGTGCCCCAGTACCAGATGCCTAGTCGCCACTACTTCTCTAAGAAAGGTGTGCCCGCGCTACACCAGCATGTCGCACACAACATCACCGCTTCCTTGAGAAACTCTGTGTGTGAACGGGTGCATTTCACCACCGATACTTGGACCAGTAAGCATGGACAGGGACGTTACATGTCGCTGACTGGGCACTGGGTAACTATGGTGATAGATGGTGAAGGGTCTGCTGCACAAGTCTTGCCGTCCCCACGACTTGTGTGTCAATCCTCTGTCTGTCCAAGTTCCGCCACTGCTTCTGCATCCTCCACCTCATCTGGGTCCTCCACCTCCGCCCCAAGCCTGCCTGGTCAGGCCACCAGCGTTCTCACTGCGCAGAAGGAATCACGCACCCCTCATTACTATGCTGGCAGCAGAGCGCAACGGCATCAGGCGGTCTTTAGCTTGACATGTCTTGGTAATAAGAGTCACACAGCTGAGGAGTTGTGGTCAGCTTTGCGGTCCGAGTTTAATAAATGGTTGTCTCCACTCAAACTGCAGCCTGGTAAGGCCGTGTGCGACAATGCTGCAAACCTGGGTGCGGCACTTCGCCTGGGCAAGGTGACACACGTACCTTGTATGGCTCACGTGTTGAACCTTGTCGTGCAGCAATTTTTAACACACTATCCCGGCCTAGATGGCCTTCTGAACAGGGCACGAAAACTGTCAGCTCACTTCCGCCGTTCAAGCGCCGCAGCAGAGCGACTTGCATCGCTCCAGAAGTCTTTCGGCCTGCCGGTTCATCGCCTGAAATGCGATGTGGCGACACGCTGGAATTCAACTCTCCACATGTTACAGCGACTGTGGCAGCACCGCAGAGCCCTGGTGCAATACGTCATGACGTATAGCCTGGGCCAACGAGATGCAGAGGTGGGGCAGATCACCCTGATGGAGTGGTCTCAGATCAAGGACCTATGCACCCTTCTGCACAGTTTCGACATGGCGACGAATATGTTTAGCTCTGACAATGCCATTATCAGCATGACGATTCCAGTCATTTACATGCTGGAGCACACGCTAAACACTATTCGGAGTCAGGGGGTGGGACAACATGAAGGGGAGGAACTACAGGAGGATTCATATGCGCAAGGGACAACAACATCACGAAGGTCCAGACGTTCATCATCACCAACGCAGCAGGCATGGGACCATGGGGGACAGGGATCGACAAGGGCGCATAGTAGCAGGCGAAATGTTGAGCAAGGTGCAGGAGAACATGAAGAAATGGAGGACGAACTGTCCATGGACATGGAAGACTCAGCGGATGAGGGAGACCTTGGTCAAATTTCAGTTGAAAGAGGTTGGGGTCAGATGTCAGAGGAAGAAAGAACGGGTAGCACCTCTATGCCACAAACACAGCATGGACTTGGTCCGCATGGCTGCGCAAGACACATGAGTGCCTTTTTGTTGCACTACCTCCAACATGACAGTCGTATTGTCAAAATTAGAAGTGATGATGACTACTGGATTGCCACACTATTAGATCCCCGGTACAAGTCCAAATTTTGTGACATAATTCCAGCCATAGAAAGGGACGCACGTATGCAGGAGTATCAGCAGAAGCTGTTACTAGATCTTAGCTCGGCTTTTCCACCAAACAACCGTGCAGGTGCAGGGAGTGAATCTCCCAGTTGTAACTTGACAAACATGGGACGGTCTCGTCATCTTCAACAGTCTACCCGTACCAGTAGGACCTTTTCTGGTGCCGGTAACAGCAATTTTATGGAATCTTTTCATAATTTTTTTAGACCCTCTTTTGCAAGGCCACCAGAGACAACAAGTCTGACACATACTCAACGGCTGGAGAGGATGATACAGGAGTATCTCCAAATGAACATCGATGCCATGACTGTGCAACTGGAGCCTTGCTCCTTTTGGGCTTCAAACATAGAAAAATGGCCAGAGCTCTCCAGTTACGCCTTGGAGATTTTGTCGTGTCCAGCTGCCAGCGTTGTCTCTGAACGTGTATTCAGTGCTGCTGGGTGTGTGCTGACAGATAAGCGCACGCGTCTGTCCAGTGACAATGTGGACAGACTGACGTTCATCAAAATGAACAAGTCATGGATCCAGAAGGAATTTACTACCCCTGTGTCATCCTGGGGAGAGTAAATGCTTGTGGATTTGGAATGTGCCTGATGCAAATCAAAACATCCTGTTTGCAACTAGGGCCCAAGTGCTGCCACTGATGTGGTGGGTGTCTGTGTGGCCCAATTTTTGGAAAAAAGGGAGACTCCGCTTGGAGTAACCCTTGCTTGCTGTGTTTTTAAAAGAAGCCAAGATGAACAGAGCTGGGATCAGGAAAGACTTTGCTACCTACCCCGGTGTCATCCTGGGGACGGCTAAGAATAGCGTATTTTTGAATGTGCTTGATGCAAATCAAAACATCCTGTTTGCAACTAGGGCCCAAGTGCTGCCACTGATGGGGTGGGTGTCTGTGTGGCCCAATTTTTGGAAAAAAGGGAGACTCCGCTTGGAGTAACCCTTGCTTGCTGTGTTTTTAAAAGAAGCCAAGATGAACAGAGCTGGGATCAGGAAAGACTTTGCTACCTACCCCGGTGTCATCCTGGGGACGGATAAGAATAGCGTATTTTTGAATGTGCTTGATGCAAATCAAAACATCCTGTTTGCAACTAGGGCCCAAGTGCTGCCACTGATGGGGTGGGTGTCTGTGTGGCCCAATTTTTGGAAAAAAGGGAGACTCCGCTTGGAGTAACCCTTGCTTGCTGTGTTTTTAAAAGAAGCCAAGATGAACAGAGCTGGGATCAGGAAAGACTTTGCTACCTACCCCGGTGTCATCCTGGGGACGGATAAGAATGGCGTATTTTTGAATGTGCTTGATGCAAATCTAGCTGTGAAGTGTACAACTGGGGCACAACTGCTGCCACTGAAGGGGTGGGTGTGTGGGGCCCAATTTTTGGAAAAAAGGGAGACTCCGCTTGGAGTCACCTTGCGGTGTTTTACATGACTTTAGAAGGGCGTGCCATGCCTATATCTGTGTGTCCTCCTCTTTTTCCTTGTCCAGCTGTTTTGTTTTCGCATGAGTACATGTCCTTGTCACTTTCCCATGTGTTTGTGTTGTGTTGTGAGTTGTTTGTCACCTTTTGGACACCTTTGAGGGTGTTTTCTAGGTGTTTTACTGTGTTTGTGATTGCCTGCCATTGTTTCCTATGGGCTCGAGTTCGGTTCGTCGAACGTTCGACGAGCCGAACTCGAGCCAGACCCCCCGTTCGGCGAACCGCCTCGAGCCGAACCGGGACCGGTTCGCTCATCTCTAGCTCAGAGGTAATAATAGATAAAATTAGTGAGTAACCTCGGCACTCTAAATCTCCCAGACTAAGTCAGTAAGTCACAACGGATAGTAATGCAAAATCACTCTTTATTGGTCCGTATTAAGAAAAAAATTTTTTTCATAAGCATATATGTTTTTGTCCAAAACAAGTTACAAATGACGTTTCGGCCTGAGCCTTCGTCAGATTGGACTTATCTGCATGTAATCATGAAAAATGACAATAATCAGTATCACATAAGAGTGAGAGAGCAATAACATAAACTCGAACAATGTAGAGGTACAATTGGGATGCAGCAAAAAAATTGCAACACAGCAAGAAATGAAACACATGATACAAATGTCATAATACAGTACAAGGACAATATAGTAATGACAAATATGGGGTCAGAGTAGGCTTAGACAGCTCTGGTACGAAAAAGATGTCAATCATAAAGTAACATGTGCAGTAGGTGTAGAGCTACAGTATGCATGGCAGAGCTAATGGGTAGACCGACCATAGAAAAAGAACGGAGAAAAAGTGGAGAAAAAATGTAGAAAAAGTGGAGAAAAAGTGGAGAAAAAGTGGAGAAAAAGTGGAGAAAAAAGTGGAGAAAAAAGTGGAGAAAAAAGTGGAGAAAAAGTGGAGAAAAAGTGGAGAAAAAGTGGAGAATAAGTGGAGAATAAGTGGAGAAAAAGTGGAGAAAAAAGTGGAGAAAAAGTGGAGAAAAAGTGGAGGAAAAATTGGAGAATAAGTGGAGAATAAGTGGAGAAAAAGTTGAGAAAAAGTGGAGAATAAGTGGAGAATAAGTGGAGAAAAAGTGGAGAAAAAGTGGAGAAAAAGTGGAGAAAAAGTGGAGAATAAGTGGAGAATAAGTGGAGAAAAAGTGGAGAAAAAGTTGAGAAAAAGTTGAGAAAAGGTGGAGAATAAGTGGAGAAAAAGTGGAGAAAAAGTGGAGAAAAAGTGGAGAAAAAGTTGAGAAAAAGTTGAGAAAAAGTTGAGAAAAAGTTGAGAAAAGGTGGAGAAAAAGTGGAGAAAAAGTGGAGAAAAAGTGGAGAAAAAGTGGAGAAAAAGTGGAGAAAAAATGGAGAAAAAGTGGAGAAAAAGTGGAGAAAAAGTGGAGAAAAAGTGGAGAAAAAGTTGTGAAAAGGTGGAGAATAAGTGGAGAAAAAGTGGAGAAAAAGTGGAGAAAAAGTGGAGAAAAAGTTGAGAAAAGGTGGAGAATAAGTGGAGAAAAAGTGGAGAAAAAGTTGAGAAAAAGTTGAGAAAAAGTTGAGAAAAGGTGGAGAAAAAGTGGAGAAAAAGTGGAGAAAAAGTGGAGAAAAAGTGGAGAAAAAGTGGAGAAAAAATGGAGAAAAAGTGGAGAAAAAGTGGAGAAAAAGTGGAGAAAAAGTGGAGAAAAAGTTGAGAAAAGGTGGAGAATAAGTGGAGAAAAAGTGGAGAAAAAGTGGAGAAAAAGTGGAGAAAAAGTGGAGAAAAAGTTGAGAAAAGGTGGAGAATAAGTGGAGAAAAAGTGGAGAAAAAGTGGAGAAAAAGTGGAGAAAAAGTGGAGAAAAAATGGAGAAAAAGTTGAGAAAAGGTGGAGAATAAGTGGAGAAAAAGTGGAGAAAAAGTGGAGAAAAAGTGGAGAAAAAGTTGAGAAAAAGTTGAGAAAAAGTTGAGAAAAGGTGGAGAAAAAGTGGAGAAAAAGTGGAGAAAAAGTGGAGAAAAAGTGGAGAAAAAGTGGAGAAAAAATGGAGAAAAAGTGGAGAAAAAGTGGAGAAAAAGTGGAGAAAAAGTGGAGAAAAAGTTGAGAAAAGGTGGAGAATAAGTGGAGAAAAAGTGGAGAAAAAGTGGAGAAAAAGTGGAGAAAAAGTGGAGAAAAAGTTGAGAAAAGGTGGAGAATAAGTGGAGAAAAAGTGGAGAAAAAGTGGAGAAAAAGTGGAGAAAAAGTGGAGAAAAAGTGGAGAAAAAGTTGAGAAAAGGTGGAGAATAAGTGGAGAAAAAGTGGAGAAAAAGTGGAGAAAAAGTGGAGAAAAAGTGGAGAAAAGGTGGAGAATAAGTGGAGAAAAAATGGAGAAAAAGTGGAGAAAAAGTGGAGAAAAAGTGGAGAAAAAGTGGAGAAAAAATGGAGAAAAAGTGGAGAAAAAGTGGAGAAAAAGTGGAGAAAAAGTGGAGAAAAAGTTGAGAAAAGGTGGAGAAAAAGTGGAGAAAAAGTGGAGAAAAAGTGGAGAAAAAGTTGAGAAAAAGTTGAGAAAAGGTGGAGAATAAGTGGAGAAAAAGTGGAGAAAAAGTGGAGAAAAAGTGGAGAAAAAGTTGAGAAAAAGTTGAGAAAAAGTTGAGAAAAGGTGGAGAAAAAGTGGAGAAAAAGTGGAGAAAAAGTGGAGAAAAAGTGGAGAAAAAGTGGAGAAAAAATGGAGAAAAAGTGGAGAAAAAGTGGAGAAAAAGTGGAGAAAAAGTGGAGAAAAAGTGGAGAAAAAGTTGAGAAAAGGTGGAGAATAAGTGGAGAAAAAGTGGAGAAAAAGTGGAGAAAAAGTGGAGAAAAAGTGGAGAAAAAGTTGAGAAAAGGTGGAGAATAAGTGGAGAAAAAGTGGAGAAAAAGTGGAGAAAAAGTGGAGAAAAAGTGGAGAAAAAATGGAGAAAAAGTGGAGAAAAAGTGGAGAAAAAGTGGAGAAAAAGTGGAGAAAAAGTTGAGAAAAGGTGGAGAATAAGTGGAGAAAAAGTGGAGAAAAAGTGGAGAAAAAGTGGAGAAAAAGTGGAGAAAAAGTGGAGAAAAAGTTGAGAAAAAGTTGAGAAAAGGTGGAGAATAAGTGGAGAAAAAGTGGAGAAAAAGTGGAGAAAAAGTGGAGAAAAAGTGAAGAATAAGTGGAGAAAAAGTGGAGAAAAAATGGAGAAAAAAGTGGAGAAAGTGGAGAAAAAGTGAAGAATAAGAGGAGAAAAAGTGGAGAAAAAGTGGAGAAAAAGTGAAGAATAAGTGGAGAAAAAGTGGAGAAAAAGTGGAGAAAAAGTGGAGAATAAGTGGAGAATAAGTGGAGAAAAAGTGGAGATAAAGTTGAGAAAAAGTGGAGAATAAGTGGAGAAAAAGTGGAGAAAAAGTGGAGAAAAAGTGGAGAAAAAAATGGAGAAAAAGTGGAGAAAAAGTGGAGAAAAAGTGGAGAAAAAGTGGAGAAAAAGTGGAGAAAAAGTGGAGAAAAAATGGAGAAAAAGTGGAGAAAAAGTGGAGAAAAAGTGGAGAAAAAAGTGGAGAAAAAGTGGAGAAAAAGTGAAGAATAAGTGAAGAATAAGTGGAGAAAAAGTGGAGAAAAAATGGAGAAAAATGTGGAGAAAAAGTGGAGAAAAAGTGGAGAAAAAGTGGAGAAAAAGTGGAGAAAAAGTGGAGAAAAAGTTGAGAAAAGGTGGAGAATAAGTGGAGAAAAAGTGGAGAAAAAAGTGGAGAAAAAGTGGAGAAAAAGTGGAGAAAAAGTGGAGAAAAAGTGGAGAAAAAGTGGAGAAAAAGTGGAGAAAAAAGTGGAGAAAAAAGTGGAGAAAAAGTTGAGAAAAAGTTGAGAAAAAGTGGAGAAAAAGTGGAGAAAAAATGGAGAAAAAGTGGAGAAAAAAACTGGAGAAAAAGTGGAGAAAAAGTGGAGAAAAAGTGGAGAAAAAGTGGAGAATAAGTGGAGAAAAAGTGGAGAAAAAGTGGAGAAAAAGTGGAGAATAAGTGGAGAAAAAGTGGAGAAAAAGTGGAGAAAAAGTGGAGAAAAAGTGGAGAAAAAAGTGGAGAAAAAGTGGAGAAAAAGTGGAGAAAAAAGTGGAGAAAAAGTGGAGAAAAAGTGGAGAAAAAGTGGAGCACGCTTTGGTGCCTTTCATGTGGCACTAAGGGGTGCTTAGCTTTGTATTTAGCCAAAAAAATGAAAAAAAAAATGACATAGGGTTCCCCCTAGTTTTGTAGCCAACTAGGGTAAAGCAGACGGCTGCAGCCTGCAGACCACAGCTGGCAACCTCACCTTGGCTGGTAATCCAAAACTGAGGGCACCCCACGCTGTTATTTTAAATTAAATAAATAATTAAAAAAAAAAACACGTAGGGGTCCCCCAAAATTGGATCACCAGCCAAGGTAAAGCAGACAGCTGGGGCCTGATATTCTCAGACTAGGGAGGTCCATGGTTATTGGACTCTCCCCAGCCTAAAAATAGCAGGCCGCAGCCGCCCCAGAAGTGGCGCATCCATTAGATGCGCCAATCCTGGTGCTTCGCCCCAGCTCATCCCGCGCCCTGGTGCGGTGGCAAACGGGGTAATATATGGGGTTAATACCAGATGTGTAATGTCACCTGGCATCAAGCCCTGGGGTTGGTGAGGTCAGGCGTCTATCAGATACCCGACATCACCAACCCAGTCAGTAATAAAAAAAAATAGACGACAAACACATTTTTATTTGAAAAAACACTCCCCAAAACATTCCCTCTTTAACCAATTTATTAGAATGAAAAACAAATCCAGGTCTGCTGTAATCCAAGGGGTTGCCATGACGATCCACACTGTCCCAGT
This sequence comes from Anomaloglossus baeobatrachus, assembly GCF_048569485.1. NCBI lineage: Eukaryota > Metazoa > Chordata > Amphibia > Anura > Aromobatidae > Anomaloglossus > Anomaloglossus baeobatrachus. The sequence continues at coordinate 11,321,915 of NC_134353.1, forward strand.
CAATGAAGAGCAGGATGTTCCCCATTGGCTGGGAGAGCAGTGCAGTGACCTGAGCTAACATCAATGGGTCAGCCCAGGTCACTGCAGGGCATGACAAGTGCTGCTGTCAGCGAGGTACATTACCTGCGCTGATCTCCAGCACACTGACAGCACCTGTCACTGAGTTCAATGACCGCCGCCTTCACACCAAGTCTCGCAAGAGGCCCGTGACGTCACCGCTAGTCAGTCTCGGGTCGGAAGCGAGAGGTGATGTGACAAGCGGCGGCCATGGAGGACAGTGACAGCGCTGAGGTCGGGATGGCGGGACTTCATCACCGCAGGCAGGGCCGGCTCCAGGTTTTTGTGGGCCCCGGGCGGAAGAGTCCCAGTGGGCCCCATACACACATACACAGATACATACACGTACATATACATATTTAAAGACAAACTCACAAAAATACATATAAACAGACAAATCTATACAGTCATATACACTGACATACATAGATACACATCATACATGCATACATACAGAGACACACACTGCTATGCTGCATACATACATACATACAGACACACACATACTGCTCTGCTGCATACATACATATAGACAGACACACACACTGCTCTGCTACATACATACATATAGACAGACACACACATACTGCTCTGCTGCATACATACATACAGACACACACACACACACTGCTCTGCTGCATACATACATACATACAGACACGCACACTGCTCTGCTGCATACATACATACAGACAGACACACACACACACTGCTCTGCTGCATACATATACAGACAGACACGCATACTGCTCTGCTGCATACATACATGCATACATACAGACACGTATACTGCTCTGCTGCATACATACATGCATACATACAGATACGTATACTGCTCTGCTGCATACATACATGCATACATACAGACAGACACGCATATTGCTCTGCTGCATATATATATATACATACATACAGACACGCATACTGCTCTGCTGCATATATACATACATATAGACATGCATACTGCTCTGCTGCATACATACATGCATACATACAGACAGACACGCATACTGCTCTGCTGCATATATATATACATACATACAGACACGCATACTGCTCTGCTGCATATATACATACATATAGACACGCATACTGCTCTGCTGCATATATACATACATATAGACACGCATACTGCTCTGCTGCATATATACATACATATAGACACGCATACTGCTCTGCTGCATATATACATACATATAGACACGCATACTGCTCTGCTGCATATATACATACATATAGACACGCATACTGCTCTGCTGCATATATATATACATACATACAGACACGCATACTGCTCTGCTGCATATATACATACATATAGACACGCATACTGCTCTGCTGCATATATACATACATATAGACACGCATACTGCTCTGCTGCATATATACATACATATAGTCACGCATACTGCTCTGCTGCATATATACATACATATAGTCACGCATACTGCTCTGCTGCATATATACATACATATAGACACGCATACTGCTCTGCTGCATATATATATACATATAGACACGCATACTGCTCTGCTGCATATATACATACATATAGACACGCATACTGCTCTGCTGCATATATACATACATACAGACACGCATACTGCTCTGCTGCATATATACATACATATAGACACGCATACTGCTCTGCTGCATATATACATACATATAGACACGCATACTGCTCTGCTGCATATATACATACATACAGACACGCATACTGCTCTGCTGCATATATACATACATATAGACACGCATACTGCTCTGCTGCATATATACATACATATAGACACGCATACTGCTCTGCTACATATATACATACATATAGTCACGCATACTGCTCTGCTGCATATATACATACATATAGACACGCATACTGCTCTGCTGCATATATACATACATATAGACACGCATACTGCTCTTCTGCATATATATATACATATAGACACGCATACTGCTCTGCTGCATATATACATACATATAGACACGCATACTGCTCTGCTGCATATATACATACATATAGACACGCATACTGCTCTGCTGCATATATACATACATATAGACACGCATACTGCTCTGCTGCATATATACATACATATAGACACGCATACTGCTCTGCTGCATATATACATACATATAGACACGCATACTGCTCTGCTGCATATATACATACATATAGACACGCATACTGCTCTGCTGCATATATATATACATACATACAGACACGCATACTGCTCTGCTGCATATATACATACATATAGACACGCATACTGCTCTGCTGCATATATACATACATATAGACACGCATACTGCTCTGCTGCATATATACATACATATAGTCACGCATACTGCTCTGCTGCATATATACATACATATAGTCACGCATACTGCTCTGCTGCATATATACATACATACAGACACGCATACTGCTCTGCTGCATATATACATACATATAGTCACGCATACTGCTCTGCTGCATATATACATACATATAGTCACGCATACTACTCTGCTGCATATATACATACATATAGACACGCATACTGCTCTGCTGCATATATACATACATATAGACACGCATACTGCTCTGCTGCATATATACATACATATAGACACGCATACTGCTCTGCTGCATATATACATACATATAGACACGCATACTGCTCTGCTGCATATATACATACATATAGTCACGCATACTGCTCTGCTGCATATATACATACATATAGACACGCATACTGCTCTGCTGCATATATACATACATATAGACACGCATACTGCTCTGCTGCATATATACATACATATAGACACGCATACTGCTCTGCTGCATATATACATACATATAGACACGCATACTGCTCTGCTGCATATATACATACATATAGACACGCATACTGCTCTGCTGCATATATACATACATATAGACACGCATACTGCTCTGCTGCATATATACATACATATAGACACGCATACTGCTCTGCTGCATATATACATACATATAGACACGCATACTGCTCTGCTGCATATATACATACATATAGACATGCATACTGCTCTGCTGCATATATACATACATATAGACACGCATACTGCTCTGCTGCATATATACATACATATAGACACGCATACTGCTCTGCTGCATATATACATACATATAGTCACGCATACTGCTCTGGTGCATATATACATACATATAGACACGCATACTGCTCTGCTGCATATATACATACATACATACAGACACGCATACTGCTCTGCTGCATATATACATACATATAGTCACGCATACTGCTCTGCTGCATATATACATACATATAGACACGCATACTGCTCTGCTGCATATATGCATACATATAGACACGCATACTGCTCTGCTGCATATATACATACATATAGACACGCATACTGCTCTGCTGCATATATACATACATATAGTCACGCATACTGCTCTGCTGCATATATACATACATATAGACACGCATACTGCTCTGCTGCATACATACATGCATACATACAGACACGCATACTGCTCTGCTGCATATTTACATACATACATACAGACATGCATACTACTTTGCTACATACATACATAGACACGCATACTACTTTGCTACATATATACATACATATAGACACGCATACTGCTCTGCTGCATACATACATGCATACAGACACGCATACTGCTCTGCTGCATATATACATACATATACACACGCATACTGCTCTGCTGCATATATACATACATATAGTCACGCATACTGCTCTGCTGCATATATACATACATATAGTCCCGCATACTGCTCTGCTGCATATATACATACATATAGTCACGCATACTGCTCTGCTGCATATATACATACATACAAACACACACCTTGCTCTGCGGGGCCCACACACGCGGCTCCGGGGGCCACACACACGGCTCTGCGGGGCCCACACACGCGGCTCCGGGGGCCACACACACGGCTCTGCGGGGCCCACACACACGGCTCTGCGGGGCCCACACACGCGGCTCCGGGGCCCACACACGCACGGGGGGACAGGGAGGGGCGGGGAGGGAGTGATGTCCCACATACTGATCAGGTCACGGTGCAGATGGGGCCCACACAGCGCCGGAGGGAAGCGATGTGCTGGGGGTCGCTGGCTGGCACTGTGACTCCTTCATCTGTGCGACCGAGCAGGACGCCGGGCGGTAGCTCCGCCCACGGATGATGCTCAATGAAGGAGAACACACCCTTAAAGGGCCGGCAGCCACAGTTTCCAGTGCCAAGGACTGCTGCCTCTGGACCGACCGCAGGTAAGCCGAGCGGGACCGTGTGTGTGTGTGTGTGTGTGTGTGTGTGTGTGTGTGTGTGTGTATATGTATGTGTACATGCCGCGGGCAGGAGGGGGCGGAGCGAGCTGAGCGGGGAAGTGTGGGCTTCCTGCACGTAACTAGGATAAACATCGGGTTACTAACCAAAGCGCTTTGCTTGGATACCCGATGTTTATCTTGGTTACCAGCTTGTGGCAGGCTGCCAGCGATGGCTCCTGCACACTGTAGCTGTAAAAAGCCCTGCATTTTGCTGCTAGAACCGTTCTCGAACGTTTCTAGAACTACCGAGCTTTTAGCAAAAAGCTCGAGTTCTAGTTCGACCTCGAACAGCCCAAAAATCACTCGAGCCTAGAACTGGAGAACCACGAACCGCGAACCGCGCTCAACTCTAGTCAGGATCTGATTGACTCGTTCCACTTGGCCATTCGACTGAGGATGGTAGGCTGAAGAAAAGTCCAGAGTCACTCCCAGATGTTTGCAGAGGGCCCTCCAGAAGCGGGAGGTAAACTGAGTTCCTCTGTCGGACACAATGTGTGAGGGAAAGCCATGCAACCGAAAGATGTGCTGTATGTAGGCGTCAGCGAGTTCCTGGGCAGAGGGGAGTCCGGCCATAGGGACGAAATGGGCCATTTTGGAGAAACGGTCCACCACGACCCATATGACTGTGTGTCCGGAGGACAAGGGCAAGTCTGTGATAAAGTCCATTGCAATGTGTTGCCACGGAACGGAGGAAATTGGCAGAGGCAGAAGGCGACCATATGACAGGTGTTTGGGCGTCTTGTTCCGGGCACAAGAGGAGCAGGCTGATACAAAAGACGTGACGTCCGTGCGAAGGGATGGCCACCAGTAGTGGCGTACAATTGTACTCCATGTTCTCTTCTGACCAGCATGGCCGGCTATTCTCGAGGCATGACCCCAATGCAACACTTTTTGTCTGTCAGTCTCAGAGACATAGGTCTTCCCGGGCGGTATCTGGGCCAAGGTGACAGGGGCCACCGGAATGATTTTATTTGGGCAGATGATGGGCTGGGATGTCTCCTCCTCCGGTTCCATGGGCACGAATGACCTGGACAAGGCATCTGCTCGCACATTCTTATCCGCGTGCCGAAAATGGAGCTGAAAATCGAACCTGGCAAAGAACAAGGACCACCTGGTTTGTCGTGGGTTCAGTCGCTGAGCAGACCGCAGGTATTCCAGGTTCTTGTGGTCCGTGTAAATGATCACGGGGTACACTGCTCCCTCCAGAAGGTAGCGCCATTCCTCCAGAGCCAGCTTGACTGCTAATAGCTCTCGGTCACCGATGGTGTAGTTGCGTTCAGGCGCTGAGAAGCTCTTGGAGTAGAAACCGCAAGTAACCATCTTCCCAGAGGAGGACTTCTGCATGAGCACTGCTCCGGCTCCCGAGGAGGAGGCATCCACCTCCATGGTGAACTGTCGGTTTAACTCAGGCCGGTGGAGCACAGGAGAGGAAGCAAACGCCTGTTTCAGGGAGCAATACGCGGCGTCGGCCGCAGGTGACCAATCCTTTGGATTAGCCCCCTTCTTGGTCAAGGCGGAGAGAGGCACAGTCAGGGCAGAGAAGTGAGGGATGAACTGACGGTAATAGTTCGCAAATCCAAGAAACCGTTGGATTGCCTTCAGTCCGGAAGGAGGGGGCCAGTTGAGAATGGAAGAGACCTTCTGTGGGTCCATCTGCAGACCGGTATCGGAGATTACGTAACCCAAGAAGGGAAGAGAGGACTGCTCGAAGACACACTTCTCATACTTGGCGTACAGACGATTCTCTCTCAGTCTTTGTAGTACCAGCTGCACGTTTTCTCTGTGGGTCTGGAGGTCCGGAGAGAAGACCAGGATGTCATCCAGATACACCACCACACAGACGTAGAGAAGGTCCCGGAACACGTCGTTCACCAATTCCTGAAAGACTGCTGGTGCGTTACACAGGCCGAAGGGCATCACACAGTTTTCGTAGTGCCCATCGCGAGTATTGAATGCGGTCTTCCATTCGTCCCCAGAGCGGATGCGGACCAGGTTGTAGGCACCCCGAAGATCCAACTTGGTAAACACACGTGCTCCTCTAAGCCGATCAAACAATTCGGGGATGAGCGGCAGGGGGTATTTATTTTTTACGGTGATTTGGTTTAATCCCCAGTAGTCAATGCATGGGCGTAGGTCACCCTCTTTCTTCTTAACGAAGAAGAAGCCTGCTCCTGCAGGAGAGGAGGATCTCCGGATGAATCCCCTTGCCAGGTTCTCAGTGATGTAGGCAGACATGGCCCTTGTTTCAGCAGGGGACAAAGGATATATCCGTCCTCGAGGTGGTGTAGTTCCCGGGAGTAGGTCGATGACACAGTCGTAAGGACGATGTGGCGGCAGTACCTCTGACTCCTTTTTATCAAAGACGTCCGCGTAGGACCAGTAGGCCGAAGGCAGTCCTGGTAGGGACTCCGGAACCGGAGGTCGTCGGATGGGCTGTATGGGTTTCAGGCAGTTCTCGTGGCAAGAGGAGCCCCATCGGGTAATTTCCCCAGTACGCCAGCTGACCGACGGTTCGTGTGTCCGTAACCAGGGGAGTCCCAGCAGGATTTGATGAGACATGCGCGGGAGAACGTAGAGAGTGATGTTCTCGGTGTGCAGGGCACCGATACGTAGTCCCACTGGCTTGGTGATCCAAGAGATGATGTCAGAGTGGGGTCTCCCATCCACAGAGGCAATCACGAGGGGTTTGTCGAGTGGAGTAACCGGCACCTGGTACTTGTCCACCGTGGCCTGCTGGATGAAATTGCCTGCTGCCCCGGAGTCGAGATACGCCTCGGCCGTGAACCGCGTCTCTCCCGTTGTCACTTGAACGGTCCACGTAACCGGGTCTGAGAGAGTCCCAGCACCTAGGGTGGCCTCTCCTACCAACCCTAGGCTTTGGAGTTTCCCGGCCTCTCTGGACAGGAACGTAGCAGGTGTGTGCCCTCTCCGCAGTAGAAGCAGAGACCCTTAGCGCGCCGTTCTGCTCGGCGTTGTTCGGACTGCCTCAGGCGGTCAATCTGCATGGGTTCGTGGACAGAGACGCCAGACGATGCCGACTGAGGTACAACGGGCTTCTGCGGAGGAGAGGAATGCCGTATCGGACGTCTCTCGCGGGACACCTCTTGGATCGTTCCTGGAATCTGAGGTCCACGCGGGTGGCTAATGCAATTAGGGCATCCAGTGTGGAAGGAACATCGCGGCCTGCCAGCTCGTCCTTAATACGACTGGAGAGTCCTTCCCAGAAGGTGGCGGTGAGGGCTTCATTGTTCCACCCCACTTCCAAGGCCAGGGTGCGAAAGCGGACGGCATACTGCCCCACCGTCAGGGTCCCCTGACGTAGCCTGAGGAGTGATGAGGCGGATGCGGCGGCACGTCCGGGTTCGTCAAAGGTGGTTCTAAATGCCTGCAGGAAGTCCTGGATGTTCGCAGTTACAGGGTCCTCTTTCTCCCACAAGTGGTTCATCCAGGCCAGTGCCTCACCCTCCAGATGAGACATCACAAACGCCACCTTGGCTTGGTCGGAGGCAAACAGGTGCGGAAGCAGTTTAAAGTGGAGGGAGCACTGATTTAGGAATCCTCTGCAGGTCTTGGGATCTCCGGCATAGCGGGGTGGAGAGGCCAAGCGGAGTTTAGAAGCTTCCGAGGTAGCCGCCACGGGAGCTGTGGCCGAGGCCCGTGCCGTTGAAGCCTGAGATGCCAGGGACGTGGCGGTTGCTTGCAGCGTGTTCAGGCGGGTATCCACCGAAGACATGAAGGCCAGCATGCGGGACTGGGTCTCGCGCTGTCGTCCGAGTTCCTGCTGCAAGTTGCCCAGCTGGGCCGCTAGTGCTTCGGCGGGATCCATGGCCTGTTCTTACTGTTAGGACCAGGAGGACGGGTAGGCCCAGGAGGTGGATCCACTGGGCTGAACACCTCACCGAGGGCAAGGTGCCCGGTAGCCGGAGCACTACAGGTAGCAGGACAGTCCGTTTCAGAGGAGTGGAGTGAAGGAGTCCCTGGGACCACGGAGTCTCTGAAGGTAGTCCGGGTGACGGAGCTCAGGTTCGGAGGCCGAGATGACGTCAGGCAGAATCCGGAACCAACGGAGCGAGGAGGTGGGTCACCACACGGATCCAGGGACCGGAGATGGTATGGACTGACGAGATGGCAGACAGTCACCGTTCGGGGTTCGGGAATTCGTCAGGACCGGTTGGCGGGACAGGAGTGGCTCTACAAGAGAGATAGGTGAGTACGAGGCAATGGCACAGGGAGACCTGACTCCTAGCTTAGCAAACACGAAGAACAGGCCCCGCCCACTTGAAAAGGATCCCCCTATATACCCTGTACCTGATTCTTCAATATCCTGTTGGAGGACACTGGCCCTTTAAGAGAGGGTCAATGACCGCGCGCGCCCTAAATCGCATGCGCGAGGCCCGGGTGCCAGAAGCCAGAGCAGGATGCGGTGTACAGGAGGCAGGAGTGCCGGGCTGGCTCAGGACAGCGGAGGAACGCCGGGACCGGGGACCGGGTTGCCTGGAGGACGCAGGTAAGGGAGCATGGAGGCTGAGGAGCGGGGGACCGGGGAGCATGGCACGGGAGCGGGGAAGCGAGGTCCAGGAGCGGGGGAGCGTGGCAGAGGAGCCGGGGAGCGTGGCAGGGGAGCCAGGGAGCGTGGCAGGAGAACCGGGGAGCGTGGCATGGGCACCGGGGAGCATGGCACGGGCACCGGGGAGCGTGACAAATTCGTACAATCCAAGGGTCATGTTGTAGGTAGTGCAGCAAGAAGGCGCTCATGTGTCTTGTGCATCCAGGAGGACCAAGTCCTTGGTGTGTTGGTGGCAGAGAGGTGAGAATCGTGCCTCCTTCCTCTGCCCTCTCCCCCCAACCTCGCACAACCGAAATGTGAGCAAGTTCTCACTCATCTGCTGAGTCTTCCATGCCCATCGCCAGTTCGTCCTCCATTTCTTCATGGGCTCCTGCACCTTCCTCAACAATTTTTTCTGATACTATGCGCCCTTGTTAATCCCTCTCCCCCACCATGACTGCCGCCTAGGTGGCGCTCACCGTATGGACCTTGTAGATCTTATTATCCCTTCTGCATATGACTCCTCCTGCACTTCCTCCCCTTCCTCTTGTCCCAACACCTGACTCCGAATAATGCTTACAGTGTGCTCCATCTTGTAGATGACCAGAATTGTCACGCTGAGAATGGCATTGCCAGTGCTAAAGATCTTTATCGATATTTGTAAACTGTGTAGAAGGGTGCATAGGTCCTTGATCTGACACCACTCCAGCAGCGTGATCTGCACCACCTCTGGATCAAGTTAGCCCAGGGTATAAGTCAGACCGTATTTCAGCAGGGCTCTGCGGTGCTGCCACAAATGCTGCAACATGTGCAGATTCCAATTCCTGCGTGTCGGAACATCGCATTTCCGGCGTTTAACCGCCAGACCCTAAGACTTCAGGAGCGATGAAAGTTGTTGAGCTGCTGGGTGCGAAGGATGGAAGTGAGCACATAGCAGCGTGCCCGCTGCACAAGGCCATGTAGGCCGGGAAGGTGTTTTAAAAATTGCTAGAGAATCAGATTCAGCATGTGAGCCTTACAAGGCACGTGTGTCACATTGCCCTGACGAAGGGCCGCAGACATGTTTGCATCATTGCCGCACATGGCTGTTAAGTTACCAACGTAATCCACTCAATCAATTTGTACTCCGGTCGCCAGGTGACAACGTGTTCCTTTCGTGCATAGTGCTGATGATGGGAGAGAGTCGACGCCAGCGGCGCAGGTGGACGCAGGTTATGGTCACCCACTGGGTTGCGTTACCTTGACAGATACAGAACCACAGGCTGAATGTAAGTGGTGGGTATCTCATAAATGAAGTACCATCATTCAGCTACAACCAATGGGAAGACACCACACCCTTTTTTAGGCCCCTCCTGTCTGCAGATTACTGCCAGACAAAGCTATGAACCTCTTGTTACTGTTACCCCCAGTTCAGTTTTATGATTTTGTGTGCTTTTTACCTGACTACTTTTCCTGCTTGCTGTTTATGTACCTCGTTGGCCGATCCGCATTTCACCTCTGCTTGTTTTCTGATTAAGTCCTGGCCATCCCATTCTGTTCCTCTTCCTCAATTAATGTTTTTGACCCTGCATGTCTACTATTCTCTGGAACTGCAGCCTTCCACAGGTATTGATCAACTTGGGCCCTGTGTAATTCCAAATCACTGTATAGGGGTTAAAGGGTTTCAGGGTTCTGGGTGTCCAGCTTGGTGAGTGGCTTGCCACTAGCCTATCCTTTACAGCCCATCTGAGTGTGTCGATCCAGGCAGGCGTTACACCGTGCCCTCTGCACAAGGCCATGTAGGCCGGGATGGTATTTTAAAAATTGCTGGACAACCAGGTTCAACACGTGAGCCATACAAGGCTAGTGTGTCACATTGCCCTGAAGAAGGGTCGCAGACTGGTTTGCATCATTGTCGCACCCGACCTTCCTGGCTGCTGGTTGAGTGGAGACAACCATTGATGAAACTCGGTCTCACTCTCCAGAGCTTACCGTCCACAACTCCTCAGCGGTGTGACTCACATTTCCCAGACATTTCTAAGTAAAGAGTCGACCGCATCATGCTGTTGAGCTCTGCTGCCAGCATAGTAAGGAGGTGTGTGGGATTCCTTGGGCGCAGTTACAAGGAAGGGTGGCCTGACCACACAAAGTTTGGGCCGAGGTGGAGGACCCACACGAGGTTGAGGAGGCAGAAGCAGTGGAGGAACTTGTACATACAGAGGAAGGATTGACACACAAGTCGTGGGGACGGCAAGACTTGTACAGCAAACCCTTCTCCACCTCTCACCATAGTTACCCAGTGCCCAGTCAGCAACATGTAACTCCCCTGTCCATGCTTACTGGTCCAAGTATTTGTGGTGAAATGCACCCTGTCACACACAGAGTTTCTCAAGGAATCAGTGAGGTTGTGTGCGACCTGCTGTGGTAGCGCGGGCACGCCTTTCTTGGAGAAGGAGTGACGACTGGCCATCGGCTCTTGGGGCACTGCAATGGGCATAAGGTCTCGAAAATCCTCGGTCTCAAAAGGGTGTAAAGGCAGCCTTTCTGTTGCCAACAAGTTGCAGATGATGAAACTCAACCTCTTAGGCATGTCATGCCCTTCGAAAATCATGTAAATATACACAAGAAAAGAAGCGATCAGACTTCCAGTACCAATAATAAATATTTATTGTGAGCATATACGTAAGGCACAGTGACAAGCATACAACAGGGTGCTCAATCCGGTGAAAACCTTAGATGGATTATTGGGAAGGAAGAGGAAAGTGGTAAAAACCCCCCAATCCGTATCACAATGGTTACTCAGAACCTAATATGATGGTTATATACTCCAGGAGTACTCAATGGACAGATCTCCATATCACAATGGTTACTGTGAACCTAATATGCCGGTTGGAACTCCAGGAGTATACCATAATCAACCTCCCATGTGAGACATCACCACAATTAGACACAGGTAGTATCGAGTGTTGTAGTAACTTACCAGGGAAAATCTCACAGGTCACACCGGATGGCACCCCCACCCGACGAACGTCCGTTTCGGCGGATGCCTACGTCAGGGGTGGTGTCATGCCAGAAATTGTGCGTGTGTTAAAAAGGGCCCGCAAACCAATCATATGCGCGATGTGTCTCTGTGACGCAGGCGAGCCGAGAGCAGCTGATCATCCACTTCCGCCGCCGCGTCAAGGGCTAAGCTCCGCCCACCAGATCAAGGAAGGTCACATGATCGGACAGGTAGAGCCGCCCCTGGAGACACGGCCGAGGAAGGGAGGAACATGACGGCGCCGGGCGCGCATGCGTCTGAGTAATCACAGCGATACTTAGTGAATCAAACATGTAGACAGCAGGTAATGTATACGCGGTACAATTATATCCAATAATAATAATAAGCGTAACATAAGGGTATTGTTATAGGCCTAGAACAATATTAGTGACAACTGTCACTAATGTCACAACCTCTTAAAATCGATATTAATAATACATTATATCACAATACATAGAGATCACAATAGTACAATGCTGTGTGGTCCATATGACAAGGATTTCATGTCGATGGAAAAGATGGAAGTCGCATATCATATCGGCCATAGATTGGATTCCAAAAAAATAATAAATTCCAGGTCGGGCAAACACTAAAATAATAACAAAAATTGAGAAAAGTTAAAAACACATAAAAAGAGACATGACATAGAAAGTGATCATAAAAAAGCAGAGAAACCACTGTTTTCATTTAAACCCATAGGTTGTAGGGTTTTTAACAGCCAGATCCATTTAGCCTCAAGGCGCGCCAAATTAGTACCAACTCTCCCTCCTCTAATGTTGGTCTCAATGGAGTCAATGCCGCGAAATCTCAAAAGAGTCCCATCAGACTGATGATGTAACTTAAAATGTTTAGGCAACGTTTTAAGACTGGAGATGTCCACTTCACTTGTTGCGGAATTGATTCCATTGACATGTTCCCTAATCCGAATTTTAAGTGGGCGTGTGGTCAAACCAACGTATATTTTCTGGCAAGGGCAAACCGCATAATACACAACCGCACAGGTGGTGCAAGTGATGGATTTTTTTATCTTGAAGGTTTTTGTCCCTAATGAATCAACAAAATGATCGTGTCGGTCCATGTTGGCACAAGCCAGACATTGTCCACAAGGTCGGGAACCAGACGGTCGTTTACTGACATCAAGAAAAGATGAAATAGATTCCTGAGTTTCATAGTGACTTGTTACTAAAAGATCACGTAAATTTTGAGATCTTCGAATAGAGATAAGTGGTCTATCAGGTAAAATCTTTGACAGTACTGGGTCCGTCAACAAGATAGGCCATGCCTTCTCTAAACATTTTCTCATATGAGAAAATCTAGAATGGTATGTAGTCACAAACCTGAGTGGTTCCGGACCCACGGATTTTTTAGGGGTGTATAGGAGGGTATCCCTGGACGCATGTTTTGCTTTATGGTAGGCACGTTTGATAGAACGCCTACTGTATCCACGTTCCAAAAACCTGTTTTTTAGTTCCTGTGCACGATGATTAAAGTCAGAATCGACCGAACAAATCCTTCGCAACCGAAGGAACTGTCCGGTCGGAACCGAGTCAATCATATATCGAGGATGAGCAGAAGAGGCATGGAGCAACATATTACATGATGTGGCCTTCCTAAATATGTCTGTTTGTACAACATTATGATCATCCCTCCGAACTGCAACATCCAAAAAATCCAAAGAGTTAGCACTAAATTGATATGTGATCTTAATATTCTTATCATTGATGTTAAGTGTCCCCATAAACTCATTTAATTGACCCTCAGACCCCCGCCAGATCAGGAAAATGTCGTCAATGTACCGTGTCCAAAGAGGTTGTGTGCGACCTGCTGTGGTAGCGCGGGCACGCCTTTCTTGGAGAAGGAGTGACGACTGACCATCGGCTCTTGGGGCACTGCAATGGGCATAAGGTCTCGAAAATCCTCGGTCTCAATAGGGTGTAAAGGCAGCCTTTCTGTTGCCAACAAGTTGCAGATGATGAAACTCAACCTCTTAGGCATGTCATGCCCTTCGAAAATCATGTAAAACACAGAGAGGGGACTCCAACCACAGTCTCCCTCATTTCCACTAATTGGGCCACACACACCCCACTTGACTGGCATCAGTTGACCCCCCTTTTGAAAAAGAAAAAGATGCTTTGCATGAAGCACTCTCAAAAATACGCGTGGCTTTCGCCTCCCCTGGCTGACCCAGGGGAAGAAAAGTCCTGTGAGAGCCATGATTTGCTCATCTTGGTTCTTTTAGAAACACAGCGAGGGGACTCCAACCACAGTCTCCCTTGTTGCCACTAATTGGGCCACACACACCCCACTTGACTGGCATCAGTTGACCCCCCTTTTGAAAAAGAAAAAAAAGATGCTTTGCATGAAGCACTCTCAAAAATACGCGTGCCTTTCACCTCCCCTGGATGACCCAGGGGAAGAAAAGTCCTCTGAGAGCCATGACTTGTTCATCTTGGTTCTTTTAGAAACACAGCGAGGGGACTCCAACCACAGTCTCCCTCGTTTCCACTAATTGGGCCACACACACCCCACTTGACTGGCATCAGTTGACCCCCCTTTTCAAAATGAAAAAAGATGCTTTGCATGAAGCACTCTCAAAAATACGCGTGCCTTTCGCCTCCCCTGGCTGACCCAGGGGAAGAAAAGTCCTCTGAGAGCCATGAGTTGTTCATCTTGGTTCTTTTAGAAACACAGCGAGGAGACTCCAACCACAGTCTCCCTTGTTGCCACTAATTGGGCCACACACACCCCACTTGACTGGCATCAGTTGACCCCCCCTTTTGAAAAATAAAAAGATGCTTTGCATGAAGCACTCTCAAAAATACGCGTGCCTTTCGCCTCCCCTGGCTGACCCAGGGGAAGAAAAGTCCTCTTAGAGCCATGTCCACATTGTCAGTGGACAGACACGTGTGCTTATCTGCCAGCAGACCCCCAGCAGCACTTAAGACAGGTTCCGAGAGAACGCTGGCTGCAGGACATGACAAGATCCCCAAGGCGTACGTGGCAAGCTTAGGCAATTTATCCAGATTGGAAGCCTAAAATGAGCAGGGCTCAAGTTGCACAGTAATGGCATCGACGTTTCTTTGCATATACTCATATATCTGTGTGTCCTCCTCTTTTTCCTTGTCCAGCTCTTTTGTTTTCGCATGAGTATATGTCCTTGTCACTTTCCCATGTGTTTGTGTTGTGAGTTGTTTGTCACCTTTTGGACACCTTTGAGGGTGTTTTCTAGATGTTTTTATGTGTTTGTGATTGCCTGCCATTGTTTCCTATGTAGTTCGAGTTCGGTTCGTCGAACGAGACCTCCGTTCGGCGAACCGAACTCGAGCCGAACCGGGACCGGTTCGCTCATCTCTAGTGATCAGTGCTGCTGGCTGTTAGCGGTAACGTTACCGCTGACAGACGGTTACAATAGCAACGGTGCTCTGATCATGTGATTCCCGGTGCCGCTGTTAGCAGTAACAGGCGCGTTGCTATGACAACGGTGATCTCCGTTATTGACCGGCTGTGTCAGCCGGTCCCTAACGGAATGGCGAAGCAAAACGGGGAGTCGACCGTGTGCCAGAGCATGTTGCCGTTACACGGCGATACACACACATGCAACGTGCCGGAGAAATGCAATGACAGGACCTAGCATGACGTCAAAGCCATGTGACCAGTCTGTAGCCAATGAGATAATAGACACGTGACTGGTCACATGGCTATTTTGACATCACGATAGGACCTGTCATCAGTGCTGGTTCCCGGAGGATACAGCGATCATCGGGAGGAATAGCATAGAGTTATTTGTCACCTTTTGGACACCTTTGAGGGTGTTTTCTAGGTGTTTTTATGTGTTTGTGATTGCCTCCCATTGTTTCCTATGGGGTTCGAGTGGTTTGTCGAAGCGGTTCGCCAAACCGAACTCAAATGCGACCTCCGTTCGACGAACCAAGCTCGAGCCGAACCGCGACCGGTTCGCTCATCTCTAGTCATACTCCAATGCAACTTTTTTTTTATTAAATAACTTGGTTGATTTATTGTAAGAAAAGTAGCCAGAAAGACAGAGGAGCTCATCTGGAGAATTTCAAGACCATATATATCAAAATCAGTGAAAGCTATCATAAGATATAGCCAAAAATCCGCGGTGGTGTCGGTTCTGTCAGCCCTGCGCAAAGCCATTAATAAGGCTATGAAGAATTAATCTCTGTGGACCCTGTATAGCGACAGCATTTTCACATTCCACATCCAGTATTTCCGGACTCAGAGGAAGGTGCTGAAAATTTTGATATCACCCCCATGAAAATCAGAGGTGGCACACCAAAGATATAAGGAAAAAACTGCAGCGGGTTTTAGTGAGTACAAGTGCTCAGCGCTGTCCCTGTACAGTTTACACAGTTTACAGTTTACAGTTTACACCGATCACACTGAACCCCGTGCCCTGTAAAATGTATGTGCCCCCCTTTCCGAAATATTACTGTAGACCTTGGGGGGATGTGGGAAAACCCAGAGAAATCTTAAAATCCCCCCTGCTGTGCCATATATATTAACCAACTAGATCCCGTGCTGGGGCGTGAGCAACAGCCATCTTCTGACCGCAAAGTGAAAGTGACAGTTGGAGTAAGTGAGGAGCGGCCATTTTATAAGTCCTGGCTATAATATTCCCTAATAGCCACCTATAATCCCGCTAAATAGTGGTTATAAGTCTTACTGGAAAAGCCCTATCGCCCTGCATTCTTCCCTGGAGGCTGCGCAGTCACAATAAGGCTACTTTCACACTTGCGTTGTGAGGCATCTGTCCCAGTGCATTGTGTGATGCATGTGACGGATGCGTTGCAAATAGTGTACTAATAAAGGTAACAGGTTCCTGTAAAAGAACGTTTCTCTGACGCCTCATTGGGGGACAGAGGACCATGGGTGTTATGCTGCCTATCCATAGGAGGACACTAAGTAGATGCAAAGATGTTAGCTCCTCCCCTGCAGTATACACCCCCTGGCCGGGCCAGGCAACCTCAGTTTTAGCTTGATGTCTGTAGGAGGCACATCTCTGCAGACTACTGCAGCAAGAATTTTTTGTTTTTAGAGGGCGACGGTTCCTTCGGGGACTGATTTCCCAAAACCATCAACAGGCGGGAACGCGGAGTGTTGCCTCCCCATACCACCTCCTGCAACTCTGGATCCTGGGCTGTTACTCACTGGACGACAGGTCTCATGGCACTGATTTTCCAGAGCCCAGAGCCGATGAAAACTTCCTCAGCCCCTCTTGCAGGCTCTGAGTTGATATTCGCTCCGCACAAGCGTGACCAGACTGCCATCTCCACAGGAGCTGAGGTGAGATAATTCCGATTTTTCCAGAGCCCCAGAGCATTCCTCAGTCCCTCTGGCAGGCTCTGAGTTGATACACGTTCTATGACCGTGCACAGCAGGTGTCAGAATCTGCACATTGGCTCCCTGACAGGAAACTGGAGCAAAGGTCACACTGACTGGATGCACATGGGCTGTGATTTGGCTCCCTGACAGGAAATTGGAGCAAAGGTCACACTGACTGGATGCACATGGGCTGTGATTGCAGACACCTGCATAGCATTCCACCTGTGGCGGGGGGAGGGGACAACTCCCTGGACTAAGTGCACCCGCAGCTGCGGTACACTTATAGAGGTTTTTCTGTCCACCATTCTTGTACAGGGCTGGAGGCGGGAAGGGGAGTCCCTTCCCACCATTTTTTTTGTTTATTATATTTTCTCATGCCTTCTTGTCAGAGCTAAGCCCTGCCCCCTATGACACTCGATAAGCCACGCTCCCTCACGAAAGCGCGCGTAACCCTCCTCACACAGGATCTGCAGAGCATTGCTGCAGAGCATTGCTCCCTCTTGTTGTGATCAGAGCCTGTGGGCGTCTCTCAGAGCTGACTTCCTCCTTCCCACAGGAACTGTGACGCAGGAGGGGGAAGGGGTCATCAGGGTTCTGGATGAGTTATAGCCTCCCTTGCATATTAACTCTGCAGAGCATTGCTCCCTCATTACAATCAGAGTTTGTGGCTCATCAGCCAGGGGCTGCAGTCACATGTTTTATGCCCTGCACAACTACAGCAACAACTATAAGACTATTAATGTATCCTGCCACGCTGAGCTACTAGGGGATGATAGCACCTCTTCCTTCTTCTTGTCCGGTGCCGTTGTAGCTCCCCCCGCCACAACCGCAGCAACCACTGCCAACCCAGAGCCTACAGCTCCCAGTCCCCTAGAATGGGCACAGTTCCCAGAACCTGGTGCTGGCTATGCAACATCGTCCTACACCTCTCGGGGCCCCTGGACAGAACGCAGCCTGATGACACCTCTATAGCGGGTCTTTCTGATAAGAATCAGCCCTCTGCTTCACCGGTTGCAGATCAGAAAAAGGGCATGACCCCCATGGGTCTCCCTCTGGGGTACACCGATGAGGTTCTCCCACATGTTCCGCGGTCTCTGAGGAGCCGGAGGAAGGGGGATGATGTTTGTACCGGGATGATTCCTTGGTTTCAACCTCCCCAAGCAATCAAGCTGCGATGGACTCCCTTATTGCAGCAATCCACCAAAACTCTGCCTGTGGAAGATCTCCCATCCACTACTACTGACCCTGCGGTCTCCTTTAAAAAGGTGAAGAAACCTCAAAAAAAAAAAAAAAAAGAGATTTTTGACACCGCTTCGGTATCCGTAAACTCATGGAGTCCCGGTACCCCTTTGGCTTAGCTGTCTCTAAGGGCTGGGCCGATCCGGCCTCGGTGGACCCTTACCCGGCTTCCGCCTGCCTGAAAGACCCTCCTGTCTTTTACTTGATGGATCCTCCTTCAAGGACCCGACAGACAGACAAGTGGAGCAGCTCGATCACTCTGCCTCGAGGCCGCGGGTCCCTCTCCCCTTCCGTGTGGTTCGCACAGGCACCAGGACTACTAATTTCCCTCAGAACCTCACAGATGTAACTGTTAACATTGCTGCGGCGGCAGAGTACCTCATGCAGGCCTCCCTTGGCGCTGCTACCTGCGCAGTTATTGCCGCCTCAAATACCATAGCCATCCGTAAGGCCCTCTGGTTCCGATAACGGAGAGTGGACTCGGTCTCTAAGAAGCCTCTCACAGTACTCCTTTCCAGACCGATGGTTTGCCGATCGTCTGGACAGGCTCTTTTTTTGTCTGACGCCACGGGAGGAAAAGAGTACCTCCCTCCCCCATCCGGTTACCACATTGAATTCTGGACCCGATCACCTGGTCAGTCTTTTCTCTCAAACCCCCCCAAACGCTCCAAAACACAACGAGGCCTTCTCCTCAGCAATCAACTCCCTCCAAACGGCGGGGGTGATGGTACCTGTTCCGGACGGCGAGAGGTTCAAGGCTATTCCAACCTATCGTGGTCGCCAAAAAAAAACAAAAACGATGGGTTAGTTCGTCCCATCCAGGACCTCTAACACCTGAGCAAACATGTGCACGTAAGGAGATTCAGAATGGACTTCCTAGGGTCCATTATTACCTTTATGGTCAAAGGAGAATTCCTTGCCTCCCTAGCTTCAGGGACGCGTACCTGCACATACCCATCGCTCCAGCTCACCAAAGTTCCTCCACTTCGCGGTTCAGGACTTCTTTTTTTCATTTGTGGCCCTACCCTCGGCTCTGCCACAGCACCAAGGGTCTTAACTAAGGTAATGGCGGCCGCCATGAGTGCCCTTCACGCCAGGAGAGTGGCTGTTCTGCCTTGCTTGGATGACCTCCTCATCAAGGGCTCAACCAGCGTGCAGATCTCTGTGGGCACCCTATCCCGCTTACGGCGGCTTCTGACTCCAGTCAAATCATCCCCGGTCGCATCAAGATCCGTCACCTCCCTGGGCATGTCCCTGGACAGTCTTCGGGGCTTGATATTTCTCCCTCAAGTCAAGGCGACCGCTCTACAACAAGTGGTACACTGCCCTCTACGTACTCCTGTCACTTCATACGATTCAGTATGAGAGTGCTAGGTAGGATAGCGGCGGCTATAGAGGCAGTGCTGCTCGCTTAGCCACACCACCGCCCACTGCATCTTGAGCTTCTAGCTGCCTGGGACAAGAGCCCCTTTTCCTTGGACGAACTTTTCACCTGACACCTTCAGTCAGGTATGCGCTTTACTGGTGGCTTCAGTCCTCTTCCATATCGAGAAGGAGTTTTGCTCCCCCAAGTGGACTGGCTACTCCTGACCACAGACACCAGCCTCTTAGTCTGGGGAGCAGCGTACTGGCTCCACACTGCTTCGGGACGTTGGACACCCCAGGAGTCTTCCCTTCCCAGAAATCATCCTGAAAATCAGCGCGATCTTCTCGCGCTCAGGTCATCCCCCCCTTCTGCTAGCAGGTCGTTTGATTCGGGTCCAATTGGACAATGCAACAGCTGTGGCCTATGTCAATCAGCAGGGAGGTACCAGCAGCAAGACAGCTTATCTCGAGGTCCTCAGGATCCTCACCTGGACCGAATTGACGGGGGTCTGTGTTTTCAGAATTACACATACCGGGAGTAGAGAACTGGGTGGCGGACCTTCTAAGTTGCCAAGGCCTGGCCGCCGGAGAGTGATTTCTCCACCCAGAAGTGTTCCCACACATCTGCACTCACTGGAGTACACCATACTTGGAATTAATGGTGCTCTACAAATAAATAATAATAAATAATAATAATCTAAAGGCCTCAAGGTTGAACGCAAAGGTACCCGCGTTCTTAGCCAAGTCACGTGACCCACATTCCATTGGCGCGGATGCTCTAGTCTCCTGAAGTCGTTTCCGTCCAACTTACATGTTTTTCGCCTCTGCCCCTGCTGCCGCAAGTAATCAGGAAGATCAAGGCAGGAGTCCCGGTGATACTAATAGCAACGGATTAGCCCAGGTGTGCCTGGTATGCTGAATTAGTACAATTGCTCATGGCGCCTCGTAAGCATCCCAGACTTGCTGACCCAAGGGCCCATTTCCCATCAGAACTCCAGAGCCCTGAAGCTGACGGCCTGGCCATTGAGACCTGGATTTTAAAAAGAGGGAGATTCTCTCCTGCGGTCATCTCCACCATGTACAGTGCCCGAAAGCCGGCCTTCATCCCATATTTACCCCCGTACGTGAAAAACTTTCCTTTCCCAGTGCAGGGAATCTAATGTCCAACCTATGCCTCTGGCGATCCCCAGAATTCTTGATTTTTATTTTTTTTTTACAGTCAGGTTGCAAAAGGGGTTGGCCCTCAGCTCCCTTAAGGGGCAGGTTTCATCTCTCTTAATATTCTATCAATACCACCTAGCTTGCAATCCGCAAGTCAAGACTTTCCTTAAGGGTGTTTCCCATCTAGTTTCCCTGTTTAAATGGTCGCTGGACCCATGGGACCTCAATCTCGTTTTGGTCGGTATCCAGAGGTCCCCTTTTGAACCTCTTAAGGAATCTTCTCTTGCTCTTCTCTCCTGGAAGGTAACATTCTTAGTGGCGATTACGTCCATCAGACAACTTTCGGAACTGGCATCACTCTTGCCGCGAACCCTTTCTGATCTTTCATCAGGACAAGGTGGTTCTACGCCCCCTTCTGGATTTTCTTCCGATGGTTATTTCCCCATTTCATATGAACGAGGACATTGTTCTGACTTCCTTTTTGTCCACACCCAGTCCATAGGGTGGAAAGGTTTCATCTTGTGAGGGCTCTCAGATATTACGTACCTAGGACAGCCCCTTTAGAAACATAGACTCCTTGTTCGTCATTCCTGAAAGGCCTAAGAAAGGACAGGCAGCTTCATAGGCAACGCTGGCTCGCTGGATTCGCTCTGTGATCCAGGAAGTCTACCGCTTGCAACTTAAGCCCATTCCTAGTGGGCTGCGGACTCATTCCACGCGAGCAGTTGGCGTCTTTTGGGCCATTAGGCATCAGCCTTCAGTGGAACAGAGGTGTAAGGCTGCGACCTGGTCTTGCCTACATACTGTTTCAAAGCATTACTGAATCCATACCCAGGCTTCGGCTGAGGCGAACCTAGGTAGGAAAATTCTGCAAACGATAGTGGAGTACCTATCTCAGTAGGTGCTCCTGGCTATCTGGGACTGGTTCCTAGTCCTTGGGTTGCATTGGTTATTGTTTACCCACCCATGGACTGCTTTAGGACGTCCCATGGTCCTGTGTCCCCCAATAAAGCATCAGAGAAAAATGGATTTTTGTGTACTCACCGTAAAACCGTTTTCTCTTAGCCATCATTGGGGGACACAGCACTCACCCTGTTGCCCTGTTGGGCCTTGGTTCTCTCAGTACCTTATTTTGTTATGACTCTTTTTTTCTCATGTTCCTCTGTTGAGAAGTTTTTACTGTTTTTTTCTCTCCTACTGCTTGTGTACTAAAACTGAGGTTGCCTGGCCCGGCCAGGGGGTGTATACTGCAGAGGAGGAGCTATGCTTTTGCATCTACTTAGTGTCCTCCTATGGATAGGCAGCATAACACCCATGGTCCTGTGTCCCCCAATGATGGCTAAGAGAAAACGATTTTACGGTGAGTACACAAAAATCCGTTTTTTGCGGTTTTTTTTAATGTTTCGCCGGGAAAAGAGATTTGCTGTCCGGAGTAGAGAGAGAGAGAGGTGACCGCAAATCCCCTGAGTAACCACAGTGAGCAGTGCGATCAGCTGTGCCATCACTCAGGTAACCCGCGGCCACAGCTGAAGTCCTCCACTTGAGAGCAGTGGCCGCGGGTCACCTGAATGAGGGCACAGCTGATCGCGCGACTCACTTCAGTTGCTACATGGAGCTGATAGAGAGCGTCGCTCCTGTCAGCTTCATGTAGCAGAGCGGGACCTCGTGTGGATTACACCGGCCCTAGGAGGGTATTTGGGGATTAATAAAGTGGGAAAAGAGGGTGTTTTTCTGCCTTTTATTCCAAATAAAGGATTTTTTTGGGTGTTTGTGTTTATTTACTTTCACTTACAGGTTAATCGTGGGGGGTTGTCTCATAGACGCCTGCCATGATCAACCTAGGACTTAGTGGCAGCTATGGGCTGCTGCCATTAACTCCTTATTACCTTGATTGCCACCGCACCAGGGCAATTCGGGATGAGCCGGGTAGAGTCCCGGGACTGTCGTATCTAATTGATGCGGCAATTCCGGGAGGCGGCGGGCTGATATTGTCAGGCTGGGGGGCTCCCCATAACGTGGAGCTCCCCATCCTGACAATACCAGCCTTCAGCCGTGTGGCTTTATCTTGGCTGGTACCAAAATTGGAGGGGACCGCACGTCGTTTTTTTTTAAATAATTATTTATTTATTGTACTGCACAATATAGACCTGCCCACCAGCGGCTGTGATTGGTTGCAGTGAGACAGCTGTCACTCAGCATGGGGGTGGGTCTGACTGCAACCAATCATGGGCATCGGTGGGAAGCAGTCAATACGAGATGGAATAATGAGCGGTCGGCATTTTCAAAAGAGGAAAAGCCGCCGGAGCTTTGTGAGAGCCATGCAGCGCGGCGCCCGTGATCGGTGAGTATGAGAGGGGGGGAGACCAGGAGTGATTTTAAACGATTTAGATCGTTCTGCTGGACATGCTGAGCATGCTCAGTAGAACGTGACGAAATTTGTCAGCGGATTCCGCCGCTTAGCGCATAGCGGCGGAATCCACCACCATATACAATCATTAGACATCTTGGCAGATTCCAACAGAATCCGTCAAGGTGCGTTATTTTAATGACCCAAAAAACGCTACATGTAGTGTTCCCTCCGCCAGACGCAGCGTCAAAAAAACGATGCTGCATTGTGCAGCGGATGCAACGCAGACACTTGCGTTACAGTGCGTCAACCATACAAGTCTATGGAGAATAGCGCAGTGCATTAACGGACTGCGCTATTTTCCATAGAGATGGATTGCGCTGAACGCAAGAGTGAAAGTAGCCTAAAGCAGCATAGCAGAAGCAGGAGGATGCGCGTCCATAGTCTATGAATGGTATTCACAAAGCGGGCTTACGCTGGTACTGACATCTTCTGCAGTGAAGCTACGCATACAGCATTTCTAGAAGAAGCGTAGCTGCCCTGTAAACTAGCATCGCTTACACTACTTTTGACAGCTACTATGCGTAGCTGTGTCACTGATCTACGCTAGTAAAGCACTCAGTCGGCGTTACTGTACTCCAATTCACAAAGACACTTACGCCAAATTTGACAGATAAATGCAGTAAACATTGACTAGTTACCTCAGATTTGACATTTACCTGTGTAGCCACGCTCCCATACTTAGACAGTGACCTACGCTTTTCTATCCTACACTAAGGCGGGCTTTGCACATTACGACATCACAAGCCGATGCTGCGATGTTGAGTGTGATAGTCCCCGCCGCCGTCGCAGGTACGATATCTTGTGATAGCTGGCGTAGCGAAAATTATCTCTACGCCAGCTTCACATGCACTCACCTGCCCTGCGACCGTCGCTCTGGCCGGCGACCCGCCTCCTTCCTAAGGGGGCGGGCCGTGCGACGTCATAGCGACGTCACATGGCAGGCGGTCAATAGCGGAGGGGCGGAGATGAGCAGGATGTAAACAACCCGCCCACCTCCTTCCTTCTCATTGCAGCCGGGAGGCAGGTAGGAAATGTTCCGCGCTCCTGCAGCTTCACACACAGCGATGTGTGCTGCCGCAGGAACGAGGAACAACATTGTACCTGTCGCTGCACCGGCATTATGAAAATGTCGGAGACTACACCGATGATATGATAACGACGCTTTTGCGCTCGTTCATCGTATCAAAAAGGTTTTACACACTACGACATCGCAAGTGACGCTGAATGTGCGTCACTTTCGATTTGACCCCACCGACATCGCACCTGCGATGTCGTAGTGTGCAAAGCCGCCCTAAGGCTCCTAAGCCAATTAACCATTCAAGTTATGCTAGATCTGACAATTCCCTATCTTACCTTTATAATAAAGCCCAACTTGACTGCAGCTTACGAATAAATAGATTTATAATTACTTTTCCACTATATACATTCTACCAGACCTCCAAGTAAGTCTATCTGGACCCTTAGAACCTGCATTCTCAAACCCTAATCATAACCCTAGGGAAAAGGGGAAAGTAAAGGAAAATACAGAGATTGTCTTCATCTAGAGAAGATAAGCAGGAAATGGAAGGAAAAAAAAACAAAAAAAACAACCTCCTCTCATAACTAGTCCAAAAATATAACAGCAACATTGATTTCAGTAAAAACGTAAAATTTCGAATTTAAAGAGATAGCTCCGATTTCAAAAATTATTTTTGCAATGGATAGAGGAGCAAGGCAGAAGATAAACCCAAACTAAAAAATGACCAAACAATCACCGTGAAGGCAGCACATAAAACAACAATGGTTAAAACCACTTTGGATAAGGAAAATCTCACCTATAACCTAAAATCCATCACCCCCAAAATAGAAGCTTCACCAGCCACAGGCCCAAATATAGGAGGAGGTGTAGAGAATAAACATCAATCAAGATTAAACCATAGAGACTGTGTGGAGCAGGGGATGAAAGACACTCAAGGTTATAAAAATGAATCATTCCCCCCAGTAAAAGCGACAGTTAACTACATAAGATCACCACTCCTCAATCTCGTCTCTCATAATAAGGTAGAACAATCCAACATCTCAGACATGGAAACATCACCTTCCAGCTCTAATAAAAGAAGAGGCCAGACTATAAGAAATGATGCACTACTAGGAGACTTTAACCACTCTCCGTCCACTAGTGAAGAATTTTATTCGCTAAGTCCCGATAAACATAGACCTAGACTCGATTACAATTCATCTTCAGTACCTTCTGCTGAATCAAAGATTCGAAGCAGCAGTGAAACTCATCCAAATCTTGTGAAAAAGAACTCTGACTCCTATTTAGTAAACCTTATTAAAGCTCGCATAAAGACATGGTCTTAGCATTCGAAAACCAAACAAAGATCCTACGCAAAGACATTTTAGAAGTCAAACACAGATTGGATGCCAATGAAGCCAGAATATCCCAAGTAGAGGAAAAAGCGGACATACTCTCAAAGGGCCAGTGTGAACTACAACTTCAAGTTCAATTTTTAAAGGGCAAAGTGGCTGACTTGGAGGATCGTGATCGTAGAAATAACATCAAACTTAGAGGCGTTCCGGAGTCAGTAACAAATAATAACCTGGCAACCTACACTAAGGGACTGCTTAAAACTGTTATACCATCTTTATCGGAGTTAGAGATTATGATTGACAGGATGCATCGCGTGTCCAAACCCAAATCTCTCCCTTCAGGCATCCCCAGGGATGTTATCCTACGTCTCCATTTCTTTACCACAAAGGAGATTTTATTAAAATTTATACGAGAAAACAGGACACTATCGGATCCTTATCACCATATCAAGGTCTTTGCTGACTTCTCCAAGGAGACAATGGCATCAAGAAGAAGATTCAACGACATCACCAAACAACTGTGAGAATGGGGTATTCTTGACAGGTGGGAGTTCCCCACTAAACTTCTTGTCTGGTTAAATGGTAAAGCAACCCTCATTAAATCCCCAGAGGACGGCTTAAAACTTATCTCTTCGTTAAATAATGAAGGGGACCCAAGAGCTCAACGCTAATGACCTCTCTGTTCAAATACTATTTGTCACATGGAGTACATATTATGTATATAATTTCAGAAGAAACGAAAAAGGGTGACCATCCCACCTATTTGGATTACACCATCTTTTCCTAAATCTGGATTTTGAAATAGACTATTTCCTGGGAGCTTTTCCACCTGGAATTGAACTCTGAGAATCTACAAGAGGACACGTTACTGCTATTACTCGGATTAAACTACTTTTATTTTTTCTTTGTCCACGTTTTACTTTAGTACTAATAGAGACAACACTTCTTTCTTGACGGGGAAAGGAGACACGCATTATTTAGCCTCCTTTCTCTTCCACAAACTTTGACCTCTACTTGAAGGTTTTATCTTACCCGTTTTGTGGAGATACCTTTAGGGAGAACTTTTTTTTTGCTTTTGTCATTAAAATTGTGCTTGCCACCCATTTTGGACTCCCTCCTGATCTAACCTAGAAGTTTTTCAATCAGTTAAAAAATATTAGAAATGATTACTTTACATCTTTTGTATTTTTATCTAGTTGAGGGAAAGTTATATTGCTCATTGGAAGCACTGTAGTTATTTATAGATTTTATAATAATATATATTATGATAGTAGTTTTGAAGTAAGTTTCCTTTAGTGCATATTTATTTATTTTTCTTCTCTCTTCTTTCTTCTCTTCTCTTTCCCTTTCTATTCTCTCCTTTCCCTTCCCTCCCCTTCCTTACTTCCATCTCTAAATATGACTGTTAAGTTCATTTCTTATAATGTCCATGTTCTAAACTCCCCTAGGAAACGATACCTGACCTGGAAAGAGCTAAGAAACTCTAAAGCAGATATAGCATGCCTACAAGAGGTGAAATTCACTAGAGGTGACCATCCAAAATTCGTTAATAAAAGCTTTCCACACATCCTCTCCTCACTAAAGGCCACTTTACACACACAGATAAATCTTCAGCAGATCTTTGGTTGCAGTGAAATTGTGGACAATCAGTGGCAGGTTTGTGGCTGTCTACAAATGGAACAATATGTCCATGATTTCACTACAACCACAGATCTGCCAAAGATTTATCTCTGTGTGACAGGGCCTTTAGTGTTGAAAAAAGGGCAGAAGCAATGATATTGGTTAAAGATACAGTGTCCCTCAAGCTTCTTACTGAGAACAAAGACAAGGAAGGTAAATATATTGTCATTACCTGTTTAGTAAATAATCATCCCTGCACTATAGTTAATGTATATGCTCCCAACCAAGCCCAAATAGGCTTTCTGGATGAACTATTCGAGTTGGTCCAGGAGGTCAAACAAGGAAATCTTAAGGCCCCGTCACACTAAGCAACATCGCTAGCAACATCGCTGGTAACGAACAACTTTTGTGAAGTTGCTAGCGATGTTGCTGTGTGTGACATCCAGCAACAACCTGGCCCCTGCTGTGAGGTCGTTGGTTGTTGCTGAATGTCCTGGGCCATTTTTTAGTTGTTGCTGTCCCGCTGTGAAGCACAGATCGCTATGTGTGACAGCGAGACAGCAACAACTAAATGTGCAGGCAGCAGGAGCCGGCTTCTGCTGAGGCTGGTAACCAATGTAAACATCGGGTAACCAAGAAGCCCTGTCCTTGGTTACCCGATATTTACCTTTGATACCAGCCTCAGCCGCTCTCACTGTCAGTGCCGGCTCCTGCTCTGTGCACGTGTAGCTGCAGGACACATCGGGTTAATTAACCCGATGTGTGCTGTAGCCAGGAGAGCAGGGAGCCAGCGCTAAGCATTGTGCGCTGCTCCCTGCTCTCTGCACGTATGGCTGGTCACTGGTTGCTGGTGAGCTCACCAGCAACTCGTGTAGTGACGCTCCAGCGATCCCTGCCAGGTCAGGTTGCTGGTGGGATCGCTGGAGCGTCAAAGTGTGACATCTCACCAGCAACCTCCTAGCAACTTACCAGCGATCCCTATCGTTGTTGGGATCGCTGGTAAGTTGCTTAGTGTGACTGGACCTTTATACTCTTGGGTGATTTCAATCTCGTCCCAGACAATGAACTTGATTCAACAGCTCAGGCCAGACACAAGAAGCACTGTCTGAAACATTGGTTACAAAGACAGGAACTTCTAGATGCCTTTAGGTGCATAAACTCTACATGAAAAGAATTCCGACATCTACAACACATTTTCCCGGATTGACCTAATACTAACGGACTCATTCACAATCTCTAAAATCCCAAAAATTTAAATTTTACCCAAAACTTTTTTGGATCATTCCCCAATAATATGCGATGTATGCCTAAATACTCTCTCTTCAAACAATTTCCTATGGAAATGTAACTCTTTCCTCTTAAACTCCCCAACATATAAAAAAAGACATTGAAAAGTAAATTAAATTAAATTTCGATGAAAATTCCACTGAAAATATGTGCCCTTTTGTAATATGTAATGCTCAGAAAGCGGTAATTTGTGGGAGCCTCATCCAATTATCCTCGCAGCATAAAAAACATCAAAGGGAAAGAGTTACAGCAATACAAAATATGATCAGACGGAAGGAAGAAGCACAACAATAACTTGTCTTTCCATCCCCAACAATCCACAGGGAAATCCTAACTCTTATGCGGGCTTTACACGTTACGATCTATTGTGCGATTGCACGAGTGATCGTAACCGCCCACGTCGTTTGTGCGTCACGGGCAATTGATTGCCCGTGGCACACAAAGTCGTAAACCCCCCGTCACACGTACTTACCTCCCGTGCGACGTCACTGAGGGCGGCGAACATTCCACTTCCTGAACTGGGAGGGATATTCGGCGTCACAGCGATGTCACACGGCCGCTGGCCAATAGAGGCAGAGGGGCGGAGATGAGCGGGATGTTTATCCCGCCCACCTCCTTCCTTCCACATAGCCGGCGGGAGCCGCGGGACGTAGGTAAGCGATGTTCATCGTTCCCGTGGTGTCACACGGAGCGACGTGTGCTGCCACGGGAATGATGAACAACCGGCGCCATGTTTCATAAACAATTTTATGAAACATAGCGACGAGTACGCGACTCACGATTTGAGAGCGATACTGCGTCGCTAGGAGGTGTCACACAGGCCGACGTCGCAAGCGATGCCGGATATGCGTCACAAAAACCGTGACCCCAATGATATATCGCACGATAGATCGTCTCGTGTAAAGCAGGCTTTAGAGCTCAATTAAAATCTGAACTGTTCAAAGATTTTGAACAATTTTCCCACAATATACATTTCAACTTTACACCTCTATCAATAAACCCAGTAGACTGATGGTGCATAGAGCAAACAAGCCAGAATCCAAAAAAGGATCCATAAAGTTGCAAAACCCGACAGCGCCATTGCATATCATCCAAAGGAAATCGCTGAAACTTTCGCCAACTATTACATCAAACTATATAACCTAAAAAAGAACCCATCAATTTCCCAACCAGATGACACGACCATTAATAGTTTCCTAGATAGAATGTAACTCCCCAAAATGTCCAAACAACAACTACACATTAACTCCCCATTTACAGATACAGAAATGATTAAAGCAACATCAAATTTAAAATCCAAAAAATCCCCGGGGCCAGATGGGTTTACTAATGACTACTATAAAGCTTTTCCCCTTGTCTTCTCTCCCCACCTGGTCAAGATTTTTAATAAAGCTGTACCGCCCATAGAGGGGCCCAGCCACTTCCTCCGCTTGCTCGGGCCGAGCCGCTCGAGGTCCGGGCTCGGATTCTCAGTGGCACGAGCGCCTCCGTACCGGGGGCCACGTCGCTCTTGTTAAGGGAAGGTGATTGGGGGGGTGGTGGTTGTGTAACGGGTCGTGACGCCACCCACGGGTCGTGGTGACGGGGGATGCACCACCACTGCGGCTGAAGTGATGGCGGGCTCGTCCGGGATCAGTGTTGCGGCCGCAGCTGAGATGTTAGCCCCTCCGTGGGTAGGGGCGGTGTGTCCCGGGGCCCGGTGGGGGACTGTAAGGGATGAGGTTGTCATCGGGGTGCAGGGTGCCGTGCCGCGGTGTAGCGTCATGCCCGGATGGCACTGCTGTACTCACGATTGATTCACACTCACAGTCACTGGTAAACCAAAGTTCGTTGGTGGTCGGTCCCCGCGGCCAGCTGCTGATGTTCCCTTTGGGGTTGATGGTGGCCCCTTTTCCAGTGCACCCCTGGTTGTTGTGTTTCGGCTCTCCTGCCTGAGCAGTGGTAGCCCGCTCCCTGACGTTGAGCTGCCGGAGGAGCCCTCGGTTGCCCGCAGGTGCTGGCCCGTCGGGTGTTTCGCCCTTGGCGGTGGCGCTCACCCGGTCTCGGTGGGCTTTTGCCTTCTTTCGGGACTTTGGGTATGGATGAACCCGTGAGGTCCAGCCAGCAATCAGTCAATTTGCCTATACTCAGTGGCTTCTAAGCTAGGACGGGGTCTGAGTACCCTCCTGTTGGTCCTCTGGTACACGTTTGACTCCCTGGTTCGGGACCGGCGGGCTCCAACCCAGGCCCGGTCCATACGGTTCCGCCGGTTGCTGTACTGGTACTCCTGCAGATGGCCACCACCGTCTGCCTGGCTGACGTTCTCTAAGGGGGCCCAGGCTCCTACCCGGGTCCCTGACAGCTGCTCCTCTACCACTCACTGTCAACTCCAAAACTGTTCTGTTTGAACTTCCTGCCCCAGGACAGTAGTCTCCTCGGTGGGCGTGTCTTTCTGCCTGACTCCGCCCACCTGCTGTGCTCTACTAGCCCTGAGGGAGGCATCGGGTCTCCCTTTCGGGTAACATGTATGTGACCTCACAGGGAAAGGGTGTGTGTGTGTATGTGGTAGATGTTATTACCTGTGACCCCTGGGGTCCAGAGCATCACAAAGCCGCTGACACAGGAATATTTCCCAAAGAAATGCTAGAAGCTACATTTATTATGATCCCAAAATCAAAGGGAAATGAAGATCTCGTAAGCAACTACAGGCCTATATCCTTGATAAATACCAACGTAAAAATTTATGCCAAGATGATTGCGGACAGGTTAAAAAAAATACATTTTCCAGATGACATTATTCTCTCCCTCTCAGACCCCCTAAACTCTATCATAGAAGCCCAAAAAATTCGGAATGACTATTCAAGGGCCTCCTATTATAAATTAAACAAAAATAAATCTAAACTTCTTCCCTTTTTCCTTAAAATTAGTACTATTAGTCTCATTAAAAAAGTTTCCTCTTTTACTTGGGAAGAAAACTCATTTGCCTATTTAGGGATCAAAATTACCAATAACCTGGATTCTTTAGTGGAAACAAATATGGAGGACCTTGTCAAGATTACTCAAAGAAAGATTATAGAAATGCCCAAGAACAATATAAGTTGGTTGGGAAAAATTATGGCATTCAAAATGATTATATTACCTAAGATTTTATACTACTTTAGAGCGATACCCCTGTTAATCCCATTAAATTATCTATACAAACTACAAAGTCTCTTGAATGAGTTCATCTGGGACAAGAAAAAGCCAAGAATTGCCAAGAATATACTGACAAAACACAAAAGAGCTGCGTTCAGCTTACCCAACATAATATGTTACTATAAGACTAATA
Organism: Anomaloglossus baeobatrachus; assembly: GCF_048569485.1. Lineage (NCBI taxonomy): Eukaryota > Metazoa > Chordata > Amphibia > Anura > Aromobatidae > Anomaloglossus > Anomaloglossus baeobatrachus. The sequence continues at coordinate 11,353,978 of NC_134353.1, forward strand.
TCATCAAGCAGAGTATAAATTGGATTCTAAACATTCACACCCTCCCATGGCTGGATTTGGAATTATCCCTCAATAACTACTCTTCCCTGCGATCCCTTATCCTACTGCATATCCTGAACCCTAAGCTACCTCTCCCAAACTCCCCTACAATTGCATCCACTATCTCAATCTGGAAAAACGTTTCCAAGCAAAAATCCAAATGAACCAAATTTGAACAAATCAGTAATTTCCCCCTAAATTCCTTGCCTTAATGACAAATGAGACCATTCCTGAAACATGGAATACTTTAGGCCTAAGACTAATGAAAGACATACACAATAGCAGAGACTTCATCTCATTCTTAGACATTAAAATAAAATATGATATACCGGACTCTGACTTTAAGTTCCTAATTTCTCTGAGGACCTCCCTCCGGAAAATCCTAAACTACCCCCTCCCAGACTTTATTGGTACCCTATTCTGCGACTTAGAGAAACAAAGCGTGTGGAATACTAGTACCATATATAGATTCTTAAATGATGACTATATATTTTGTAAGCAAACCTACATGGAAAGATGGGAGAAGGATTTAAAGATGTGTTTCTCTGCCTAAAAGCTACGTACTCCTCGACCATCTCCATTATCTGACAAGAAACCTTTTAGAAAACATTATCAAGATGGTATCTTACTCCAGTACGTTTAAACTAATTTGATAAATCAAACTCTCCTGATTGTTGGAGAGGATGTGGACATACGGGTAATCTATTGCATGTTGGAGAGGATGTGGACATAAGGGTAATCTATTGCATATCCTATGGGTGTGTCCTAAAATTGGAAACATGTGGTCAGAGATCAACAACCTCTTGAATCGAATATCTACTTCAAAGGTTACAGTCTCTCCACAAATGACCCTTCTGTCTTGAGATTTGGAGGACACTGACCCTGCCTTAGTTCCCATATTTATACATATCTTTCCGATTATTAACCCCTTCACCCCCGGCCACTAAAACACCCTAATGACCGGGCCATTTTTTGCAATTCTGACCAGTGTCACTTTGACAGGTTATAACTCTGGAACGCTTCAACGGATCCTGGCGATTCTGAGATTGTTTTTTCGTGACATATTGTACTTCATGTCAATGGTAAATTTAAACCGATAATTTTTGCGTTTATTTGTGAAAATTTAGGAAATTTTGCGAAAATTTTGAAAATTTCGCAATTTTCAAACTTTGAAAATTTATGCCCATAAATCTGAGAGATATGTCACACATAATAGTTACTAAATAACATTTCCCACTTGTCTACATTACATCAGCGCAATTTTCAAAACAATTTTTTTTTCATTAGGAAGTTAGAAGGGGTCAAAGGTCATCAGCAATTTCTCATTTTTCCAACAAAATTTAGAAAATAATTTTTTTTAGGGACCACATCACATTTGAAGTGACTTTGAGAGACCGAAGTGACAGAAAATACCCAAAAGTGACCCCATTCTAAAAACTGCACCCCTCACTCTGCTCAAAACCACATCCAAGAAGTTTATTAACCCTTTAGGTGCTTCACAGGAACCAAAGTAATGTGAAAGGAAAAAATGAAAATTTTACTTTTTAATGTTACTTTAGCCATAAAATTTTCATTTTCACAAGGGAGAAAAGAGAAAGTGCACCCTAAAATTTATTGTGCATTTTCTCCTGAGTACGCCGATACCTCATATGTGGTAAAAATCAATTGTTTGGGCGCACAGCGGAGCTCGGAAGGGAAGGCGTGCCATTTGAATTTTTGAACGCAAAATTAGCTGCACTCATTAGCGGACGCCATGTTGGGTTTGAAGACCCTCTGAGGTGCCTAAACAATGGAGCTCCCCCACAAGTGACCCCATTTTGGAAACTAGAGCCCTCAAATAATTTTTCTAGATGTTAGGTGAGCACTTTGAACACCTGGGGGCTTCACAGAAGTTTATAACGTTGAGCCGTGAAAAGAAAAAAAAGGTTTTTTTACCACAAAACGGTTGCTTCAACTAGGTAGCTTTTTTTTTCACAAGGGTAACAGGAAAAAATGCAGCATAATATGTATTGTGCATTTTCTCCTGAGTACGCAGATACCTCATATGTGGTGGAAATCAAATGTTTGGACACACGGCACGGCTCGGAAGGCAAGGAGCACCATTTGAATTTTTGAGTGCAAAATTAGCTGCACTCATTAGCGGACGCCATGTCGGGTTTGAAGACCCCTTGAGGTGCCTAAACAATGGAGCTCCCCCACAAGTGACCCCATTTTGGAAACTAGAGCCCTCAAATAATTTTTCTAGATGTTTGGTGAGCACTTTGAACACCTGGGGGCGTCACAGAAGTTTATAACGTTGAGCTGTGAAAAGAAAATTTTTTTTTTTTACCACAAAACTGTTGCTTCAACTAGGTAGCTTTTTTTTACAAGGGTATCAGCAAAAAATCCACCATAAAATTTATAGTGCATTTTTTCCTGAGTACGACGATACCTCATATGTGGTGGAAAGTAATTGTTTGGGCGCATGGCGGGGCTCAGAAGAGAAGGAGCGCCATTTGACAGCAAAATTGGTTGGAATCATTAGCGGACGCCATGTCACGTTTGGAGACCCCCTATGGTGCCTAAACAGTGGAGCTCCCCCCACAAATTACCCCATTTTGGAAACAAGACCCGCTCAAGGAATTTATATAGATATTTGGTAAGCCCCTTGTACCCCCAGGGGCTCCACAGAAGTTGATAACGTTGAACCGTGAAAATTATTATTTTTTTTTTAACCACAAAATTTTTGTATCAATCAGGTAGCTTTTTTTTTTACAACGGTATCAGGAAAAAATGCACCATAAAACGTATTGTGCAATTTTTCCTGAGTACGTAGATACCTCATATGTGGTGGAAAGTAATTGTTTGGGCACATGGTGGGGCTCAGAAGAGAAGGAACGCCATTTAACTTTTCAAACGCACAGACGCGGTGCACTGATCGGCCGCTGCAGGAACCACGGTCGGATGAGATACAAAAAGCGTTGGGGATACGGAAAAAAAAAGGTCACGCCAAAAATTGAACAGGGATGTCGATCCGTCATGTGCATCCCTGATTAGCGCTCAGCGGGACGCACGGACGGATGCGATACAAAAAGCATCGTGAATACGGAAAAAAGTCACGCCAAAAATTGAGCAGGGATGCCGATCCGTTATGTGCATCCATGATCAGCGCTCGGCGGGACGCACAGACGGCTGCGATACAAAAAGCGTCGCGAATACGGAAAAAAGTCACGCCACAAACTGAGCAGGGATGCCAATCCATTATGTGCATCCATGATCAGCGATCGGCGGGACGCACGGACAGATGAGATACAAGAAGCGTCGGGGATATGGGAAAAAAAGTCCCGCTGAAAACTGACCACGGATGCAGATCCCTTATCTGCATCCCTGATCAGCGCTTGGCGGGACGCACGGACGGATGAGGTGTAAAAATGGACAGTAAAAAAAGTTATACTCACAGTACCAAGAGGATCACTGACCAGAGGAACTGCAGAGGAACAAGAAGGCAGTGAGATGGACAGCTTTACACGAGCAGCAGGCAGGACGTTGGACAGATAAGCAGAAGGACCCAGCGATGGAGGCAGATGTGATCGAGCCAGTGAAGACCTCGGACGACCCGTGAAGGCAGGTAAGAGGACGTCGGGGGGGGGTGGGGAGGGGGGGGCAGAGGGGGATGGGGAGAGGGGGGGCCGAGAGGGAGAGCAGAGGGGGCGGAGAAGCAAAGGCAGAAGGAAGGAACTTTGGAAGCAGAATAGAGATGACAGAGGAGGCAGGCAGATCGCGTGGGGAGCAGATCGGGATGCCGGGGGGCAGATCGGGGCGTAGGGGGGCAGATTGGGGGGGGCACTGGCAGGGGCCTTCACGGGAGTGCGCAGTGGCCTTCACGGGAGCACGCAGGGTCCATCGCGAGAGCGCGCAGGGAGCGGAATACTTACCATTGGAGCAGGAGCGGTGACATCAGAGGCGGCGGTGGCAGCAGCAGCACTGGTGTGGTACCAAAAGTACCAGCCAGTGCACGCTGCAGACATGTTGAGGGAGGGTCCCCAGACCAGCACAAGCCTGGGGAGGGTGGCCATCTGCAGATCACAAAGCCCCACTGCACACTGATTGGAGCGATTGCGTGTCATAGCACGATCGCTCCAATCAGTGCTGCAGGGGCTGTTTGAGATCCATCTATGATCTGCTGTAGCTGCTACAATAGATCATAGCAGGATCTCACAGTATCGCACTAAATCGGACATTATTTTTGCTGAAATTAGTGCGAACGATGTGGTTGGCGGTTCAGATTTGAACAGCCAATCACATCGATCGCCTATGGGGGGTGGCGATGCCACCCCCCCTGCGGTCAAGCAAAGGTCCCCTGCTGTAAGAAACAGCAGGGGACATCGTTTGATAGCCGTTGCTATGGCCACGGCAATCAAATGAAGTTTAGGCAGTAAAATTACGTCCCTGGTCGTTAAGTCACGTTAAAATAGGACGTAATTTTACTGCCCGTGGTCGTGAAGGGGTTAAGCAACTTTTAGCAGTAAACTGGAGAAGTAATGTTATCCCCACCATCTCAGAAATAGTTAAGCTCGTGAATAAACACCAAGAATATGAGAGAAAGAATGGAATATACAATAATCTTTTCAGTTCATACTACAAAAGATGGAGTTTATGGCCTACAAACATCAGTAGTGCCTCAACGTAAATGGAATGAACCCCTTTTTTTCCTTCTTTTTTCTCTTTCTTTTTCTCTCTTCTTTTTCATTCTTTGCTTGTTTTTGCATTTAAATATGTCTTCATACAGTCAAATAATGATGAAAGTAATAGCAAATGTTATGGGTGTCAATCTCTGCAAGTCTACAATATTCACTAGTCTCATACGATCTTTGTAAATAGTTTAATCCTATATGTTCTCCCATTTCCTTCCCCCCGTGGTTTTCCCTATATATTTCCAAAATTCCACCAATAAAAGCCTTTTTCCTTCTTTTTTCTCCCTCCCTTGCAATATCCTTCTCCCCCTTCAATTTCAATGGTTAAACATCTTTACGATTACTTATCTACTTTTGGATATATTTACATAAGATTCTTTGAAATTCTATGACTTCTATGTAATAAAAATATTGAAACAGAAAGACTGAAAAATATAGACATTCAGATCCTCCTGGAAACATGGACGAGAGCTGAAAACGAATCTCTGGTGCCAGTCGGATACAGGGAAATCTCTGTCCCTGCCATGAAAAATAAAAACATCAAACAGGGCCGCTGCTCAGGAGGAATATTGATCTCGTATAAAGAAGAGCTCCACCAGTACATCAAACCAGTGAAGAGAGGAGGCAGCCACATATGGATCAGAATCAGTAGCTCTATCCTCACCTCTCGGTCCGATGTCTACCTCTGCGCCACCTATATACCACCGCCAGAGTCCCCCTACTTCAATCCAGACAGCTTTGAGATCTTACAAGAAGAAGCCACCCATTATCAGGTCCTGGACAAAGTTCTCATCTTTGGAGACGTCAATGCAAGAAAAAGACTTTCTGACCACAGATGGAAACATCTACATATTTGGGGCAGAGAACGACAGTCACGACTCAGAACACTCAGAGAGAAACAGCTATGACAGTACAGTCAACAAAAGTGGCAAAAAGCTCCTGAACTTATGCAGAAGTTTAGGAACTCATATTCTTAATGGACATACCAAGGGAGACTCTCTGAGAAGATATACACTAAACTGCCACATAGGAAGGAGTGTAGTAGACTACGCCATTACAGATATGGACATGGAATACATTAGCACCTTCATAGTCACCCCACAAACGCACCTGTCAGACCACAGCCAACTCCTCCTGTACATGAAATCTACAGAGAAACCATCCATACAAAAGCCACAGCAGAGCAACCTCTACAAACAACCTCTATCCTATAAATGGTCCAAGACATCAGAAATAAAATATAAGGAGGCTCCTAACAGACCCGAAATACTGGAGATGTTCCATAATTTCTATAGCTACAAGTACAAGTCAAACCCAGAAGGAGTGAACCAAGCTGCAAATATTTTACACCATGGCCAAATTGTCCGACCTCAAACAAGTCAACTACAAGAGGCCAAAAGAAAAGTAGATCAATGGTTGGTTTGACAAAGAATGTAAAGCCATTCGAAAGACCCTGAGAACAGCCTCAAACAATAAACACAGAGACCCCCAACAACCCAGACCTGAGGGAAGCCTATGACACATTACAAAGGCAGTACAAAACAATCCTCAGGAGGAAGAAGCATAGCTACATCTCTACCAAACTTAGCCAACTCCAAGACGCCCTCCAAGACAACTCCTTCTGGGAAATATGGAACCACATGGACACAAAGAGCAAGAAGAAAAATAACGGGGCTCAGTGGGTGCTCTCATCCGCTGGCCCAGCCGCCTTTAGAAAAACAGCGTGGCTCAGGGCTCATCCCAACTGAACACATGACCTCCTTAACCGTGGGCAGAACACTACTCAGACAACACAGGGTAAGGGAATCACAGTATTAAGACTTTATTGGATCCCCAAAATATAAACGGCACATAACACATAACCAGCAAAACACACAAATGTAACAGGCAACAGAGTCTCACCCTTCCTCTGGCTCACCAGGGATTTGAATGTCAGTGCTTCAGAGCTTCCAGGGCTACTTACTCCAATCCAGCAGCACCCCGCTTTTGGCGAGCACCCACCAAGACTGGAATAATGCCAGATTTAGGAAGCTGGCTGAGGACTGCAAAGTCTGTAGCCAGGGGACTGGATTGTCCCAACCTGGGTTTCCTCCTTAAGTTGTCTCTGGTATGATGATATAATCCTGGCAGCTGGAGTCAAAATCCCTAGACTGTGGATATGGTCTCCAATCGGAACCAGAGTCCCTAGGTTAAAGCCATGTAGCCAAGTGATCCTTTAGTTGGAGCCAAAGTCCCCAGACTGAGTCCACAAGGTATCTTGGTCCTGATCCCCTAGCCAGCTCCTAAGAGCTTAAACTGGATCATGCACCTCCATCAACAACTGGTGACTTAAAGAAATTCCTTTTATAGCCATAACCTTCCCTTCAGATAAACTGTGCCCTTATCGGATTGGTTGTACAAGATTGCTTCTCTTATTAAATGAATTTCAAGCTGCATGGATAATGTTCATTTAAATGGTGTGGACAGAAAGACTGAGGATATCTACATGTGGTCTGGAATGCACAGACTAGACAATGGTCACTGAAGTAATTTACATTAGATTAGCAATACACAACTACATTACAATGAATGCTCAGAGGGTCTCGTCCCAAACAATAGTTTAGCAAACATTAGTTAACACACAGAAGAACAATACGTCTGGCTGAATTTTAAGAAACTTTAACCCATGCTAGGCATTGGGTGTCCATGTCGTCACGCATATCCAAAATGGCAACATCTGGCTCCAGTACTTCAGAGGCCTCTACAAAGACATCCCAAAAGAAGGACTAAGCCAAGAGCAGGAAAACATAACATCAAAACTAAAGGCAATGAAGGAGAAAATCAAAAAATTCCAAAACCCTCTAGACACACCAATTACTTTACAGGAAGTTGCAGAGAAAATCACGTCCATAAGGTGTAAATAATCTAGTGGCCTGGATGGAATCCCCCCAGAGATGCTGAAGTATAGCCCAAGAGAGAATCAAGCTGCAATGGTAAACTGTTCAATATTGTGCTGAGTGCTGGTTACTTCCCTCGTACCTGGAACTAAGGACTCATCACACCCATCCACAAGAGTGGGGACAGGTATGACCCTGCCAACTACAGAGGCATATGTGTCAGCAGTAACTTGGGAAAACTATTCAACAGCATCCTGAACAAGAGGATCCTCAGTTTCCTTACGGAGCACAACGTCCTCAGCAAAAGCCAAGCAGGGTTCCTGTCAAACCACCGCACCACGGACCACATCTACACTCTGCACAGTCTCATTCATAGCCACGTCCACAATACTATACATTGGAAAATATACGCCTGTTTTGTAGACTTTAAAAAGGCCTTTGACTCAACTCAGTGTAGCACCCAGGCTTGTTCTTGAAATTGCTGGAGAGCGGAATAGGAGGAAAGACCTACGATGTCATCAAAATCTCCTACACCGAGATCTTCTGCAGTGTGAGTGTGAACAGTTTATTTCCAGCAGAGCCGAGGAGTCAGACAGGGCTGCAGCCTAATGCGGGCGTCACATGGTACGATATATTGGTCGATAGGTCGTCGGGGTCACGTCGGTAGTGACGCACATCTGGCATCATCTGATATATCGTAGCATGTAACAGCAGTGAATGAGCAGAAATACTCATCTTCTCATTTATCGCTGACACGTCGCTCACTTTTAAAAATTCACCCGTCAGGTTGTTCATCGTTCCTGTGGCAGCACACGTCGCTCCGTGTGACACCACGGGAATGACAAACACAACTTACCTGCGTCCTGCCAGCAATGCGGAAGGAAGGAGGTGGGCGGGATGTTTACGTCCTGCTCATCTCCGCCCCTCCGCTTCTATTGGCCGGCTGCCGTGTGACATCGCTGTGATGCCGAATGTCCCTCCCCCTTCAGGAAGTGGATGTTTGCCACCCACACCGACGTCGCCCGGGAGGTAAATACATGTGACAGGGGGTTAACGACTTTGTGCGCCACAGGTAACTAATTGCCCGTGACGCACAAACGACAGGGGCGGGTACGATCACTCGTGCAATCGCACGATAGATCGTACCTTGTGAAGCCCACATAAGTCCAACGTTCTTCAATATCCACATCAATGAGCTGGCTACTGCTCTGGAATCTTCAAATGCTCCAGGTCTCACACTCCATGATGCCCAGGTGAAATTCTTGCTCTATGCAGATGACCTACTGCTGGTGTCACCAACCGAGAAAGGTTTTCAAGACAACCTACAAATCCTGGAGAAATTCAGCTCCACATGTGCACTACCGATCAATCTAAACAAAACCAACATCATGGTGTTCCAGAAGAGAAAAAGAACATTTGACCAGCATCCTTCATTTGCCCTAACCGGCTGCACTGGAACAGGAACAGACAAATACACCTACTTGGGCCTGGAAATTCACCAGTCAGGGAGCTTCAAACAAGCCATAGAGACCCTGAAAAACAAGGCCTGCAAAACCTTTTATGCCATCCGAAGGAAATTGTATCATCTAAAGCCACCAGTGAGGGTCTGGCTAAAAATCTTCAATTCCATCATTGCCCCAATCCTCCTGTACGGCAGCAAAGTCTGGGGCCCTCACACTTACCCAGATTGGTCAAGGTGGGATTTTAGCCCAACAGAAATATTTCACCTGGAATTCTGTAAGCACCTTCTCCAGGTCCATCGAAGCACCCCCAACAGCGCCTGTCGAGCCGAGCTGGGCAGATTCCTTCTACACCTAGCAGCTCTGAAGAGGTCACTATCATTTCAGGCTCATCTTTAGAGCAGCAATCCAAGCTCCCATCACCACAAAGCTCTGATATATATATATATATATATATATATATATATATATATATATATATATATATACGTGGGCCAGAAGAACCAGGACCCCTGACACAGCTCTCCCAAACCCAACTGCACAAAATGACCAATCACACCAGCCTGACAAAAAACAGAATCAGGAACATGGTAGACGAGGGCCAGGAGAGGTTTGTCAGTGACTGGAGGACCGACATCAACACCTCACAGAAACTGACCACATACCAGAGTCTACAGAGAGACTTCCAACTGGCCCCAGATCTGGAAAAACTTCAAGACCCCAGAGACTGCAGAACCCTGAGCCGATATAGACTCAGTACCCACAGTCTAGCCATCGAATCCGGCCGACACAAGCAGAGCTACAAGCCCAGGGAGGACAGACTGTGCCAACACTGTGACCTGGAGGCCCTGGAGGATGAAACCCACTTCCTGCTACACTGCACCAAGTACTCAGCAGTGAGGGACACTCACTTCAGGAGACTCTCCCATCTCTTCAAGGATTTCAGCTCCATGAAGGAGGAAGAGAAAACATATATCCTTCTGGGGGAAGAAGAGAGCGCAGTGGAGATAGCAGCGCGGTATGTGAGCGAATATCATAGACTTCGAGAAAGAGAACTATAATAAGTCATGGACTTCCATAGCCCCTAATCCCAGATGTGGCCCCCCAGTCTCCACCCTGAATATGCCCCATCCACCATAACTACAGTCCCCACCCTGGATATGCTCCATCATAAGCCATGGACTTCCATAGCCCCCATCCTAGAAGTGCCCCCACAGTCCCCACCCTGGATGTGCCCCATCCATCCTTCCTACAGTCCCCACCCACCATCCCCACAGTCCCAGTCCCTAATGTACACTTGCTTTGGCAAAACTAATTTGTATTTGGTCCTGCCAATAAAGCTTATTTGATTTGATTTGATTAGTGGCCATTGTTGTGATGGAGATACACACATTGCGTGCCTCCTTATAAGGGTTACCTTGGTGGACGCAGATGTGGCTATCACATTGAACTGGTTGATTTCCGGGTCATTATTCCCTGGTGGGAGATTGACTGGCTTTAGGGGTAAATTACCCATTGTATATTCCACACTTTCTTATACAATTGTTTTAATTATGGTTGCACACATGCATGTAGTCACTTTAATATATCAGTGAATGGATTGCTGTGTTAAATTCCACTTACACCTTATATTTGTATGCGATAGTATATTCAATTATAATTTATTTTAGGTTATTTAATGAATTTATTCAATTGTGATACACATTGCTACTATTCACAAAGTTACTATGTATTTTTTTATTTTTTTATTCAATTTTTCTAGACATAGCTTTGTATTTAATACAGTTGCACATACGCACACAGACACTTTAGTATATCTGTGCATTTTTTATTATGTTTAATATACTTGCACTTTACATACATAATTTTATTCACTTACATTTTTATCTGTGATACATATTGTTGCACTGCTCACAGGGTCACTATATATTTACTTACAGTATATTCAATTTTAAGTGCACGAGGAGGTCAGCGTACCAATCAAAGTGAACGCATCAACACTCGATGCCAGGTAAGGACCACTACCTGGTTATTCATATATCCTCTGACACCTTATCTCCAACTGAACTAAATGTACTGCAAAAAGGTCTTTCCTTTTGCCCCACCCTTCGCTGGGACACTTTCCAATTAGAGGAAGATTTACAGCGGTTTTACCGCAACCTGCAGCTTAAAGCCCACTTCAGTACAGCTGACAATACATCACACACTCAGATACCCTCTCAATCCGCCATTGTCTCTCCTGATCTATCATCTCTCACGTGGGTCTCCGTAACAAGAGTAATTTCAACCCAGCTAAGACCCACCATGCCATTGAAGCATGCATAGACCTAGTGGAGAAAGACATTGGAACGATTATTTACCAACAACAGCAGGACCTTCTACAGCACACTACATTTTGACACATGGGTACAAACAGGCAATACAATCAATCAAAAATAATCAGACCAATACAATAAAACCGGCGGACAAAGGAGGAGCAATCATTGTATTAGATAAAAAAACATACCTCAATGAAATATACAGGCAGTTAGCAGACACTAATACCTACAAACAAATCCACATGATCCTACACCTGGTATTAGATCTAAAACACAAGGCTATCTTGACCATTACCTTCAGTCGAACACCATCAATCAAAAAACAGCTTCTTTTCTCACTAATGCTCACCCTATAACTCACGTTTTTTATATTCTACCTAAAATACACAAATCATTGACAGCACCACCTGGTTGCCCCATTGGTGCATCCACGAATTCCATTCTCTCTCCGTTATCAGTCTTCTTAGAAAAAAATTATGAGACCATTAACCAAAAAGTTGCATTCATTCCTCCTGGACACAGGCTACTTTTTACAAATATTTCATAACCTACCTACCATTCCAAGCAAACGTCTGTTAGTGACATTGGATGTACAAAGTGTATACACTTCTATCAATCATGACACGGGCCTAGAGGCAGCACACAAACAACTCCATCAATCCCATCTTACCGATCAAGCCATCCAACTTTGCATGGATCTACTTAAATTGGTCCTCACAGAAAATGTTTTCCTCTTTGGTGATGACTTTTACATCCAGACACAGGAGACAGCCATGGTAAGTAATGTAGCGCCCGCGTACGCAAACAGCTACACGGATCTCTTTGAAGAGAGGTATGTGTATCCCAACCAATATTCATAAAATTGGTACTTCTACATTGACGATGTCCTTTGCATATGGCATGGTCCTGTAAACTTATTACACCAATTTGTAGATCATTTCAACTCCATCGGAGAAGAACTGCAATTTATACTACACTTTGACCCCAAAAATATTCCCTTTTTGGCCACAATGGTAATCAAAGATGGCCTGGGGAGGATCATGACTGATTTATATTCCAAACCCACCGATTCTAAAACTGAAATTATTATTCTTATTATTCTTCTTATTATTATTATTAATAATAATTATTTATATAGCAACATTGATTCCATGGTGCTGTATATGAGAAGTGAGTTACATACAAAATATATATACAAGTTACAATAGAAAGACTAGTACAGAGGGAAGAGGACACTGTCCTTGCGGGCTTACTTTCTAAAGGATTTTGGGGAGGAAACAGTAGGTGGGGTGTAGATTGGGCGGCAGCTCCGCACGGTGGTGGGGTCATTGAAGATTATAGGCATTTCTAAACAGATGAGTTTTCAAGTTCGTTGAAGCTTGCAATTGTAGCAGATAGTCTGACGTGTTGAGGCAGCGAGTTCCAGAAGACAGGCGATGCTCTGGAGAAGTCTTGGAGGTGGTTGTGTGAGGAGCGAATGAGAGAGGAGGAGAGAAGGAGATCTTGGGAGGACCGGAGATTACGTTTTGGAGTGTAGCGAGAGATTATTTCAGAGATATACGGAGGAGACAGATTATGGACAGCTTTGTAGGTCAGTGTTAAGCCTGCTTTACACCATACGATCCAGCATATGATATCGTATGGGATCGCACCCGCCCCATCGTATGTGTGGCATGTTCAATTTGTTGAACGTGTCGCACAAACGAATAACCTCCCGTCACACGTACTTACCTTCCATACGATCTGCTGTGGGCGGCGAACATCCACTTCCTGGAGTGGGAGGGACGTTCGGCGTCACATCGACGTCACGCGGCAGCCAGCCAATAGAAGCGGAGGGGCAGAGATGAGCGGGACGTAAACATCCCGCCCACTTCCTTCCTTCCGCATTGCCGGCGGGAGCCACAGAACGTAGGTAAGATCCGTTCATCGTTCCCGGGGTGTCACACACTGCGATGGGTGCTACCCCGGATAGGATGAATAACCTGACGTTCAATTTTTTGTAATTTAACGACGTGCATGCAATGAACATTTTACCGTTCAATCGCAATCGCACATAGCTTTTACATGCTACAATGTAACTTACGATGCCAGATGTGCGTCACTTACGACGTGACCCCGCTGACACATCGTAAGATATATTGTAGCGTGTAAAGCGCCCTTTAGTAGTTTGAATTGGATACGGTGGAAGATTGGGAGCCAATGGAGGGATTTGCAGAGAGGAGAAGCGGGGTGGTATTGAGGAGAGAGGTGGCTCATTCGGGCAGCAGAATTAAGGATGGACTGGAGAGGGGCGAGCGTGTTAGCAGAGAGACCATAGAGGAGGATGTTGCAGTAATCGAGACGGGAGATTATGAGAGCATGCACTAGCATTTTTGTAGATTGAGAATTGAGGAAAGGGTGGATTCTGGAAATATTTTTGAGTTGAAGACGGCAGAAGGTGGTGAGGGATTGGATGTGTGCTATGAAGGACATGGCAGAGTCGAAGGTCACTCCGAGGCACCGAACTTTGGGTGCTGGAGAGAGCATGATGTTATTTATTGTAATAGTTAGATCACGTGGAGAGTGTAGGTGAGATGGAGGAAAGATGATCAGTTCAGTTTTGGCCACATTGAGCTTTAGGAAGCGAGAGGAGAAGAAGGAATATATAGCCGATAGGCACTCAGGGATTCTGGACAGCAGAGATATGACATCTGGGCCAGAGAGGTAGATCTGAGTGTCATCGGCATATAGGTGGTGCTGGAAGGCATGGGACTTTATGAGTTGTCCCAGGCCAAATGTATAGATTGAAAAGAGTAAAGCGGGCTTTACACACTGCGACATAACTACCGATATATCGTCGGGGTCACGTCGTTAGTGATGCACATCCGGCATCGGTAGCGACATCGCAGCGTGTGACGCTAATGCGTGACGATCAACAAGCAGAAATAGATGCGATATCGTACCTCGTTGTCACATCATTAATTTCCATAATATCGTAGGTTGACCCTGCGACAAATGGTTCATCGCTACGTACACATGCCTAATCGCTCTGTGTGACACCCCTTGCATGTCGAACAAGATCGCGTATGCGATCGCCATCATCTCCCATTCGTTGTGCCTCTATGTCTGTCAATCTCCCTCAGTCCGTTGGTCGGTCTCTGTCTGTCTCTCTCTCTGTCCCTCTCTCTGTCTGTTGGTTAGTTTCTCCCCTCTTTCATACTTACCGATCCCCGGCGCGGCGCTGCACGGTGTTCACACTGCTCTGGCGGCTTTTACTATTATGAATAAGCCAGCCGCTCATTAATCAATCTCGTATTCCCTGCTTTCCCCGCCCATCGGTGCCTATGGTTGGTTGCAATGAGACATGCCAACACACGCTGAGTGACAGCTGTCTCACTGCAACCAATCACAGCCGCCGGTGGGCAGCTCCATAATGTGCATTAAATAAAATAAAGAAATAATTAAAAAAAAACGACCGCACATTTTGATACCAGCCAGGGTAAAGTCACACGGCTGAAGGCTAGTATTCTCAGGATGGGAGCCCCACGTTATGGGGAGCCCCCCAGCCTAACAATATCAGCCAGCAGCCGCCCAGAAATGGCACATCCATTAGATGCAACAGTTCTGGGACTGTACCCGTCTCTTCTCAAATTGCCCTGGTGCGTTGGCAATCGGGGTAATAAGGAGTTAATGGCAGCCCATAGCTGCCACTAAGTCCAAGATTAATCATTGCAGGCGTCTCCCCGAGATACCTTCCATGATTAATTTGTAAGTTACAGTAAATAAACACACACAACGAAAATTCCTTTATTTACAAAAAAAGCAATAACAAATACCCTCGTTCACAAATTTATTAAGCCCCAAAAATTCATCCATTTCCAGCGTAATCCACGGAGGTCCAGCATCGCTTCCAGCTCTGCTACATGAAGGTGACAGGAGCGGCAGAAGAACACCGCTACTCCTGTCAGCTCTATGCAGCAACTGATGTGAGTATCGCGATCAGCAGTGACGTCACTCAGGTTACTCACGGCCACCGCTGAATCCTCCACCTGTGACAGCAAGTCGCCTGAGTGTCAGCGATGAAGTCACAGGTGAGTTGTGGTCACAGGTGGAGGACTCCAGCTAGCCAGGGGAAACCTGAGTGACTGCAGCGCTAATCGCGCAGCTCACTACAGTCACTCAGGGGATTAGCGGTCACCGGTGACTCCTTCACAGGTGATCGCTAATCAGGACGCGACACAGACAGAGTATGACAATGAAGTCAGGTGAAGTTCACCCGAGTTCATTGTCAGAACGCGACTCTGTTTGCTGTCTATGGGTATGTATCAACTACATTTTACATCACACACGGAACATTACACACGGAAACACACACTTCAGTTACAAATCTCACGCACACACAGGCATTACACACGCACAGGTGGGTAGCATACGCCGTTCACACAAATGCCACACGGACCATAAAGATGGACAAAAACACGGATCACGGACCTGAAAAACAGCCCGTATTACACATGCGTGAATTTTAATGGATGTGTGTTTCAGGCCAGAAGCAAAATCGTAAAAAATGGGCAGACCTTCAATACAGGTCAGCTGAGTGAGTATCAGCCATAGGTGCAAGATTGCAGCATTTTGATGGTAAGTTTTTGAGAGTAAAACATTTTGGGATTTTTTAAAAAACAAATGTATGAGGATTTTTTTTTTTTTTTAAATCTTTAATTTCTTCCCTAAAACAATCATGTATGCCATTCATTGTTTATTTGTTTTTCAATGTTATTTATTAATTTACAGATTACCCAACCATCTGTGATGTCAGCGCATCTGCAAGTATGCTCAGGGTTTCTGCAATGGCACATGATGATTTGCTCTACAAATATTTGGAGGGGTTTTGTTTTGGACTTTCACAGGTGTAATAGTGTTTACATATATTTTTAATGTCAAAATGTGTCATGTTTTCTTGATTAGTATTTAAGTAGACTCAAATTTTTAGGTTTTTAAAATTTTGGGTATAAATAGTTTGGCAATTTTATTAATAAACATGAATAATGTTAAAAAAAACAAAACTGGATAATGTTGCTGCAACAAAATAAAAAAAAATAAAGCGGCAACAGTAACAAATATAAAGATACATTTTTTGCTAGCTAAACCAAAATTTATTTTATTGTTGAAGTAAACGAAATTAAATCACATTTCATATGTAAGACATTCTACACAAAACAAAATTTATGTAAAAATAATACAACAAATCTAAAAATGCAAAAAATCTTTTAATCAGAAACAATCTAAATAATGGAAAAATAATGCCAACATTCCAATTCAATTATGTGGCGCCACCTTTTTTGGGAGACAAATAAGGTTTTTTATCACGTCTCAAACGCCTTGTCAATGAGCTAACTTCCACTATTGGGCTTAATGTGCCTTCATTAACATGTGATGTTAAAGCTGGTGAGTCTGTTTGAATTGATGTGGTTGGATTAATTTGGGAGGCAGCATCAAAAATTGATAAACTCAAATTATCTATACGGCCATCCCTGGTTGCTTGAAGCACTTCGATAATCCACCGTTGTGCCTTATATTTTTGCTCTTTTGTGAAATCCTCCATTTTTTCCGAAACAAGAATTCCAAAGGGACTCACTGGAGGCTTGTTATTTCTTTCCAGCAGTGATTTGGCTATTGAAACAAGCTGGGTTACTCCGGATACTGGTGAAAGTGTGCATCTTCTTTGTGTGTAGACACGACGAGATGTTGAGGACGGACCTGCTAGTTCTACCACCGGTTCTGGGCTGTTATTACTCAGAGGTGGATTATATGCTTCCTCACTGGTGTTTTTTTCCTGTGAATCATTGATGGTCTCTTGAGTAGAAGTCTATTAAGAAAAATTTTTTTAAGTTTATGGATAATATATACCATATTTTTTTTTTTTTTTTTAAAACATAATATATGAAACATTTAGTGACACATAATCAACATGATATGTATTTCATGTTGAAAAGCATTGCTTATATTTTAATTAATTTTATAAAAATTTGTACAATATTTTAAAAAATTTAAAAACCTAGATTTTACATATATCTATTTAGATTAAAAAATAATCAGTAGCAACTTACAATTACAGTGATTAACATAAAATTATGTTAAAAAATTTTAAATAAAAAAAAAAAACCAACAACATACCTCCGTAACAGCAGATTCTATATGAGCGGCACCTTGATCAATGTCATCTGGGGCCATCATACTTGTCGAGGCACGGGGAATTTCTTGGTCTCGTGTAAATAATAATAAATCATAGTACCATAGTTTCGGTACATACACATCACCCATGCCAGCACCTGATTTCTTAGACATTTCAACTTTATTGACTTCTTTTTTAAAAACAGTGCTTAATGCCTGGAGTTTTTTACGCACTATTAATTCAGTAGCTTTCTCCGTTGGATGATGTTGGTCAAATACATCAAAACGTTTTTTGTAGGCCTCTTTTTTTATATGTTTATTGCTGTAATCGTTGGATTTCACACGCTAGAGACAAGGCAGATCACGATACGCCTCAATAAATTCACGCACAAACGTCTCGCTAGCAGATGCCATCTATGGATGTTTCATGATGTTGAGTGATATATATATATATATATATATTACATAGAAAATAATATGAAAAAATACAAAATTAATTATTTCCACAAAAAAAAATACAAAATGAAAAATTAAAAAAAAAAAAACCATTAACATTAATTACAAACTCAATGGCTACATAATTTAATATTTTACCAAAAAAAAAGAAAAACAACACAAACCTTTGCCAGAGGGAAATTAGGAATCCAGATGCGAAAGACAAAACAAACGCACGTCCGACGAACACACAGGTTACGCACGCAGGAAATAAACACACCAGATTATGCTCATTTTGAAGTTGGGTTAACTAATCTTTATTGAGAACTCAAATCGTACATAACATCTACAGGCTCTACGGTAGGGACGGGCTGCACCTCAATGGGGAAGGTGCAGCTGTGCTGGGGAAGAAAATGGTCAGATTGATGGAGGAGCTTTTAAACTAGGATCTGGGGGGAGGGAGGGAAGTGGAGCAAAAAAGAGGATAGATAGAGCAGATAGAGACAGAGAGACGGTAGGGGTCAATGAAGGATTAGGGGGGATGGGACATGCAAGGAACGTAGGGAGGCTAGGAGTAATAAAGGTGTTAATAGGATTAAATATCTACTGGCAAATGCAAGAAGTCTTGCAAACAAAATGAATGAATTGGAGACTCTTATGTCAACCATGGATGTGGTGGGCATTACGGAAACCTGGCTGGATGAAAGCAATGACTGGGTGACAAACATACAGGGTTATAGTACATTTAGGAGGGACAGGAAAGACAAAAAAGGTGGTGGGGTGTGTATATTTATCAAATCTAACCTAAAATCTGTGTTGAAAGATGACATTGGGGGGAACTGCAACAATGTAGAGTCAGTATGGGTAAATGTACATGGGGAGGGGAATAATGGAAAAATGCTAATTGGAGTTTGCTATAAGCCTCCTAACATACCTGAACAAATAAAGGGTGAAATGCTGGAACAAATTGATAAGGCAGCTAATAATAATAATCGGGTTCTTTTTATGGGGGATTTCAACTATCCAGACATTCAGTGGGACATAGAATCTTCTGGTTCTGCTAAAAGCTGTAAATTCTTATCTACCATTCAAGACAATTTCCTCTCTCAGATGGTAGATGAACTGACCAGGGGAGATAATCTGCTAGATTTGGTCCTGTCAAATAGACCGGATACAATTTCAGATCTACAGGTCCGGGAGCACTTGGGCACCAGCGATCATAATATGGTAAGCTTCAACGTAATTTTCCATAGAGCATTTCAAAGGGAAAATGCTAAAACCTGGAATTTTAGGAAAGCTGATTTCAACAAATTAGGGAAGAGCTTAAAGGTGTAGATTGGGACAAAGTCATGGTAACTGGGGATACCGAACATAAATGGGGTAAGTGTAAGGATATACTGCTAGATTTCAGTAAAAAACGTATACCCTCTGGTAATAAAATGTCCAGGAATAAAAAGAAAGCACTATGGATAAATAAGACTGTACAAAGTATAATAAAACAAATACAAAGGGCGTTTAAAATCTTGAAGGCTGAGAATACAGAAATAGCATTTCAGGAGTATAAAGATATCAATAGGAAATGCAAAAAAGAAATCAAACAAGAAAAACTAGCTACTGAAACAAAAATTGCCAATGACATTAATATAAATCCCAAAATCTTTTATAAGTACATTAATGCCAAAAGGAAAACAAAGGATAGTATTGGCCCCTTAAAATATAATAACAAGTTAGTTATAGAGGACAAACAAAAGACTGAGATATTAAATAGGCATTTCTCATCTGTATTGACCAAGGAACTGACTGTACCAGGGATCATTCAACAAGTGAAAAATCAAAGTTCACCTCCAGATATAACTAATTTAACACAAGAAGACGTACGCCTAGGTCTGAGTAAATTAAACATTGACAAATCCCCAGGGCAAGATGGCATTCATCCACGAATATTGAGGGAATTGAGCTCCGTAATTGACAGACCGCTGTATCTTATCTTTTTAGACTCGCTTGTAACAGGGTTGGTGCCTCAGGATTGGAGGATTGCTGATGTGGTACCGATATTTAAGAAAGGTAAGAGGGTAGATCCAGGCAACTACCGTCCAGTAAGCCTGACATCAGTAGCATGCAAAGTTTTTGAAGGCATTTTAAGGGATGACATGCAAAAATATATTGCAGAAAATAATATAATAACTGACAGACAGCATGGATTCATGAAAGATAAGTCGTGTCTAACCAACCTGTTGGGGTTCTATGAGGGGGTAAGTGCAAACCTGGATATTGGTAATGCAGCTGATGGGATTTATCTGGATTTTGCAAAGGCATTTGATACTGTACCACATAATAGCCTTATACTAAAGCTCCAGAAGCAAGGACTAGGGGAAACTATATGCAACTGGGTAAGGGATTGGCTAAAAGATAGGAAACAAAGAGTCATCATAAATGGTACATTCTCTAAATGGGCCATAGTCAGCAGTGGGGTGCGGCAGGGATCTGTGCTAGGACCAATTATTTTGAATCTCTTTATTAATGACCTTGTGGATGGGATTGATAGTAAAGTGTCAGTCTTTGCTGATGACACCAAACTATGTAGGATATTAAAAACTGACCTTGATAGTACAATATTACAAAGGGATCTGGATAAGATGTCAGAATGGGCAGATACTTGGCAAATGAGATTTAATGTTGATAAATGTAAAGTAATGCACCTAGGACGGAGTAATCCTATAGCTGCGAATACATTAAATGGAAGTAAACTCGGGACTACAGTACAGAAGAAGGACTTGGGTATTCTCATTACAAATAAGCTGAGCAGCAGCACTCAATGTCAGGCAGCAGCTGCTAAAGCAAACAAGATTTTAGGGTGTATAAAAAGAGAGATTAGATCCAGTGATCCCAACGTATTGTTACCCCTCTATAAATCACTTGTAAGGCCACATCTGGAATACGGGATCCAGTTTTGGGCTCCACATTTTAAAAAGGACATTCAGAAGTTAGAGTCATTTCAAAGGTGGCAACTAGACTACTACAAGGAATGGAGGCCGCCCGTATGATGAGTAATGGAGGCCGCCCGTATGATGAGGAATGGAGGCCGCCCGTATGATGACAGGTTGAAAAAGTTAGATATGTTTAGCTTAGAAAAAAGACGTCTCAGAGGAGATCTCATTTATATGTATAAATACATATGTGTGGTCAATATAAAGGACTGGCACATGACTTATTTCTTCCAAAGACAATACTAAGGACCAGGGTCCACTCACTGCAAGTGGTAGAAAAGCGATTCCGACAGCTACATAGGAAAGGGTTCTTTACAGTTAGAGCAGTCAGACTGTGGAATGCCGACCACAAGAGGTAGTAATGGCAGATACTATAACAGCTTTTAAGAAAGGTCTGGATGATTTCCTCAGCACAAATCATTGTTAGTTATAAATGACTTAGTGACCAAATGTAGAACTGGTGGAGGAAGGTTGAGCTAGATGCACCTAGGTCTTTTTTCAACCTTAGTAACTATGTAACTATGTAACTATGTCATGCAGCAAAGGGCGGAAGGTGAGAGTGAATCAATGACATATGGGGGTTTGCATGAAGCATAATGGACGCCTCGGACACAGACAATTTCTTTTTAAGCATGACTCGTGTGACGCCTTCCAAAAAACCATGACTCAGAAAGAACATCGCTGCTGACATTGACAGCATTTGCAGGTCGGGATTTTCGTACCTTTGCTCGTTTCATGTAACCACTAATAAACAATTCAGGTGTGATCAACCAATATCGCATGTGCGACGTGGGCGTGTACAATTGCTTGTGCACAAGAACGACATAGCTGCCGAGGTCGTAACGTATAGAACTTGCTTAAGGGTCCCAGGACAGAGCCTTGAGGGATGCCAACAGAGAGTTGGAGGGATGAATAGGTTGTGTGGGAGTGAGAGACACTAAACGTGCGGTTGGAGAGGTATGAAGAGACCCAAGAGAGGGCGAGGTCTCTGACACCAAGGGAAGAGAGGATCTGTAGTAGGAGTGAGTGGTCAACAGTGTCAAAGGCTGAGGACAGGTCTAGAAGTAGGAGTATAGAGAAGCGGTTGTTAGCTTTGGCAGTAAGTCATATGTGATTTTAGTCAGGGCAGTTTTAGTGGAATGATGTGGACAGAATCTGGACTGTAGGTTGTCAAAGTGAGAGTTAGAGGAGAGGTGGGAGGAAAGTTCAGCATGGACGTGCTGTTCCAGGAGTATTGAGGCGAATGGGAGTAGTGATATGGGGCGATAACTGGTAACAGAGGTTGGGTCGAGGGAAGGTTTCTTTAGGATGGGTGTGACTGTTGCATGTTTAAAGGCAGAAGGGAAGGTACCAGTTGTTAAGATAGGTTGAAAAGATGGGTTAAGGCGGGAATAAGGATAGTGGTGAGGTTGGAGAGGAGATGGGATGGGATTGGCTCAAGTGCGCAGGTGGTGAGGTGCGCTATTGAGAGAAGATGTGCAAGCTTTCTTCGGTGATGGTGGGGAGGAAGTTAATGGGGGAGGGGCAGTGGTCTGTTATATGAAGGGGTTGTGGTGGTTGAGCAGAAAAGACTTGTCTGGTTTGGTCAATCTTTTCTTTGAAATATGTGGCAAATTCTTCTGCAGAGATGAGGGAAGTTGGGGGGGGCAGTGGTGGGCGAAGGAGGGAGTTAAAAGTATTAAATAGCTGTTTGGGGTTATGTGTTAAAGAGGATATGAGAGCTGGAAGGTGAGTTTTTTTTAATTTTCAAACTGTGTGTGGCTGTGCCAAGGTGTGGGGGGCTAGTGACAGCACGGGGCACACATGGACAGCACAGGGGGGCAGTGACAGCACTGGGCAAACATGGACAGCACGGGGGGGCAGTGACAACACGGGGCAAACATGGTCAGCACAGGGCAAACATGGACAGCACGGGGGGGCAAACATGGACAGCATGGGGTGCAAACATGGACAGCACGAGGTAAACATGGACAGCATGGTGGGGGCAGTTCCAGCACAGGGCAAACATGGACAGCATGGGGCAAACATGGACAGCACGGGGCAAACATGGACAGCACGGGGCAAACATGGACAGCACGGGGGGGCAAACATATATAGCACGGGGGGCAAACATGGACAGCACGGGGGGGCAAACATGTATAGCACGGGGGGGCAAACATGGACAGCACGTGTGGAAACATGGCTGCAAGGATGGGGGAAACATGCAAAGATGGGGGAAACATGCAAGGGTGGGGGAAATATGCAAGGGAGGGGGTAACATGCAAGGGTAGGGGAAATATGCAAGGATGGGGGAAACATGGATGCAAGGATGGGGGAAACATGGCTGTAAGGATAGGGGAAACTTGCAAGGGTGGGGGAAACATAACTGCAGGGATGGGGGAAACATGGCTGCAAGGATGGGGGAAACTTGCAAGGGTGGGGGAAACATGGCTGCAAGGATGGGGGAAACATGGCTGCAAGGATGGGAGAAACTTGCAAGGGTGGGGGAAACATGGCTGCAAGGATGGGGGAAACATGGCTGCAAGGACGAGGGAAACATGGCTGCAAGGATTGGGGGAAACATGCAAGGATGGGGGAAATATGGCTGCAATGATGGGGAAATATGGCACCAAGGATGGGGGAAACATGGCTGCAAGGATGGGGGAAACTTGCAAGGGTGGGGGAAACATGGCTGCAAGGATGGGGGAAACATGGCTGCAAGGATGAGGGAAACATGGCTGCAAGGATTGGGGGAAACATGGCTGCAAGGATGGGGGCAAACATGCAAGGATGGGGGAAATATGGCTGCAATGATGGGGAAATATGGCACCAAGGATGGGAGAAACATAGCTGCAAGGATGGGGGAACATGACTGCAATGATGGGGGAAACATGCTAGGATGGGGGGGAACATGCCAGGATGGGGGGAAACATGCAAGGATGGAAGGAAACATGCCAGGATGGGGGGGAAACATGCAAGGGTGGGGAAACATGCAAGGGTGGGGAAACATGCAAGGATGGGGGAAACATGGCTGCAATGATGAGGAAACATGGCTGCAAGGATGGGAAAACATGGCTGCAAGGATGGGGGAAACATGCCAGGATGGGGGGAAACATGCAAGGATGGGGGAAAACATGCCAGGATGGGGGGGAAAATGCAAGGGTGGGGGAAACATGCAAGGATGGGGGAAACATGGCTGAAATGATGGGGAAACATGGCTGCAAGGATGGGGGAAACATGGCTGCAAGGATGGGGAAACATGGCTTCAAAGATGGGGGAAACATGCCAGGATGGGGGGAAACATGCCAGGATGAGGTACATTTAGCAGGAAGGGGAACATGCCATGAAGGGTGACATTTAACAGGTTGGGATACATTTATCAGGATGGGGGATACATTTACCTGGATGGGGGAAAACATGCCAGGATGGGGGTACATGAACATGCCAGGATGGGGAACATTTAGCAGGAAGGGGAACATACCAAAAAAGGGGACATTTACCTAGATAAGGGAACCTGCCTGGGTGGGGTACATTTACCAGGATGGAGGAACATGCCAGAATGGGATACATTTACCAGGATGAAGGAACATGCTAGGATGAGGTACATTTACCAGGATGGGGTCATTTAACAGCATGAGGGAACATGCCAACGATGAAATACATTTACAATAATTGGGTACATTTACCAGGATGAAGGACATTTGCCAGGAATGGGGTACATGCTGGATGGAGGAACATTTACCAGGATGGGGAATATGCCGGGATGGGGTATATTTGCCAGGATGGGGCCATGATGAGGAAAAATATACTAGAATGTAGAAAATATATATCAGGATGGGCGACATGTTTACTATGAAGTGGCCCAGGAAGGGGGGCATAATTACACTATGAAAGGGGAGGGGAGCAACTCGTACGTGTTTATGGGATTTCAAGATGTTCAGACTTTGAAATGTAGATGTGGATTACAGGGTGAAATCTGATTGCATTCCATGCTAAAATTTCTGTCTGTCTAATGTGCTGCAATTTTTTCCAGAAACATCAATCCAACTCGTGTGTCTGGAAAGGGCAGTGGCAGTGGCTCAGCTTCAATATGTGGTAAACACTAGGGTGACCGGATCTCATAGGGGGGGGGAATGTCGGAATCTTGTTTGTCTGGACCCCACAAAACAATTTCCCTTTCCAGATATTGAGATAGCCAAAATTTGAGCTCGATCAAACGATGTTAACCCGTGCCACTCGTTGCTCAAAGTTTGAAAAAATCCAAATTTTTGGCCAAAAAGCTGACATATGGAGCCATAACTCCAGAATAGTGAATAATAAAAACAAGATTAATATCTCAAAAGAAAGCTAATGTTGTTCTTCAAAATGTATATGTTACAAACAGGATGCATGTAATTTCTATTTTAGGGATCAACCACTGGACCTCATCCAGACATTTTCAAAAGATTCCTCACTGAGTGGCCCAAGATAGACAAAGGAAAATATGACACAGGTATCAGTGACAATCTAATACAAAAGCAGCTAACTCCAGAAGTAATTGCAAATGTTACTGCTGAATTCGAGACCACATTAACTGCGAGCCGCCCCAGAGATGACTACAAGGAGCTGTTGCAGTTGGTTCTTGTATTTGTTGGATCACTAGACGGCAATGTTGTGGGTTTAGAACTCCAGGAGCCATTCATCACGCTAGGTGGATAGCAAAGGCTATTTACTGCTTAAAAATGTTCATTTTTCTTCGTCAATTTAAGATGTCTAAAGAAGAAGAAAGTTCTGTGCATGCCATTTCTGTTTTCCTAGTTAAAATTTATTGTAAAGCTTGGTTCAATGCTCCAAAAGCTCATCTTGCGCCAAAGCAAGATTTAGGTATTTTGGGTAGTCTGTTAGACTATAAAGAATGTGACAACGACATTGCAGAAATAGCCCTGACCAAATTTTGGAACCATTTGTGGTATTTGAATGAAGAGTTGGTGGGATTATCGTTTTTTGATCCCACCATTACAGGCGATGAAAAGTTGTTGGAGGCTAATAAATTGCTCAGTAGCACAGATGAACCATCAGAGCACGCGAGGGCTGTAAATCCAAAAGTTAGGAAAGAAAAATTAAAAGAGGTAGTTGATGGAGGATTGGTAAATTTACTGACCAAAGAAACATTTACATTCTTTGACCGAATTAATATAAAAACAGATTTCCTAAGACAAAATCCAAACACCTGGCCTCAAAATAATGACTTCCAAGAAGGATTGAAAATTGTCAAAACATTAAAAGTAGTTAATGATATGGGTGAGCGTGATGTTACATTAATAACTGACTTTAACGACCTTCTGACAAAAGATGAAGAACAAAAGCAATATGTCCTGCAAGTTGTAAGCAAATGCCGAGCATTAGATTCTGACCTTTCAAAAACTACAACAAAAGCTCTAGAATAGATTAGATATGTAAAATTATCCACTCATATAGGTACTACGTCTGGATCTTTTCTGTGTCTGTTTTGTATGTATTATATACCTCATTTTTATATTTTAAAATAAAAAATATCATTAGACTTATCAGTATTACTTTTTTTTGTTATATTTCTACTTTAAACTCAAAAATATACCAAAAAAAACCAAAATGGATCACTTAATAACAAAATATACGAAGTATGCTCCTAGTGGTACCAGGTTACATTCTTGGGGCTAAAAGCTGTTGTAACTCAGTTTGACTTAAAATAACAACAATTATGTATAAAATATAAATTTTGAAGAAAAACATTAGCTTTCTTTTGAGATATTAGGCGTGTTTTTATTATTTACCGTTCTGGAGTTATGGCTCCATATGTCAGCTTTTTGTCCAAAAATTTGGATTTTTTCAAACTTTGAGCGACGAGCGGCACGGGTTAACATCGTTTGATCGAGCTCAAATTTTGGCTCTCTCAATATCTGGAAAAGGGGAATCGTTTTGTGGGGTCCAGACGGATAAAATTCCGACATCGATTTTTTGCGGTCACCCTAGTAAGCACGCATGAGCGTGATGCCCCCTGCTGAAGAGAAGACTGCAAAGGTAAGGTTAAAATCAATTATTTACAGAATATCATTGATTGGCACTTCGGAACAAAAACTGGGTTTAGGGCTACAGTTTGGGCCCTCGGCCTGCGAAGAGTTCGCCATGACTGCCCTAGGGTGTAGTGGTTCAGACACCATCTAAGCATCACAAGGTACTCCCAGGAGCTCCAAACTGCTTATTTAAAAAAAAATGGTAGCATAAGCAACAGGTCATAACATGCCAATAAGTTTAATACATTCAGTTTCCCCAGGGGATAATGGTTCAAACACTATGGAGCACTGCATCAGTTGGTACTCCCAACAGCTTTTTATTAAAAAAAGGTAGGATAAGCAACAGGGCATAACATGCCAAGGAGTTTAATACATTCAGTTCCCCTAGGATGTAGTGGTTCAGACATCATGTAGCTAAGCATCACAAGGTGCTCCCAAGAGTTCCCAACAGCATATTTTAAAGAAAATTGTTAGGATAAGCAACAGGGCATAACATGCCAAGATGTTTAAACCCTTCAGCCCCGGGGCACTTTCCGTTTTTGCATTTGTGTTTTTTGCTCCCCTTCTTCCAAGAGCCGCAACTTTTTTATTTTTCTGTCAATCTTGCCATATGAGGGCTTGTTTTTTGCAGGACAAGTTGTAATTTTAAATGAAACCATAAGTTTTACCATATGGTGTACTGTAAAACAGCAAAAAAATTCGAAGTGGGGAAAAACTGCAAAAAAAGTGTGATGGCACAATAGTTTTTGGGATGTTTTATTCACCGTGTTCACTATATGGAAAAACTGATGTGTGGGTATGATGCCGGAGGTTGGTACGAGTTTGCAGACACCAAACATGTATAGGTTTACTTGTATGTAAGGGGTTAAAAAAAATTCAGAAATTTGTCCAATAAAAGTGGCGTACATTTTGCGCCATTTTCCGACACCTGTAGCGTCCTCATTTTTTGGGATCTATGGCTCAGTGACAAATTATTTTTTGCGTCTCGAACTGACGTTTCCAATAGCACCATTTTGTGCGCAGATGCTACGTTTTGATCGCCTGTTATTGCATTTTGCGTAAAACTTGCGGCGACCAAAAAACGGAATTTTGGCGTTTGGAATTTTTTTGCCACTACGCCGTTTACCAATCAGATTAATTGATTTTATATTTTGATAGATCGGGCATTTCTGAATGCGGTGATACCAAATATGTGTATATTTTTTTTTTAACCCTTTAATGTTCAATGGGTGGAAAGGGGGGTGATTTGAACTTTTAGGTTTTTTTTTTTTTTTTTTATTTTTTAAAACTTTTTTTTTACTTTTTTTTTTATTTTACTAATCCCCCTAGGGGGCTATCGTGATCAGCATTCCGATCGATATTATCTATCTGCTGATCACAGCTATACAGCTGTAAACAGCAGATTCAGTCACTTTTGTTTTCACCCTGCTCCCGGCCGGGTGAAAACGAAAGTAAAACGTCATAGCTGCAGGCGTCATCACATGACCCTGTGCTACGATGGCAACCCCCAAAAGTCACACGATCACTCACGTGACTTCCGGTGGGGGCGGCGGTAAGTAAAAAACATGGCCGCGCGCATATACATCTCGCTGCCAGACTTTGGCAGCAAGATGTAAGGGGTTAATAATGCGATTCCACTCAGAACATGTAGGCACACATGTCAGCTGTTGATAACAGCTGATATGTGCGCCGATCCCCTCTGCCTGCCCGTGGCAGGGGGCGGGGCTTAACGGGACACGCTCCATGACGGATATATCCGTCCATGGTCGTGAAGGGGTTAATACATTCAGTTTCCCTAGGGTGTAGTTGTTCAGACACCATGTAGCTAAGCAACACAAGTTACTCCCAACAGCTCCCAACAGCTTATTTTAAAAAAAATTGGTCGCATAAGCAACAGAGTTTAATACATTCATTTTCTCACACCGCCAAAAGGTCGCAGAAAGCCTCTGTTCCCACAAGCCGATACGGCAAAATCTCAAGGGCTAACAATTGTGCAATGTGTGCAATTATGGTTTCTGCCCTTGGGTGCGTAAGATGGTATGCTCGCTTCTTTCTGAAGGTCTGGGGTATGGACAACTGAACGGAACGCTGGGACACCGAAGTGGATGTGGTCGTTGATGATTGAGTTTGGCCTACATCAGGTTGGGAAAAGGAGGCATTAGTGCCACCTTCTTGCACACCAGTTTGGGAAGCAGGCAGCCCAGGGGAAGTGGCAGAGATTTGAGTCTCGAACTCAGGCTTTATTCCACTAGCTAACAACGAGGATTTAAAAACAAAATCAGTTTTCCCAGGGGATAATGGTTCAGACATTGTGGAGCACTGCATCAGTTGGTACGCCCAACAGCTTTTTT
Source organism: Anomaloglossus baeobatrachus (assembly GCF_048569485.1). Taxonomy (NCBI): domain Eukaryota; kingdom Metazoa; phylum Chordata; class Amphibia; order Anura; family Aromobatidae; genus Anomaloglossus; species Anomaloglossus baeobatrachus. Next base: position 11,383,278 of record NC_134353.1, read on the forward strand.
AAAAAAAATGGTAGCATAAGCAACAGGGCATAACATGAGAAGGAGCTAAAAAAAATCTGATTTGGCAGGGGGCCATGTGTAACACACCGTTGAGCACAGCATCAATAAATAACACAAATAGAGACTGCCTGACCAATTGTTCTAGACAGTGTAGCCTCGACAGTGCTTGTGCAAGTGAATATTGTACAAAGGCTCAAAAAATACTGCCATGGGTGATTGGGCCAAACAATTACATGGCAGCAACATAACAAGTTACATTAGTCATGCGGTGTCATTAGATGATAGAAGACAAAATAGTCTTGAATGAGAAACAATGGAACTTATTTGAACTTAAGAAATCCAAATTTTGGGGCTACACTTATTATTGGGTCTTGTTAACAGGCGGCCTGAGATACCCTGGGGCACTCAATCTATGGTTCATTTTGATCATCGTCAAACTGTCTGCACTTTCCGTGGATAGTGGTGTGCGACTATCTGATATTATTGACCCCACTGAGATGAAAACACGCTCAGGCAACACACTCGCAGCAGGGCAAGCTAGCACTTCCAAAGCATATAACGTGAGACCTGGCCAAGTGTTGAGCTTGGAAACCCAATAGTTAAAGGCAACAGTAGACTCGGAAAGCACGCTGATACGGTCACCTATATACTCCCTCACCATCTTACTTAACTGTTCCCTTCTTGTCATCGTTCCCCGAACTGGTATCTGACGGTTTGTGGAAAATGGACCAGTTTTGGCACATTAGTCCCCCACCTGATTTGCTCCTACTATGCATAGCCCTCTCTTGTAATCCTGTTGCGTGAGATGACACGCTACCTCTGATGCCAGCATGATCTGAGGGTAATCGTTTCAGCAACTGCTCCACAACAGCTCTCTTGAATGTTTCCGTAGTACAATCCTTATTTGCCTCCACAAGTAGCAAAGCAAATTTGTCTTTGTAGCGTGGGTCACGGAAAGTCCATAACCAGTATTTGTTGTCTGCCTAAATGTGGACTAGCCAACAGTCATGAGAAAGGCAGTGTTACATGAACTGTGCCATGTGTCCCAGACTCCGAACTTGAAACCTTTGTGTGTCACTGCTAAGAATACATTCTGTCTGCTCAAACCTCCTCTCCTCCTCAATCTCTCTCTCCTCCTCCTGCTCCTCCTCAGGCCATCCATGCTGGACAGCTCTGAACCTTGGGTTGTAAATCCCTTGATTACCAACTTCAAAGCATTCCTGTTCTTCATCATCCTCCTCATCCTCATGATGCTGAGCAAAGGTGGCCTGAGCTTGTTGGCCGAGGTTGTGTGGATTACTAGCAACCGTTGGTAAGTCTGGATCCACAGACAACTCGGGTACATGACCACTTTGGTCAGTCAGACCATCCAGAGAGCGTTTCAATAAACAAATCAGTGGAATGGTAATGATGATAACAGCATCCTCACTGCTCACAATGTTGGTACAGTAATCAAAATTCTCTAGGACCTGACATATGTCTGCAATCCACATCCACTCTGCAGAATTTATGTCTGGCAGCTGCGTCTGACGGGCATGTTCCAGCTGGAATTGGGATACTGCCCTCTGCTGCTCATGGATCCTGGCCAACATATGATAGCTGCCCCTGGAAAAAGTGCTCCTATAGCAAAGCGATCGTTGGGGGGACCTCTCTCCTGCTCTCTGCAACCCTCACTACTAAATAAATAACTATTAGAATCTGCAATTTTCTCCCTTTATCCTCATTTTCATATAACAAGTCTTTATCCCAAGTTACCACCAGTCTCATTACTTTCCACACTCATTGATTGCTTGTGTAGTGCATACGTGATAGGTACACCTCACACGTGTGTACAAACTTTACATTCTATTTATGTCCTGATGCATGGATTGGTTATTTAACCACTATATAAAGTCAATAGCACTAAATCTGCGGAATGTGGTACCTTAAGTTCCCAATCCATGCATTTTGCCATTACTTCCTCTAATATTTATAGTTACCAAGGTCTGTTTTGATACTTTTTGCAGTTCCTATGCATACATCCCCATTATGATAGGTCGCGCAGCGTAGGGGAGGGGCCCTTTCTATGTTGTGTCATTTATGTGCAGTCTACTCTGGTCTTTTAACCCCATTCTCTTTGTACTTCACTTATAATTGTTTTCATGGTTTTATGAATTTTTTGCACTTTATCAAATAAAATATTTATATTTCACCATCATTCCCTCTTTGGTTTTGTTCTTTTCTTCCTCCGTTTTTTTCATGTTATCTAAAGAATATACCCACCGTGGGACCACTATTTAGTGAGTCCCCGGTGACATTCTTAATTTCGTTATGGCTATTTTGTTTCTGTGTTTAACCAACATATGATAGGTTGAATTCCATCTCGTAGGGAGGTCACATATTAGTCTGTGATGAGGCAAGTGTAAGCGCTGCTGCAGCACTGCCAGGCCAGCTAAAGAGGGAGATGACTTGCGGAAATGGGCGCTAATACGTCGTACCTTTGTTGAGGACAGGACTCAAGCGGTCCCTCTGGATCTGACTGCTGTTCCAAATTATAATGTCATGAGTGCACGCGAGAAAGAACAATAACAGACACCATATCGGTTATGGACCTTCTCCATGACAGACGCTGAGGCAAATGGTCTTTATTGTTTGAAACTTTCTATAGCTCTCTGAGAAGTGAAGGGTGTAGACAAAATACAGTCCAATCAAGTATTGCAGGCTGGACTCAGGACATATAGAAATTAGCATAATCTCTACTGGATTGGTCAGTCAAAACTTTAGGAATTCCTTGTTCATCATCTTCTTTGGGAGTTGTCCAGGATGTGGCAGCCATCTTCAAAATTACATGTGCTGGTATATTGTATTAAGGAAAATACACTGAATATGCAATATACATATATACGTGTTAGTAAGGAACAAGAGCATTCATAAATATGTGTTAGTTTACATCTACTAAACTATATACCTGAGTCTGCGAAATGGCTGAATTAAGTATTTTTAGTTACTTATTTCTTATCCTCAACAGTCCCCCCTAAAGACTTATTTCTGCCATTTCTGAATTCTAAGGGTACTGTGTTCCCTTAGGAAGAGAGGTAAAATGATCTGTTGGAAAAAACCTGCCTAACTAAATGTTGATGCATGGGCGGAAAGGGGAAAGGGTAAAGAAGTTTTCTTCACCGGTTTGAGACCAAGGACTCCTAGGCGAGTCCTCACCCTTTGTAGTTGGACTTTCCCATGTCTCAAGGTTTTCTAAGTCCTCTCTTCTAACTGTTTTGGCAATAATGGTCTGAGACTGTACAGATTTTTTTGAAAAGGATAAATATGAGCAGAACGCTCAGTGCAGCTCTGGTTGGTCGACCCTTTTACAATGCGAGGCATGGATCCATAGATTTTTGTACGGTTGGATCGGCTCATCTATTGTTGACTCATGGCTCTTTCTTGCTTGTCCTTTAGGATCAATCAGTCTTCTGACCGAAAACCATATGCTACTAGCTCTGATTTAAGATCTGGAATTGGAAAATACACCTGATTATCACACTTTAGTTAATCATATAAAAATTGTACATGCCTGTGCTAAACCAAAAAATATCTTAAATAAAGACATGTTTATTACGAAAAGAAAACAAAACATACATTTTATTCATGAGTTGCCAGTTTCCACTTTTCTATAAAATATACACTTTTTTGTAAACTCATTTTTGTCCATACCACTTTCATGTGCTTCTCAGCAATAATGTCGTTTTCTGCACTGGAATGCCTCTGACCAAGCCTCGAGAGAAATCTACACAACACGCACAGACTTGCATACAACATACTCATGATATACATCTATAATCAGTTTGTAGTCTCTAAAAATGGGTAGAGCAGGTGCAGGGTGTTTCTGCGGATTCTTTACAGTTTTTTTTTCATTTCGTTTTAGGCACATGTCTTACAAGACTGGGTGAGTCTGCCCACCTGAGTACTGAACCCTGGTGTCACCAAAGCAAACACTGATATCCGTCTTAGGCCCCCTTCACACGTCCGTGAAAAACACGCACGTGTGTTACGGGCCGTTTTTCGGGTCCGTGTCCCGTTTTTGTGTCCGTTTTTATGGTCCGTGTGGCACCTGTGTGAATTGCGTATGCTAGCCGTGTTTGTGTGCAGAACGTCCGTGTGTGCGTGTGGAATTAACGTGTATGTGTACGTGTAATGTCCGTGTGTAATGTCCGTGTGTGTGATGCACAATGTCGTTTATAAATGTCGGCTGACAGCAGACAGAGTTGCGCGATGAGAATGAACTCGGGTGAACTTCACCCGACTTCATCCTCATACCGCGGCTCTGTCTGTGTCGAGTACTGATTAGCGGTCACCTGTGAAGGATTCACCGGTGACCGCTAATCCCCCGATTGACTGAAGTGTCCCCCCCTCTCTCATACTCACCGATCCCCGATCACCGGCGCTGCACGGCATTCACACGGCTGCGGCGGCTTTTACTATTTTGAAAAAGCCGGCCGCTCATTAAACAATCTCGTATTCCCTGCTTTCCCCGCCCACCGGCGCCTATGATTGGTTACAGTGAGACACGCCCCCACGCTGAGTGACAGGTGTCACACTGCACCCAATCACAGCAGCCGGTGGGCGTGTCTATACTGTGCAGTAAAATAAATAAATAAATAATTAAAAAAAAACGGCGTGCGGTTCCCCCCAATTTAAAAGCCAGCCAGATAAAGCCATACGGCTGAAGGCTGGTATTCTCAGGATGGGGAGCTCCACGTTATGGGGAGCCCCCCACCCTAACAATATCAGTCAGCAGCCGCCCAGAATTGCCGCATACATTATATGCGACAGTTCTGTGGCTGTACCCGGCTCTTCCCGATTTGCCCTGGTGCCGTTGGCAAATCGGGGTAATAAGGAGTTATTGGCAGCCCATAGCTGCCAATAAGTCCTAGATTAATCATGTCAGGCGTCTATGAGACACCTTCCATGATTAATCTGTAAGTTACAGTAAAAAAAACACACACACCCGAAAAAATCCTTTATTTGAAATAAAAAACACACACAAATTCCCTCATTACCAATTAATTAACCCCGACAAACCCTCCATGTCCGGCGTACTCCACGGACCTCCAGCGTCGCGTCCAGCTCTGCTGCATGGAGGTGACAGGAGCAGCAGAAGACACCGCCGCTCCGGTCACCTCCACACAGCAAATGAGATGAGTAGCGCGATCAGCTGCTGTCAGTCAGGTAACTCGCGGCCACCGCTGGATCCAGCGGTGGCCGCGGGTAACCTCAGTGACAGCAGCTGATCGCGCTACTCATCTCATTTGCTGTGTGGAGGTGACCGGAGTGGCGGTGTCTTCTGCTGCTCCTGTCACCTCCATGCAGCAGAGCTGGACGCGACGCTGGAGGTCCGTGGAGTACGCCGGACATGGAGGGTTTGTCGGGGTTAATAAATTGGTAATGAGGGAATTTGTGTGTGTTTTTTATTTCAAATAAAGGATTTTTTCGGGTGTGTGTGTTTTTTTACTGTAACTTACAGATTAATCATGGAAGGTGTCTCATAGACGCCTGACATGATTAATCTAGGACTTATTGGCAGCTATGGGCTGCCAATAACTCCTTATTACCCCGATTTGCCAACGGCACCAGGGCAAATCGGGAAGAGCCGGGTACAGCCCCAGAACTGTCGCATATAATGTATGCGGCAATTCTGGGCGGCTGCTGACTGATATTGTTAGGGTGGGGGGCTCCCCATAACGTGGAGCTCCCCATCCTGAGAATACCAGCCTTCAGCCGTATGGCTTTATCTGGCTGGCTTTTAAATTGGGGGGAACCGCACGCCGTTTTTTTTTAATTATTTATTTATTTATTTTACTGCACAGTATAGACACGCCCACCGGCTGCTGTGATTGGGTGCAGTGTGACACCTGTCACTCAGCGTGGGGGCGTGTCTCACTGTAACCAATCATAGGCGCCGGTGGGCGGGGAAAGCAGGGAATACGAGATTGTTTAATGGGCGGCCGGCTTTTTCAAAATAGTAAAAGTCGCCGCAGCAGTGTGAATGCCGTGCAGCGCTGCGCCGGAGATCGGGGAACGGTAAGTATGAGAGAGGGGGGGAAACTGACCGACAGACTGTGAGAGAGGGACAGACAGACAGAGAGACCGACAGAGAGACAGAGAGACTGACCGACGGACTCAGGGAGATTGACCGACATACACAGAAATAGAAAGAATAGCCGACATCACTAGAAATAAAAACACCAAACGGACACGGACTATAGGTATATGCATACGTGTTTACTAACGTGTGTGCACATACCCATAGACTTTCATTGTGTCCACGTGTGCGTGCTCCGTGCAGATAACGGACATGCATCCGTGCCAAACGCAAACACATACGGATCACGGACACGCACACACGGACATAATGAAATAACGGACGTGTGACCACAATCATAGATTAACATTGGTGCACGTTTGGCCGTGTCTCCGGTATATACGGAAACGGACCAAACACGCACGTGTATCACGGACGTGTGAAGGGGGCCTTACACAGATTTTAGTCCAAAGGTTACGTGGGCCATCATTAAGAAGAGATCTCATGGCAGAGAAAGCTTACCACCCTTTATCCACAGACCTTCCTCAGTCAGCTGGTTCCCTGCATGTTACACTCCATTCCTTGTTGATTTGCTTGAACCTGTAGGGATTTAAGAACACAAGGAGTGACAGAAGTCACTGATGTGACAGGTGTCACCAAGGTATGGTCCATATCGGTGAAAGACTCTCAACTCTAGGCCCGTTCACTACTTCTTGGTCAGCTGCACCTGTGCGAGGATCTCCATCCGATTCCATCAGTGCTGTGAATGGGGAGAAAAAAGGCGCAATAGGGTTTTACCCGGTTTACAGAGTAAAAGAGGATAAAGACAGTGCACTCACCTGGCCGGGTTGTGCCAGTCACAACCCCTTTGTTAGCGTGGATGAGCGCTTAGGTGGTTCTGCAGCGGCCCCGTTATAGAGCAAATTTTTAGATATGAAGGACTGGAGAAAACGGGTTTAATGCCTGCGCTAAAAACCACGAGCATGTATAAATCAAATTATTCTCTTTATTTAGATCATTCCTACGCGTTTCAGAGGCTCATCTGCCTCCTTCCTCAGGGAAAAGAATCTTACAGACAGAAAGGGTTTATCCTTATGAAGCAGCAAACAGAGAAAAAAATGTGAAAGCAACCAATCATGACATCATCATTACATATGTTCCTGGGCGATGACTCATTGCCTCGTGGAATAAGGCTAAGTCATAACATATACAACACAAATTTCAGGTTATTTCGCATAAGAGGCAATGAACAATAATAAAGGATAAAAAGAAAATGAAAAATGAATAAATGAAAAAAAAAATTTATTTGAATGAATGCTTGTCTGTGTTTCATTTTTAGAAAAAAAGTCTTTTAATGTGTATGAAAAAGAGGGAGAAGTTTTTATTTGTATTTTATTTATTTATTTTATTTTATTTATTTTATATATATAAAGAAAGGAAAAAGTTTTAATTATATGTGAAAATGACATAGCCTTATTCCACGAGGCAATGAGTCATCGCCCAGGAACATATGTAATGATGATGTCATGATTGGTTGCTTTCACATTTTTTTCTCTGTTTGCTGCTTCATAAGGATAAACCCTTTCTGTCTGTAAGATTCTTTTCCCTGAGGAAGGAGGCAGATGAGCCTCTGAAACGCGTAGGAATGATCTAAATAAAGAGAATAATTTGATTTATACATGCTCGTGGTTTTTAGCGCGGCATTAAACCCGTTTTCTCCAGTCCTTCATATCTAAAAATCCGATTCCATCAGCTCAGATCTAGACTTTCTCTTCAGCATACCTAGCTCATTTGACAACAGGAAAAAATCTACAACCTACAAACACCTCTAACCATCTTACCCACTCCTGCCCTACCCATCTAGAGAGACATTAATAAGTCACTGCCTCCTGTACCAATAGGAGGGGAGGGAGTGGTTCAAATTTAGACTACCTCATGTTGTGCAAACCGCAGCATATCCAGTGTAGAATCGACCAACATCTTGTTCCATCTATAGAAAACAAAAACTAAAAAAATAGACATTAGATCATTCTTATAGCTTTAACTCTGACCATAATACAGTTAGTGATCATCTATACTTCACATGACTGAGAATACTAAATAAATAAACAAATAAACATATAGGACAAGATTTTCCTATTTCAGTTAACAGATATGCCTTATAGTAATCTAGTAAACATAACTGTTACAAAGGAAAGGCCAGCTTCAAAGCCTATCTAATATGCCTGCTGTGCCCTCTACTGTTGGAGAATATAATTAATAACTTCTACTCCCTTTTTTAGTTTTTTGTTTACCAATGTGGCAAAATTCAGAGTTTTTATGCTAGTATTCCCTAAAAGATAAAATAAGACAGCAGGTAATAAATTAGCTACATACTAGAAACTAAAATTAGACAAACAGTGAAAATAACGTATATCTTACAACAATATACATTGCTGGGGAGTTTTTAAAACTCACGATAAACAACACTGTATCCATAAAGAAAAGAAAACCTTTGATAGTAAAAATAACTGAGACATGATTAGGTGACAGCTGTGACTGGGCGACTAACCTGCAAAAAATATAAATTGTTTAGAAAGAATCGTACAAACAGAAAAGGGTATAGAGTCACAAAATAAAAATATATTGTTCGAATAAATCGGCATTAAAAAACAAAACAACACAAAAACTAATTTGCATATCTCATGAAATCTAATTTTCCCTACAAATTTAATTTAATCATTCAGGTATGAACAGGAAACTAAAAATGTGAAATCCTGAACTCTAAGGGTTAAACAGAACTCACGTCAGAATTGGGGAAAGACACATTCCATCCTTATCTCTTAGTAGACGCAAAAGAGAGAAAGGGAAAAATACTCATCTTCTACTTTGAAAAGACATAGCCGTGAAAACATCTACTTTCCACATCTCCGCTGGACACATTACTTACTGCTCTTACAACTGGATATAATACCTTCTGACACCAGTAGGGTAAGTCGTTTAAGATTTTTTTAGATTACCTAACACAGTACAAAAATATGTATTTTCCTACCTCTATTCTATTTTATAATATAATGTTACTGGACTTTTTTTTTTTTTTTTAATCCCTTCAGCCCCCAGCCTTTTTTCACCTTAAAGACCAAGCCATTTTTTGCAATTCTGACCAGTGTCACTTTGACAGGTTATAACTCTGGAACGCTTTAACGGATCCTGGCGATTCTAACACTGTTTTTTCGTGACATATTGTACTTCATGTCAGTGGTAAATTTAGGATGATACGTTTTGCGTTTATTTGTGAAAATTTTGAAAATTTTGCGCAAATTTTGAAAATTTTGCAATTTTCAAAATTTGAAATTTTATGCCCATACATCTGAGAGATATGTCACACAAAATAGTTACTATATAACATTTCACACTTGTCTACTTTACACTAGTGCAATTCTCGAAAAATATTTTTTGTCCGTTAGGAAGTTAGAAGGGTTCAAAGTTCATCAGCAATTTTTCATTTTTCCAACAAAATTTACAAAAAAATTTTTTTAGGTACCACATCACATTTGGAGTGACTTTAAGAGGCTAGGTGACAGAAAATACCCAAAAGTGACCCCATTCTAAAATCTGCACCCCTCACTTTGCTCAAAACCACATCCAAGAAGTTTATTAACCCTTTAGGAGCTTTACAGCAACCAAAGCAATGTGGAAGGAAAAAATGAAAATTTTTACTTTTTTACACAAAAATGTTACTTTAGCCATAAAATTTAGCATTTTCTTAAGGGTATCAGGAAAAATGCACCATAAAATTAATTGTGCAATTTCTCCTGAGTACACCGATATCGCATATGTGGGGGAAATCAATTGTTTGGGCGCACCGCAAGGCTCGGAAGAGAAGGAGCATCATATGAATTTTTGAAAGCAAAATTGTCTGGAATAATTAGCGGATGCGATGTTGCGTTTGGAGACCCCCTGAGGTGCCTAAATAATAGAGCTCCCCCAGAAGTGACCCCATTTTGGAAACTAGACCCCTCATGGAATTTATCTAGATGTTTATTGAGCACTTTAAACCTCTGGGGGCTTCACAAAAGTTAAAAACTGAGCCATGAAAATAAAAAAAAAAAATTACCACAAAATTGTTACTACAACCAGGTAGCTTTTTTTCACAAGGGTATTAGGAAAAATTGCAACATAAAATGTATTGTGCATTTTCTCCTGAGTACACAGATACCTCATATGTGGTGGAAATCAAATGGTGGGGCACACAGTAGGGCTCGAAAGGCAAGGAGCGTCATTTGACTTTTCAAACGCAAAATTGTCTGGAATCGTTAGCGGATGCCATGTTGTGTTTGGAGACCCCCTGAGGTGCCTAAATAATGGAGCTCCCCCACAAGTGACCCCATTTTGGAAACTAGACCCCTCATAGAATTTATCTAGATGTTTACTGAACACTTTGAACCCCTGGAGGCTTCACAAAAGTTTAGAATGTTCAGCCGTGAAAATATATATATATATATTTTTTTAGCATGAAATTGTTATTTCAAACAAGTAGCTTTTTTTTCCACAAGGGTATTAGGAAAAAAATCACCATAAAATGTATTGTGCAATTTCTCCTGAGTACACAGATACCTCATATGTGGTGGAAAGTAATTGTTTGGGCACATGGCGGGGCTCAGAATAGAAGGAGCGCCATTTCACAGCAAAATAGGTTGGAATTATTAGCGTACGCCATGTTGCGTTTGGAGACCCCCTGAGGTACCTAAACAATTTAGCTCCCCCACAAGTGACCTCATTTTGGAAACTAGACCCCCCATGGCATAAATCCAAATGGGTAATGAGCACTTTGAACCATCATGTGCTTCATACATTGAGGCATAAAAAAAGTACTTTTTTTTTCCACAAAAAATGTTATTTTAGGCTCAATTTTTTAATTTTTACAGGGGTAACAGGATAAAATGGACCACAAAATTTGTTGGGCAATTTGTTCTGAGTACGCTGATACCTCATATGTGTCAGAAAACCCCTGTTTGGGCGCACGGCAGAGCTCCAGAGGGAAGGAGCGTCATTTGACTTTTTAAATGGAAAATTAGCTGGAATCGTTAGCCGCACTATGTTGCGTTTGGAGATCCCCTTGATGTGCCCAAACAGTAAAACTCCCCCACATGTGACCCCATATTGGAAACTAGACCCCCCCATACAAAAAAATATTAGTTTGGCGAAATAAAAAATACAGACGTCAGTAAAAAAAAATATATATATATATATATGAGCGCCTGCAACTGACACTAAGGCATGTGCCACACGTGAGAGCGATGCATAAATCCCGCATCGCATTACCCGACACAGCCACACACTCCTGTCTGGAAGAGAGCGACCATGCCGGATGATGCGGCATTAGACTTGTGCATCGCTCTCATGTGTGGCACTGGGCTGATCCTTACAATATTCAGTAAAAAATACTGTAGTTGACGATTACTACAGTATAATTTTACTGGCCCTAAACTAAGTTTATTTGTATTTCTTTCTTAGTTTACAGAAAAAAAATCAGGACGCACGCATGGATGTGCTGCAAAAAGGGGGGGACTAGGTGGGATGGAAAAAAAGATGGATGGAAGAGGGCGCAATGGATGCAGGAGCAGCGGAGGATGGGTGAGGGCACGGCGGAGGATGGGTGAGGGCGCAACGGATACAAAAGCGGCGGAGGATGGGGGAAGGGTGGAAGGGGAGTGGGAGGTGAAATTGGGGATAGCGACCTTACAGAATGGATCTAAGCAGCAGGATTGCAGCAAATCCAGGAGGGGGAGAGGTGGGAGAGGGGGCAGAGAATTAAGGGGATGGGAGAGAGCAGGCAGCAGATCAGGGAGGGGGCAGAGGCTGATGGGGGAGTGAGGTGGCAGATGCAGGGGTGCAGCGGCAGATGCAGAGGCGCAGCGGCTGATGGGGAGAGTGCTGTGGCTGATGGGGAGAGTGCTGTGGCTGATGGGGAGAGTGCTGTGGCTGATGGGGAGAGTCCGGTGGCTGATGGGGGAGTGCGGTGGCTGATGGGGGGAGTGCGGTGGCTGATGGGGAAAGTGCTGTGGCTGATAAGGAGAGTGCAGTGGCTGATTGTGAGAGTGCAGTGGCTGATAGGGGAGTGGAGCGGCAGATGCAGCAGCGGATACAAGGAGGCAGCAGAAAGAAAGCAGCGGTGGCAGATGCAGGGGGGGCGCAGCGGGAGGAGAGCAGCGGCGTCAGATGCCCCCATGCATGTGACGCCGCTGCTTTCCTCCCGCTGCGCCACCCCCTGCATCTGACGCAGCTACTTTCTTTCTTCTGAGCAGCTGCATCACATGCAGGGGCACAGCGGAAGACTAGCGGCGTCACATGCAGGGGCGCAGCGGGAGAGTAGCGGCGTCACATCCAGGGGCGCAGCGGGAGAGTAGCAGCGTCACATGCATGGGCGCAGTGGGAGAGTAGCGGCGTCACATGCAGGGGTGCAGCGGGAGAGTAGCAGCGTCACATGCAGTGGCGCAGCGGGAGAGAAATGGCGTCACTTGCAGGGGCGCAGCGGGAGAGCAGGGCGAAGAGGGAAGCGGTGGATCGGGGGCTGTGACTCACAGATGGGCACCCGGAAGGATTGCTCTCCTCAGATTCCACGGAGGGAAAAGCTGAGGAGAGCGATCTCCTACAGCTCACCCGGTCCCAGATGCACGGTGCTTTGAAAGATCGGTAACAAGGCTGATCTCTCAAATCAGAGCTGGGGGCGGGTGCAGCAAAGCTCACCGAGCTCCAGCCAATGGCCAGTGCTACTGCAGCACTGACTATAGCTGGATTTTAATGCTTTAGCCATTTTCAATGGCTGAAACATTACACTGGCTGTGATTGGCTGAGCGGCGTTCGTCAGCCAATCACAGCCTCCGTAGGTCCGGGAAGGAGACACCACCCCTCATGAGGTCAAGTACAAGTCCTCTCCTTCACGAATCTACAGTTTTTGAAAACCGATCACGGTCACCGGGGCTCTGGGGCCGCGATTTCGCCATGACGGATGTATCCGTCATGGGTCTTTAAGTACCAGGGAACCATGAAGGCTAGATCCGTCAAAGGTCGTGAAGGGGTTAAATACCAATCGATTTTAATGTGGACAGATACCTCTTTCTACTTATCAATTCTTTAAAAGTTTCACTTATTTATCTCTGACTTGCATTTTTTAGATAGCTGAGTAAACAAATATACTATTTATACTTATTCAAATATGTTAATCATATATACCAGAGAACACCTCTCCCCCCTAAAAAAGAAAAAAAGTTGAAAGGTAATGGGTCGAGAGCTGAGAACAAAGAGCCATTGAGAGGGGCTTGGCTTATGAAGTGTACTGCCATCAGTGGGTGTAGCAAGATGGCCGCCACAGGAAGTTGCAGGCTCCTGACTTTCGGGTGTACGTCCATGTTAGGACTCCCTGGGTGTAATGGGAGGGGCTGGAACTACGGAGTGAACCAGGGGTGTTACTTTTAATGACTGTAAACCAGTCTGCATTCCAGCATACAAAGGAGGGGTTTGATTAGTACCAGATGGAATGACTTCTAAAGAAGAACAATGAGGCACAGCTAGAGAAAGACATTTAGTGATTCTAGAAACAGCAACAGACAGTGAATGGGGTCTCTGTTCTCCAGTATACTCTGGCTTGAGATCAATATGGACTTCCGTACATGGGTTGCAGCCTGCCGCCTGGCGGTAATCCAACTATTTCACACAATGTTTTTACAATCCTTTGTATACTGTTTCCCGCTCTTTTTTTTGTAACAAGGGTGATAGCGTTCTCAGCTCCTACTAAAAAAAACACATTTCTTTTTGAACAGAGTATGCATAGTGCTCTGATTGGACCGGCCGGTTCCAACTGAATCCTTTTCCCCACTTCCCCTGCTGTGTAATAAGGACACACGTACGACGTCCAACGTATGAATACAATACCGTTCCTCATGCGTCCCTATTTCTGGCTTCTTACATAGCAGTGCATGAGTTAATACTCAGGGAAATACGCTGATTCAAACACTTATCTTCCACCTGAACCCCTCCCCCTCTTTTACCGTATAAAGGGAATGCAATTTTCAGCGTCCAACACGTGGATACTATATACCATTCTCCACGTGCTCCTATTTCTCCGGCTATAAACGCGGAAATAGATGTGATACAAAAACTGGGGGAAACGCCAGTTCCCTTATCTCTCTGTTCCAAATTCCAAACAAAAATATCAAGTCTGGTAGAGTAGTTGAGCTCCTTCTCTCCCCCCTTGGCTCCCTCCCAGTCACTCACACTAGCCCCCTCCTTCTTGCTTCCTCAATGCAAAGACTACGGCAGTGGGTAACTGACCCCCCTTTCTCCTCACTCCAAGCAGCTGTGTGGCTGCGCTGTCTTGACCCCCGCTCTGTCCCTGTTTAAACAGCCGGTGGGGGAATGACCCCCCTCCTTGCTGCCGCTGATTTTACAAACAGCTGCAAGTAATTAACTCTTTGAGAAATAAGTCAGAGCTAAAGCGGAGAAATTAAAAGCCTTCTGATCCTTCTAGCAGCCACGTAACAATTTTAAACAGTACAAACAGCCAGATCCGTAAGACCTACACCCAACACCTATGGGTTTGGGTTCGTTCTTTGTTCTAGACTACCGGCGAAAGATAGGCCCACACTGAGGTCAGCAGCGTCAATATCCCTTTCAGATCAGAGGCCAAACTTTTCCCCGAAAACCCGCGACTCACAGGCAAATCGTAACATACATTGTATATGAAACTCACCTGTGATTTTGAGAGTGATCAGCTCTCATTGTCGGGGGCCTCCGGGTACTGAGAAATGGTCTCCTGGATCCGAGAGAGAAATTCAGCCCATATTTCTTACGGTAGTCCCATCTGGGGTCGCCACTGTTGAGGATGGGACTCAAGCGGTTTGTTCATCATCTTCTTTGGGTGTTGTCCAGGATGTGGCAGCCATCTTCAAAATTACATGTGCTGGTATATTGTATTAAGGAAAATACACTGAATATGTAAGATACATATATACGTGTTAGTAAGGAACAAGAGCATTCATAAATATGTGTGTTAGTTTACATCTACTAAACTATATACCTGAGTCTACGAAATGGCTGAATTAAGTATTTTTAGTTACTTAATTCTTATCCTCAACAACTTGGTAAGTAGGTCTGGTATCCCAGGGTATTTTTTCAGAAAGTACTGAACTACTAAATTTACAACGTGGGCCATACAAGGAACATGTACAAGCTTTCCAAGCTTTAAAGCCGCCACCAGATTACGACCATTATCGCACACTACCATCCCTGGACAGAGGTCCAACGGCTCAAGCCACTCATCTGTCTGCTCAGTTATTGCTTTCAAAAGCTCATGTGCCGTGTGCGATTTGTCACCGATACAGATGAGCTTCAGTAGAGAGCGTTGCCTCTTAGTCGAGGCAGTGCTGCAGAGATCCCAGCTGGGAAATGATGTTGACGGTTGGACACCAGCAGATGTTGAGGAGGATGCACAGGAGCCAGATGAAGAGTAGGAGGAGGAGGTAGTTGTTGCTGTGTAGAAGGGTACTGAAACTGTGATTGAAGTGGGCCCTGCTAATCTGGTTGTTGGAATTATAAGGGATATTGCCAGCTCAGACTCTGTACCAGCCACCACCAGGTTCACCCAGTGTGCCATCAGTGAGATGTAGCATCCCTGTCCACTTCCGCTTGTCCAAGTGTCTGTGGTTAAGTGGACCGATGGCATTGCTGAGAGCCTGTTTGATGCTTACAGACACGTGATTGTGGAACGCGGGGATGGAACAACGAGAAAAATAGTGGTGGCTAGACACAGAGTACCGATGCTCTAACACTGCCGAAAGGTCGCAGAAAGCCTATGTTTCCACAAGCCGATACGGCAGCATCTCAAGGGCTATCAATCATGCAATGTGTGCAGTTATGGTTTCTGCCCTCTGGTGCGTAACGGGGTATTTTCGCTTCTGTTCAAAGGTCTGTGGTATGGACAAATGAACGGAACGCTGGGAAACCGAAGCTGATGTCGTTGATGATTGAATTTGGCCAACTTCAGCTTTGGAGAAGGAGGCATCAGCACCACCTTCTTGCACAACAGTTTGGGAAGCAGGCAGCCCAGGGGAAGTGGCAGAGTTTTAAGTCTGGAAATCGTGTTTTTCACCTAGAGCTGTCAACAACCTAGTGGTGTGCTTGGCTAACATATGGTTTCTCATGCTGGAGGTGCCCAAGCTGGAAGTATTTCTGCCTCTGCTAAGCTTGGTCTGACAGATTTGACAAATGGCAACCGTTTGGTCCAAAGGACTCTTGGAAAAAAACTCCCACACAATCGCACCTTGGACCCTTGGACTCTGAGATGGCTGTTGTAGTTCATGGACCCTTGGACTCCGAGATGCCACAAGTGGTGGTATCATGTGCACAGTCGATTGACTTCTGACAGTGGTGGAAACCCTATGTCTTACAGCCTTATTGCGGACTATGGGCACATGCTGCTCTGCACTGTTGCTCTCGCAATCCATGCCACCCGTCCATGTTGGATCAGTCACCTCATCATCGACCCTGTCGTCTTCAAATTCCTGAAGGTCAATATCTTCGTGAATGGAGGTTTCAGGCTGACCTGAGGGAAACTGTGTCTCATCATCATCCAACACTTCCACCTGATTGCCCAGCATGTCATGGCTAGAGATGAGCGATGTTTGAAGCAAACCGTTTGCCAATTTCAAATTCGAGTTGCTTTGTGCGATGTTCGAGTCGTTCGACGAACTCAAACGATTTGCTTCACGTTCGACTGTTCGAGATACCGATCGATAATGGTTCAATCACCAAAAGCGTAGCTAGTTACGAGCAGGTTTTTCACTGTAATACTGTCAGTCACTGTTAATAATGATATTATTAAAATTCAGCGTATAGTGTGCGAGGGGAACGGGGTTTAGATGAGGACTGCTGAGTGCTGAAAGAATAGTGATCACCATTTTTTTTTTCCTCACCGTGCGTACAGTGGAGCGGGCCAGGCTGTCAGCCAATCACAGACACACACACAGCAAAGTGGATTTTTGTCAGACAAGCAACGGCATGTTTCATTGGCTGGGCATGTCACATGTCCTTGCCCTATAAGACCTGGCTATTTCCCTATCGCCGCCATTATCTCAGTGCTGCGGGTGTGTGTCAGTCACCGCTACCACTGCTGCTGCTGTGGGCGCTATAAACTTAAAAAATGCAATCTACACATCGGTTTAGGTATTAGGGACTACTTGTAATTTCAGCCATTTTTAGGCCTACATTACAGCAGTTCATAGCCAGTTTTTGCTAGGCAGGTCTGTGCCAGCGCTGTGCAAGGGTTTTTCAAAGCGTCTGTCTAAATCAGCTCAGGCAATTCCTTGTCTGCGTCTGTGATAGTCAATGACGTACCTCTGCTGTCAAGAAAGCTACCCCACCTCTCCATTCCACACCACCTCTCCATTTCTACTATCCACTTTTTAACTGCAACAAACAGTGTCCAATTTGTTCACAAACAAAATGAGTGGTAAAAGGCAAGATGCTGGTATAAAGGGGAACAGGCGTGCTGAAAAGGGAAAAAATGTTTGTGTTTGTGGGGTAGGTGGTAAAGCAATAGTAACATCTGCTGAAGAAAGACCATCTAACAGCCAAAGTTAGATGTCTACTACTTTCCGTGGACAATCTGATTTGATCTCTTTGTTACGGAAATGACTATTGCTACCAAAGGTAGATGAGGCACAAAAAAAGAGCATGCTTGAATGGATCTCAAGTGCTCCATCAAGTGGCCTCTCCTCCACCTCAACTTCAACATCCCAAAGACTCCAGTCCTCTGAGTTGTCACCCCAATCGCACTTGCTTCCTACCAGCTCTCAAGTCTCCACCCGCCCTGCAGAGTATGGGGTATGAGAGATGGTTGAGTCTGCAGAGCTGTTCAGTCACACTATAGCCTGCGAATCAGAGGTCTGCTCCAAAGCTGCACTGAGTGCAGACAAGAAAATGATCTGCAGTGATGCCCAGAAGCTTTGTGAGTTAGATTCAGGCCCAGATGAAGAAGGTTCTGAGCATAATGTAGACCCTCATTCCCAAACTGTAACTCCTCTTGGTAGAGACAATGAGGAACATGCTGATGACGATGAGACTCAGATACCTTATTGGAATGACAACTTAAGTATTCGGTCAAGGCAGGAAGAGGTTGGCTCTGAGGAAGAGTGGAGTGCGACCACACAGGCTGATGATGAGGTTGTAGATCCCACTTACTTTCAAACCACAGTCAGGCAGTCAATGAGGTCAGCATAGGAGGTGGAGGAGGATGTTACTGATGACGAGGTTAGGTTGCGCCTTCCTGGACAGAGACGGAGTACTGAAAGCACGTCAACAACTGCATCCTCAGCCACAGCTCTGTCTCTGAGCAGTAGTCGTGGTGGCTCTGCAGGTCGCATGGGCTCTAAGCCTTGCCTAGCCTGGTTCTTTTTTTGACATCGCAAAGGATATCCCAACTCATGTCATCTGTAAGATTTGTCGCCAATCTCTAAGTAGAGGCCAAAAACTCATTAGTTTGAGTACATCGTCCATGAACCGTCACATGGATATGAAGCATAAGCCGCAGTGGGAAGCTCACCGTGCTACAATGCGGCCTAGCGGAGCGGGCCAACCACCGTCTGCCCCTTCAAGTACATCCATGTGCTCTTCATCCTCTGTGACTGTGGGGACAGCAATCACACATGCTTTTTGACGCAGACCTTCCCCCTCTTTATCCGCAACAGGCAGAGTGATTGGCAGGTCATCAGATGTTTTGAAAGTGGAAACAGCTGCTGGTATTGAGCTCTTTCAGACATCAAGAGAACCAACTTTGGATGAAGGCAACATTATGTCTCCACCTGCACCTTCCTCACAGACCA
Source organism: Anomaloglossus baeobatrachus (assembly GCF_048569485.1). Classification (NCBI taxonomy): domain Eukaryota; kingdom Metazoa; phylum Chordata; class Amphibia; order Anura; family Aromobatidae; genus Anomaloglossus; species Anomaloglossus baeobatrachus. The sequence continues at coordinate 11,402,196 of NC_134353.1, forward strand.
GCAGTTTTCCAGGGACACCTTACTCAACGCAGTTTCAGCCCAGCAGCCAGCCCTCGGTCCCTCAGATGTGGATAAATAAAAGACGATTTCCTCCTAGCCATGACAAAGCTTGATTTTCAGCATCTGCAAGCTGTTGGTAACAGAAAAGCTGCCTTTCCGTCTTGTGGACACACAGGATTTTTGAGACCTTATGTCTGTCGCTGTGCCCCAATACCAGATGCCCAGTCGCCACTACTTCTCCAAGAAAGGTGTGCCTGCGCTACACCAGCATGTCACACACATCACCGGTTCCTTGAGAAACTCTGTGTGTGAGAGGTGGAGAAGGGTCTGCTGCACAAGTCTTGCCGTCCCCACGAGTTTTGCGCCAATCCTCTGTATGTAGAAATTCCTCAACTGCTTCTGCTAATTCCACTTTGTCTGGGTCCTCCACCTCCGCCCAATTCCTGTCTGCTCAGGCAACCCGCGTTGTAACTGCGCACAAGGTATCCTGCAAACCTCCTTACTATGCTGGCAGCAGAGCTCAATGGCATCAGGCAGTCTTTAAGTTGAAATCTCCAGGAAATGTGAGTCACACAGCTGACAAGTTGTGGTCATCTCTGGAGACCGAGTTTCATCAATGGTTTTCTCAACTCATTCTGCAGCAAGGGAAGGCCGTGTGTGACAATGCTGCAAACCTGGGTGCAGCCCTTTGCCGGGGCAATGTCACACATGTGCTTTGTATGGCTCACGTGTTGAACCTTGTTGTCCAGCAATTTTTAACCCACTATCCTGGCCTAGATGGGCTTCTGCACAGGGCACGGTCACTCTCTCCTCACTTCTGCCGTTCAAACTGCGCAGCTGACCAACTTGCATCACTCCAGAAGTCTTTCGGCCTGCCAGTTCACCGCCTGAAATGCGATGTGTTGACATGCTGGCATTCGACTCTCCACATGTTACAGCGACAGTGGCTGCACCACCGAGCCCTGCTGCAATACGTTATGATGTATAGCCTGGGCCAACGAGATCCAGAGGTGGGGCAGATCACGCTGCTGGAGTGGTCTCAGATCAAGGACCTATGCACCCTTCTGCCCAGTTTCGATATGGCGACGAATATGTTTAGCGCTGACAATGCCATTATCAGCATGAGAATTCCAGGCATTTACATGCTGGAGCACACGCTAAACACTATTTGGAGTCAGGTGGCGGACAAGAGGAAGGGGAGGAAGTACAGTAGGATTCATATGCGGAAGGAATACCAAGATCTACAAGGTCCAGACATTCAGCATCACCAAGGCGGCAGACATGGGACGTTGGGGGAGACGGATTAACAAGGGCGCATGGTAGTAGCCAAACTGTTGAGGAAGGTGCAGGAGCCCAGGAAGAAATGAAGGATGAACTGGCGATAGCCATGGAAGACTCAGCAGATGAGGGAGACCTCGGTCAAATTCCTGTTGTTCTAGGTTGGGGGGAGATGTCAGAGGAAGAAAGCACGGTTATCACCTTGCCGCCACAAACACAGCCAGGACTTGGTCCGCATGGATGCGCAAGACACACGAGTGCCTTCTTGCTGCACTACCTACAACATGACCCTCGGATTGTCCGATATAGAAGTGATGATGACTACTGGGTTGCCACACTGTTAGATCCCCAGTACAAGTCCAAATTTGGCGAAATAATTCCAGCCATAGAAAGGAACGCACGTATGCAGGAGTATCAGCAAAAGCTGTTACTCAATCTTAGCTTGGCTTTTCAACAAAACACCAGTGGTGCACGGAGTGAATCTCCCAGTTGTAACTTGCCAAGCATGGGACTGTTGAGTCATCATCAGTCAAACTGTACCAGCAACACCGTATCTGGTGGTAATTTTATGGAATCCTTGCATAATTTTTTAGACCATCCTTTGCAAGGCCACAAGAGACAAGAAGTCTGACACATAGTCAACGGCTGGAGAGGAGGAAACAGGAGTATCTCCAAATGAACATCAATGCCATGACTTTGCAACTGGAGCCTTGCTCATTTTGGGCTTCCAATCTTGAAAAATGGCCTGAGCTCACCACTTATGCCTTGGAGATCTTGTCGTGTCCTGGAGCCAGTGTTGTCTCTGAATGTGTCTTCAGGGCTGCTGGGTGTGTGCTGACAGATAAGCGCACGTGTCTGTCCAGTGACAATGTGGACAGACTAACGTTCATCAAGATGAACAAGTCATGGATCCACAAGGGCATTGCTACCCCGGTGTCATCCTGGGAAGAGTAATGGCTGGCGTATTTTTGAATGTGCTTGATGCAAATCAACATGTCAAGTTTGCAACTGGGGCACAAGTGATGCCACTGAAGTGGTGTGTGTGGCCCAATTTTTGGAAAAAAGGGAGACTCTGCTTGGAGTCTCCGTTCTGTGGCTTACATGATTTTAGAAGGGCATGCCATGCCTATATCTGTGTCTCCTCCTCTATTTACTTGTCCTGCTCTTTTGTTTTCGCATGAGTATATGTACTTGTGACTTTTCCATGTGTTTGTGGTGTCTTGTGAGTGGTTTGTCACCTTTTGGACACCTTAGAAGGTGTTTTCTATGTGTTTCTATGTGTTTGTGTTAGCCAGCCATTGTTTTCAATGGGGTTCGAAGGGTTCGTCGAACTGTCCGTCGAACGTTCGCCGAACTTGCCCGCCGTTCGACGAACCGAACTCGAATGCTAAGGGGTTCGCTCATCTCTACCTCTGTGTTATCCGGGGGAAAGTAAAGGCTTGTGGATTTTTGATTGTGCTTCATTCAAATCAACATGTTAACCTTGGATGGGATTAATGTGCCTGACAGGCGCTTCTCTTTTACTTTCATTTCTCCCTCCTCACCAGATTTTCAGGAAATCCCCTCTCTCCAGGTTGTCTCCTGGCTCTAGCTGCTGTGTGAAGCCTGATACCACAGTTGGTCTGTAGAGCTTCAGGAGGGCAGATATACCTGTGCTGGCTTCTTAGGCTCATTGTTCCCGAACATATCTCACTTTATTTATGTTGGTATTTTATGTTTTTAGTCATCACAATTGTTTATTTAGCTTGTTTTATGAATGGATAGTGGAAGGTTTGTTGATATTTCATATAAATAAGGCAGATTTTCTTACAAATGAAAGTACTTCTCAGCCACATTATTCCCTAACGCATATTCTCTCTCTTGCTTCAGATTATCTTGTGAAATGGAGAGGAAAATGTATGATTTATGAAAACCACATCATGTAGAGGAAATGAGAAACATGCTGTTAGATGATGATGATGCAGACCCCATAATGAATGAGGATTTAGGAGAAGGAAGAGAGATTGAGTCTCTTGATGAGGTGGAAGTATGTGAATTAAATTCTGAAACAGAGCAAGATGGTGACAGTGATGAGGATGAAGTTGTAGAATCAAATTATATGAGAAAAGATAAAAAAAACAAATGGAACAAGAATCCACCCATGAAAAAACTTAGGGAACCTCAAAACATTATCACTCACCTTCCTGCACCTATGGGAACAGCAAGTAATGCGAAAACTGCAGCTGAATGCTGGAATACTTTTTTCACAGATGACATTCTGGACTCTATTGTCATATACACAATCCAATATATAGAAAATATAAAGGACAAGTTCATCTGTAACAGAATCATCAAGCCCACGGATGAAATCGAACTACGTGCTTTTTTTTTTATTATTATACCTTGCCGGAGCTTATAGGGCAAATCGCCAAAGTTTGGAGGAACTTTGGAGTAAAGATGGTGATGGAATTGAAAAATTTGGCTTTGTTATGTTTCTAAAAAGATTCAAGGTTCTAATTCTTTGCCTTCGGTTTGATGACAGAACTACCCGAACCGAAAGTAAAACATATGACCGGCTTGCTCCAAATCGCGATGTATTCCGAAAATTTGTGGAAAACTGTAAGAAAAACTATCGCCCTGGGACGAATGTCACTATTGACGAAATGCTCCCTGGTTTTCATAGCAGATGCGCATTTCGTCAATACATTACATCAAAGCCTAGAAAATACGGGATAAAAATGTATGCCCTTGTTGATGCCAGTAAGACCTACAAATACAACCTTGAAATTTATGCTGGAAAACAGCCAGATGGTCCTTACTGTGTCAGCAACAAACCCACTGATGTTGTGAAAAGAATGTCTGAGCCCTTATTTGGATCAGGTCGTAAAATAACAGCTGACAATTGGTTTTCAAATTGGGAACTTATTGATTACCTAAAAACGCAGAAGCTTTCAAATGTTGGAACTGTAAGAAAAAATAAAAAAGAATTGCATTCACAGCTTGTTAGTGTGAAAGGGAGAAAACAGTACAGCAGTAAGTTTGCATTCCATAATGGAAAGATTTTGGTTTCCTATGTACCATGCGAAAAAAAAAATGTACTTCTCTCAACGCTTCATAATGATGATGCCATCGATCCTAAATCTGAAGCACAAAAAACCCCAGAGATGATTACATTTTATAATGCAACCAAAGGGGGTGTTGATACAGCTGATCAGATGTGCTCAACTTTCAGCATCAGCCGAAACACTAAATGCCTGCTTTACATGAGTCGATCTATCGTGCGATAGCACGAGCGATCGTACCCGCCCCCATCGTTTTTGCGTCACGGGCAAATCGCTGCCCGTGGCGCACAAACTCCTTTAACCCCCGTCACACGCACTTACCTTCCGGACGACCTCGCTGTGGGTGACGAACGTCCACTTCCTGAAGTGGGAGGGACGTTCGGCGTCACAGCGACGTCACACGGCAGCCGTCTAATAGAAGCGGAGGGGCGGAGATGAGCGGGATGTAAACATCCCGGCCACCTCCTTCCTTCCAGATAGCCGGCGGGTGCCACGGGACGCAGGTAAGCTGTGTTCATCATTCCCGTGGTGTCACACGGAGCAACGTGTGATGCCACGGAAATGATAAACAACCGGCGCCATTAAATATAAACGATATTTTGAAAGTAAACGACGAGTACACGACTCACGATTTGTGAGCGATACTGTGTCGCTCGGAGGTGTTACATGAGACGACATCCTGAACAATGCCGGATGTGCGTCACGAAAACCGTCATCCCGACTATGCATCGCACGATAGCTCGTCTCGTGTAAAGCACTCTTAAGCACTGGCCAAAGGTCATATTTTTCGCTATGTTAAATTTGGGTGGTATAAATTCACAAATCATTTACCTTGAAAACTAGCTTGAACTACTCTGTAGACGAGTCTACCTGAAAAAATTTGTCTGTGAACTAGTCCTTGGAGAGCTACGCAGGAGAAGTATGAAAACCATCGGTATCCCCTCTCGCCTTCAAGTTATGCTCAAAAGATTCCGACCAGATATTGATAGTTAAAATCCTACACCTGTACCACCTCCCAAAAGAAGGAGATGCAGCACTTGCACCATGGAAAGCGGACACAGAAGGCTTTCTAATTATGAATGTCTCAAATGTCATGAGGCAATCTGCCTGACACATGCAAAAATGGTGTGCAATGCTTGCTCTTTGCTCTGCAAATGTGTTTTTTCTGGGGAAACTTCTGGATCTAATTCTGAATAAATAGGTGTGTAATATTATTTTAGGTGCCTTGAAATTATGTTTTTTTGCCAACTTTTTAATAATTGTTATGTGTTAAAACTGGGGGCTATTTGGTGGGAGTTTTGAAATGTGTGTGTGACGCCCTGGCCGGGCCAGGTAGTCACAGATAGGTCCCCGCATTACACCTTGTCCCTCACAGGTAACACACAGCCAAACATTTAAACCCTAGTCACCTCCCTCAGGGCTAATGGATGCACCAGGGGCGGAACCAGGTGGTTGGAAGACGCGCAATCAAGGAATTCTGATAGTTTGAGGCAGGAAAAGTGAGAGTTCTGTCTTAGATTTCAAGGAGAGTGGAGGCCAGGCCTGTGACAGGGCCTGAGGCAAACTGACAGGTACCAGGGTTGGAGCCCTGGTGCCTTTGGCTAGGAAGCAGATGGTGGTCTCGTCTGCAGGAGCCAGGATGACGGCTCGATGGAACCGAGGTGGACCAGGACAGGGTTGTAGCCCGCCGATACTGACTCGGGGAACCGACCCAGAAACTGGAGCACAAAGAACGGTACTCAGACCCTGAAGCTAGGTCCATAAACTACTGGGGACTAGTTAATTAACTGATTGAGGCCAGGACTCTAGGTCCTTTCCCTCCCAAAGTCCCAACTGAAGACAACAGCCCACCGAGAATGGATAAAAGGCCACCGCCACGGCTCAGAGATCCCACAGGCCAGCGTCTGTGGGCAAGGGCTCTGTAGGCCATCACAAGCCGGGAGCGGACTCCTGGAGTTGCAAGCACAGGCAGTCCATCATTCTAAAAAGGTGCAGGAGAAAGGCAGAGACCACCAGCCGGGTGGAGGAACCAGAGCGCAGCTGGCTGCGGGCACAGACCACCATCACCTTGGTTTACCAGAGACTCATGTGTTCAATAATAGTGAGTACAACAGCACCCTCCGGTCGCCCATCTCCCTGCACCGCCAAGCTCCCAACTGGTCCAGGAGCCACCATCCGTGCCCACGGAGGGGTTAACAACTTGCTGCACAACATCTCCCCCGGGTGCCCCGTAACTGCAGCGGTGGTGTCCAATATCACCACACACCGTAGGTGGCGTCACGAACTCCGTGCGGCCCAGCCCGTACATCTACGTCCTACACCCACCATCCCATCACCTCCCCTTTACATTTGAAGTGACCATAAGGCCCCCGGGTCCGGAGACCCTCGAGCCACCTACCAGAAGGGCCGGATCCGAGCGGATCGGCTGCCGCCGAGCACGGGGCGGTACACTAACAGGTAATGCTAAGTAGCTTCAGCCCTTAGAAGGACTAGTATTAGTTGGCTGGAAAAACGCTGTCCCACACACAGTACAGTCTCACTACACCAGCAGCTCAGGAATGAATGCGTGCACACAAAATGGCAGCAGCCTTATATAGCCCCTATGACGCTGTAAGGCGAAGCCAATCACAGTTAAGGCCACTTTACACGCTGCGATATCGGTACCGATACCGGTAACCGTCCCCATCTGTTGTGCGACACGGGCAAATCGCTGCCCGTGCCGCACAACATCGCCCAGACCCGTCACACTACTTACCTGCCCGGTGATGTCGCTGTGACCGGTGAACCGCCTCCTTTCTAAGGCGGTTCATTCAGCGTCACAGCAACATCACAGCTGCGTCACTGAACCGCTGCCCAATAGAAGCGGAGAGGCGGAGATGAGCGGGACGTAACATCCCGCCCACCTCCTTCCTTCCGCATAGCGGCCAGGAGGCAACACCCAGTCAAGTCCTGGGAGACCGGTACAGATGGTGATCCAGTTGGCCTGGAAGCAGTCGGGGGGTTTCTCCATGACCAAGTGAGTATTGAGGCCTCTCCCTACGCCTTTCTTCTCTTCTACAGGACCCCGCTGCGTTAGGCCCTCTCTGCTGGGACTTGTCGTACTTTCCGTTATCCGTATGGTAGGCTGTGCGGGCCTTCACTGGTGCCGCTCTTTTGGCAAGAACTCTGGGTCCCTGATGTGCGGCTGTACCTTCGGGTTGTTTTTTGGGCCAGGAAATCTACAGTTCTCCTGGACTCAAGTACTCTGACAACCACGGACTCCGATGTCCGGTTTTTGGCGTTTTCTTTTTAGGCAAGTCGGTTCAGCCCCGCTCCTCAGACTTTTCCTCCTGTGCCTCTCTACAGACCTTGTTTTCTGGGCTTAGCTATCTTATCCCCCAGACCTCAGCTCGCATGTCCGCAATATTCCAGCTCTTCACTCCTCTCTCTTCATTGGTCTACTTTCAACTGACACTTTTGTAACTCCTCCCCAGGTCAGAGCTTCCCCGGCAACTAGGTTAGAGCTCCCCCTACTGACTCAAGTGGGAACTGTATTGTTTGTAGGTAATTACTGACTAAAGGACCCCCCCTTTGCTTCAAGGCTTAGTATTGACCTTTGTGGGGCAACACTACTGTGGCAACCAGACCGCTGAGGCACCACACTCCCCCTTAGTTAAAATCAGTACTCCCGGACTGAGGAAACATAAATAAAACATATTATACCTTGTGTTACACCTCGTGGCTCTCCGGTTGCAAGGAATGAGGTAGTCTCCCATTCCTTGTCTGCCACGAGCCCTTCTGTTCAGCAGCACCGAAGGTCTAGGAGACTGCACGGTCTGCAGGAGATGCCTGCTCACAGACACAGCAGAAGGGTGACACCTAGTGGTTCTCCCTTTGCAAGGAATGAAGCGGTCTCCCATCCCTTGCCTGCCACATGCCCTCCTGCTCAGCATCACAGAGGGTCTGAGAGGTTGCGCAGTGTGCAAAGGATGGATGCTCAGGGAAGCAGCAGGACTTTCCTTATCTCTGCACATTCTGAAACCGAGGATCCTGCCTTTATGACCCAGAGGCAGGAAGATGAGCATGTGCCCCACGTGACGTCTTCTGATTCACTCACTGATATCACATGGCCCGATGACGAGGCTGGTGATATGCTGAATCCTGACTGGCCGGGCCAGGACATCACGAATCCTGATTGCGTCACGTCCATCTCGCGCCCGCCCTTGGGTGGAGCTACGCCTCCTTAAAAGCTCCCCCTGCCTTCATGGCGTCGGGTGACCATCCTTCTATGTTTGGATGTCTGGCAGCATGCTGCCACGCCACTGTACAGACGTCATTGTCTTTTGTGGGCTTAGCCTTGCTGCTTAGGCAGCACCTGGTTTGCAGGTCTTGCCCATGCCTTTCTGCTCTGGCAGTATTCCGTTTAGCAGGCTGTGTTCCTTTCCCAGGTGAGCTCCTTGAGTCTCTGTTGGACTCACCTATTTCTGAAGCACACGTGCGTGGGCACCTCTGTGCTACCCTTGTGCCATTTTCCTGTGACTCCCGCTGGCACATGTGCGTAGGCACCTCTGTGCGTCCCCGTGCAACAGGTACACCGAACGAGAAGCCCCGAGTCATACAACCCTCACGGGTTAGGGCGGACCGGTGTACATAGATCGTCTGCGACATTTAAGACGATCACTAGTAGCAACCCGCTCACTCTTTCCTGGCCATAGCAGCGGTCCCTTACACCACACAGTGGACCTTGACCGGCGGAAGCTGTCCATTTCCCATCTTGGCACGCTTCCCCGGGTCCCCCTCGTAACACCTTGTCTTGCCCTTTTGGGAGGCAACATCACTTGAAAGTTACACAACCTAACAACATTTCAAACAACTAGTGTGGTCCCTGAATCGGGTGTCCATCACACTGCCTCAGGTATAGATAAGTCCTTGGGAGACCTGTGACGGGGTATGCGACAGAGCAGTAAGGGACGCCAGGCCAAAGAACAATCCAAGAAGATTTAATGAGGCAGGGAGCATAAACCATCCAATATTAAAATGGTTCTTTAGAGTCCACACAAAGGAAATAGGTCCGGGGCGCCAAGGAGAATGCAAAAGTCCTCAAAGTCCAATCGTCCATGTACGGGCGAAAAGGAGCTGGCCTTAGCACAGGTCCTCACCCTTCACTCAACAAAGCATAACTAAAAACTAAAACATGGGGCTGAATCTCCCACCCCTCCTTAGATCCACCCCCTTAACATTTGCTACTTGTAGCTACTAGCTAAAAAAAGGTCCCTAGACAGTCTCCAGAGATTATGTACTAGGCAAGCCCCCTGCAGAGGAGAACAATATATATGCAACCTCCCCAAATCAAGTACAATAGCTACGGCTGAAGCCTGATTGCAATATGATACAGGCTGGGGGGATATAATGTTACAACCCCTTCCCCCCTCAATTGGTGTACGATCTAGTGACCTCAACAGGTCGCTTGTCAAGTACACGTAAACATGGTGGACCTGACTCAGGGCTCTTCTTGCCTGGACAATCCGTCTGCATTTTGATGTTGGCTGCCCCTTCTATATTGTATGGTAAAGTTATAGGGCTGCAGAGCCAGGCTCCATCGCAGTAATCGTCCATTGTCCCCAGAGACTCTGTTCAGCCAGGTGAGGGGATTGTGATTAGTAACCACAGTGAATTCTCATCCATACAGATACGGCCGTAGTTTCCTAAGGGCCCATACTACAGCCAGACATTCTTTTTCAACAGTTGCATAGGCCACTTCTCGGTCCAGCAGTTTCCTGCTGAGGTAGGCAATGGGGTGCTCCTCCCCGGCTGCATTCACCTGGCTGAGGACAGCTCCCAGTCCATAAGAAGAGGCATCAGTCTGCACAATGAATCTCCTCTTGTAGTCTGGAGCAGCCAGAACAGGGTCGCAGACCAAGGCGTCCTTCAGCCGGTTAAAAGCCTCATCACAGGCTGGAGTCCAGATCACCAGCCGGGGCATTGTTTTCTTGGTCAGGTCGGTAATAGGCAAATTTTCGGTAATAACTGGCAGTGACCAAAAAAGCCATAACTTGTTTCTTGGTTTGGGGTACAGGCCAGTCTCTAATAGCCTGGATTTTGGCAGGTTCAGGACGTAACTTCCCTCCTCCTACTCGATGCCCTAGATATTGGACTTCACCCATCCCCAATTGGCATTTATCAGGTCGAATAGTTAGGCCTGCTGTGAGAATCCGGTCAAGAACAACAGCTACTTGATTCAGATGTTCCTCCCATGTGTGGCTGAAGATGGCGATATCATCCAGGTAGGCACAAGCGAAGTCGCCACATCCCCGGAGGATCTGGTCCACCATTCTCTGAAAGGTTGCAGGGGCGTTTTTCATTCCGAAAGGCATGTTTAGAAATTCATACAGACCAAAGGGGGTTATAAAAGCTGACTTTTCTCTACCTTCCTCCGTCAGGGGGATTTGCCAGTATCCCTTACTGAGATCCAAGGTGGTGGCGTATCGTGCCCCAGCTAGCCGGTCTAGAAGTTCATCAATGCGGGACATTGGGTAAGCATCACTGATGGTATGGTCATTTAGTCGTCTGTAGGCCACACAAAATCGAGTACTCCCATCTTTCTTGGGTACTAACACAACAGGAGAGGCCCCAGGACTATGGGAGGCCTGAATCACCCCAAGCTGTAACATCTCCTCCAGCTCATGCTGCATGGTGTTTCTAACTGATTCTGGTACCCGGTAGGGAGCCTGTTGTATGGGACGGATGCCCTGAGTGTCCACATGATGTTGCGTTACTGTGGTCCGACCTGGTCGGGATGAGAAAGCAGCCTGTCTCTGATGGAGCACTCCCAGCATTTGTTTTTTCTGTAAGGAATCTAAGTGATCTCTCAGAGGAACCTGTTCCACAGTGGATGGGGCTCTGGCTGCTTCAACAAGATTAGGTAATGGGTCCTCATCCTCCTGACCATCTTCTGAAGCCAGCCGACAGGTTGCTATCATAGGTAATGTCCGGTCATGGTACTCCTTAATCATATTCACATGGACAGTCCTTTGTCTTAGACCCTGATCATCTAGAGCAAGAAGGTAATTGGTGTCGTTTAGTTTTCTGAGAACCCGGAAAGGACCCTCCCATGTGGTCTGCAGTTTATTTTGCCGATGTGGAACAATCATTAAGAGTTGTTGTCCCTCTACAAATTCTCGATAGCGTGCTTTGCGGTCATACCATGTCTTCTGTCTGGTTTGAGCCATCCGCACATGATTCTGAGCCAAACTAGCAAGTTGAGCCAGGGTTTCACGAAGCTTGAGGACATATGGAACAACAGGAGTTCCTGTATCTTCAACTTGCCCTTCCCAATATTCCTTTAGCAGAGTTAAGGGTCATCTGACCTTTCTTCCATAGAGTAGTTCAAAAGGGGAAAACCCAGTGGACTCCTGGGGAACTTCCCGATAGGCAAACAGGAGATGGGGTAGGTCCTTCTCCCAGTCGGAATCCCTGTCAGTGAAGGCCCTTAGCATATTTTTCAGTGTTTGATTAAACCGTTCACAAAGTCCATTGGTTTGAGGATGGTATGCTGTAGTTCGAATTGCTCGTACTCCACAGGTGCGCCACAGACACTGCACCAACTCTGACATAAACTGGGAGCCTTGGTCCGATAAGATTTCACTGGGGAATCCTACTCGGGGGAAAATGGTAACAAGGGCCTTGGCCACCTTGGCTGCAGAAATACTTGACAAGGCCACAGCTTCTGGATATCGGGTGGCATAGTCCACAACAGTGAGAATGTACTGCTTTCCAGATTTACTTGGTTTAGCCAGAGGTCCAATGATATCGACAGCTACTCTTTGAAAGGATTCTTCTATTATAGGGAGTGGTTGCAAGGGTGCCTTTGGGTGATCTCCGGGTCGCCCTCTACGCTGACATATGTCGCAGGTTCGGCAGAAATGCGCCACTGCTTGAGAAATTCCAGGCCAATAGAAAATTTGAGTCAATCATCTCTCGGTGCGGGTTTTCCCTTGATGGCCAGCAGTAGGAATGTCATGAGCAAGGTGTAATAGGGAAATTCTGTATTTCTGAGGAACAATCAGCTGTTTGCTCTAAGTCCAGGGCTTATCTAAGGAGTCAGCGTTGGTAACTCGATATAGGAGTCCATTTTCTCTGATAATTTTTTCCCCATTTTCTCCTAACTGCCCTACTTCAGCCCGAGCTCTAAAGCTAGCCAGGGTGGGGTCAGTCTCTACCTCTTGTCTAAACTGAACTTTATCCCAAGTGACATTCATCTGAGACCCACAAGAAGAATCACTCACCGGCTTTGAAGGCAGTTCGGGTGGCCTCAGTTCCATTGATGGGTTGAACACGTCCACGTCTGATGCTCTCTTTGCTTGACTTCTAGTTATCGCGCCGACAAAGTGGCATTGAAGATTCCCCACATCATTCCCTAGAAGAATGTCTGCAGGAAGGCCGCTCATCACACCAATCGTGCATTGTTTTGCTCCAAAGCCATAATCCAGGGTCACACTCGCTCTTGGAATGTATCTTTGAGTACCTCCAGCCAATTCAATAGCAATTCCTGGTCCCTTTTGCATTGCTTCTGGTTGAATTACTCGGGGATCTGCGATGGTGAGAAAAGCCCCAGTGTCACGAAAGCCAACAACTTTTTGGCCATCCAGCACGACCTCCTGTAGATGTTTATGCTGAAGATCAGAAGAACGGGCGGCTGTGGCTCGCACCCCATAGACTCCTGGTAGGGAAGTCAACATAGCAGAGTCACTTGGCAAATCATCTGGGAGTGAATCCAGCTCTTCTCCTGTTGAGGGTGTCTGTAGATAATGAACAGGCAAAGGGGGCCTGTAACTGTTTTGCCTCTGAGCACCTGGACAGTGAGCTTGCAGATGACCAGGCTGCCCACATCCATAACATCTGCAATCTATGAGTCTTTCTCCACGTCGTACTCCCAAAGAGGAGGCAGGAGTAGTAGGAGGCACATTCACACGGGGTCCGCCATGTGTTGGTAGTCTATTGGGACGGTGAACATTGGAGGCCAAAGGACAAGGGACCACTGGTGTTGGGGAGCTGGTAGTTTTTTTGTCACCGACTAGTAGCCTTTTCCATTGAGGCTTGATGGTGAGCACCTCATCAGCTAGAGCAGCAGCTTGTTCCACAGTTGACGGCTTTCTCTCACGCACCCATTCTCTGATTTCCGCAGGGCACCTGGCATAGAACTGCTCTTTCAGGATGACCTGTAGGAAGGTCTCCCAAGTTAAGGCCCCCTCTCCCTCCAGCCAGCGATGGCATACTTGTTTCAGTCTGTGGGCAAACATCTTGAAAGACACTTCTCCATCACAGGCTAATGTACGGAACTGAGTCCTATAAGTATCTGGGGTCACGGCATAATGTTCCAGAATGGTCTGTTTTATCTCCCCATACTCACAATTCCACTGAGGGTCCATAGCTCTATAGGCATCGGCAGCTCCACCCTCCAAGAGGCCCACCAGGTGTCTGACTCGCTCTCTTTCTGGGACTTCCATTAATCGGCACTGATGCTCAAAGTCCTGGAAGAAGCCCTCAATGTCACCTGCAGCTTCATTAAATGGCTTAAAGTCCTTGCGGGACACTCTGGAGAATTCCCTCATAGTTGGTGCTGTGGTTACAGTTTGTCTGGAGCCTCTAGCTGCTTCCACAGCAAATCTCCTCTCCAGCAATGCGCTCTCCTTAGCTCCGCGAATAGCCTCCCTCTTATCTTCTATGGTGGCCTCATCTCCAAGCAGTGCCATCTCCTCCTCATACCACACAATCCATTGACTTTTTTGGGTATTTACCTCCAGCTCCCGTCTTTCCTCCCTTTGCTGTGGAAATTGTTCCTCGGTGCCATCTTGCAGGCAAACGTTTTCCAATGCCTCAATTAGTTGCTCCTTAGAGAGTCCTTTGTAACCGACTCCTAATTCACAGGCCATTGTTTGTAGGCTCACCACAGTCCAGTTCTTGTACTCTGAGGTTCTGATTCCAGATGTTAATGGGCCGTTGTCCTCCATTCTTTCTGCTCTGATCCCGCCGCTGCCACCAGTTTGTGATGGGGTATGCGACAGAGCAGTAAGGGACGCCAGGCCAAAGAACAATCCAAGAAGATTTAATGAGGCAGGGAGCATAAACCATCCAATATTAAATGGTCTTTAAATGGTTCTTTAGAGTCCACACAAAGGAAATAGGTCTGGGGGCGCCAAGGAGAATGCAATGGTCCTCAAAGTCCAATCGTCCATGTACGGGCGAAAAGGAGCTGGCCTTAGCACAGGTCCTCACCCTTCACTCAACAAAGCATAACTAAAAACTAAAACATGGGGCTGAATCTCCCACTCCTCCTTAGATCCACCCCCTTAACATTTGCTACTTGTAGCTACTAGCTAGAAAAGGGTCCCTAGACAGTCTCCAGAGATTATGTGCTAGGCAAGCCCCCTGCAGAGGAGAACAATATATATGCAACCCCCCCCAAATCAAGGACAATAGCTATGGCTGAAGCCTGATTGCAATATGATACAGGCTGAGGGGATATAATGTTACAAGACCTGCCTCCAATAAACCCCCCACGTAGGCTCTGGGGTGGCAACAGAGCATTCATTGACCATGTCTTCTGCCAGCCAAACGTGTTTTTGTTCTGTAATATTCTACTGCTGGTGTGATGCACAACGAGTGCTAACTATATACAAGCAAAGTTCTGATCACCCATAGTCCAGTGACCCAATTGTCAATAACTTAATCTCCTAAAACAAAAAGTATTATAGACAAAGAAAAACATTTCAAATAACTATTTACACTCTTCTCTTAGGCCCATTTCACACGTCAGTGAAAAACACTGATGTTCTTCCCTGACGTGTAAAACACGCACATGTCCCTTCGTGTTCCGTGAATCACGGAACACGTGGGTTGTCCATGTGCAATCCGTGATCCATGTTCCGTGATCCCGTGATTGCACATGGATATTACTCACCTGCCTTCATTGCTGCTGTCAATGGTGCTGATCTCCTCGGGTCTGCAGCATCCGCCCACCGCTCTCTGCAGCTACTTCCTGGTCGGCAGTTCCTGCTTTCATGAATATCCATAAGCCAGGCAGGAGCTGCCGAAAGCAGAGGCTCCAGAGCGAATCGCAGGCAAGATAAGTTGAACATTTTTAATATTTAATATGTCCATGATTTTCTTGTACGTGTTTCACTGATCACACACGGATCACACCATAGTGTGGTCCGTGAGTCATCAGTGATGCCAGACAAAAACTGACATGTCTCCGTACAGAATCACAGCCAAGGGTGCACGCTGCATGGAGACACGTTCAGTGAAAAATCACTGATGTGTGAGAAGACCCATTGATTATAATGATAATTGATTGTAATGGGTCTGCGTATGTCAGTGATTTCGTATCAAAAAAAAGCACAAACGTACCAGAATCACTGACGTGTGAAAGGGGCCTTACAAGCTAATACCTTAGATGGAGCTGTCCCTGGGTGCTACGTTGGGACCTATGTAGTACTGGTGTTGATTAGAGATGAGCCACACCCCTAGTCTTCAAGTTCAGTTCAGTTCGTCGAACAGCGGGTGTGTTCATCGAACGTTCGACGAACACCTTCGAACCCCAGTGAAAACAATGGCAGCCAAACACCAACAAACACATTATAGACGTACACATAGTTAATAATAAACATTGGCATTATATTACAGGTCCCGCGACGTGTCCTGCACTCTGTCTCCCACCGCTTTTCCTTCTGATCATCGCTACATCCATCCTCCCGGCAACCAGCACTGATGATAGGACCTTTCCATGATGTCATAGCCATGTGACAAGTCATGTGTGTATCATCTCATTGGCTACAGACTGGTCACATGACTATGATGTCATGCTAGGTCCTGTCAGTGCATCTCTCCGGTACGCGGTGCTCGTTTGAGCATCTCCGTGTACAAGATACTCGGGCACATGCTTGGCTCCCTATTCCTGCATGTCGGCCCTCTTTACAGAGTCAGCCCACATGCAGGGACTGGATGCCACAGCCGGTGAATAGTAGCTATAGTAACCCACCTGTCAGGTTGCTATTGCAACGGTGGCAGTGGTGACGTCACCACTTACCAACCTTGTAAACATCCCGCCCACCTCCTTCCTTCCGTATAGCCAGCGTGAGCCGCAGGATGCAGGTAGGAGATGTTCCTCGCTCCTGTGGCTTCATACACAGCGATGTGTGCTGCCGCAGGAAGGAGGAATAACATCGTAACATCGGTCATCCCGAAATTATGGAAATGACCGACACTACACAGATCGCCGATTTACGAAACTTTTGCAATCGTAAATCGGCGCACGTAGGCTTTGCACGTTGCGACATCGTTACTTGCGCCGGATGTGCGTCACTTTCGAATTTACCCTGACGATATTGCAGTAGCGATGCCGCAACGTGCATAGTACCCCTAAGAATCTCTGGCTTAATACTAGCTAGTAAAACAAACCTAGTATTAACCCCCTGTTACTCAGCCAGCCACTAGGCATCAGGGCAGCTGGAAGAGTTGGGTACAGTGCCAGAAGATGGCGCTTCTATGAAAGCACCATTTCATTTTCTGGGGCGATTGCGGACTGCAATTCGCAGCAGAGGGGCGTGCGGACTGCAATTCGCAGCAGAGGGGCCCAGAAAGCTCGGGCCAACCTGTGCTGTGGATTCCAATCCCCAGCTGCCTAGTTGTACCTGGCTGAACACAAAAATGGAGCGAAGCCCATGTCATTTCTTTTTTTTTTTGTTATTTCATAAAATTCATGAAATAATTTAAAAAGGGCTTCCCTATATTTTTAGTTCCCAGCCGGGTACAAATAGGCAGCTGGGGGTTGTTGGCAGCCATACCTGCCTGCTGTAACTGGATAGCATACATTTTTTTTTACTTTTCTGACAAAAAACTTAAAAAATAAAAAATGTGTCTCTGGATTTCCCATTGCCAGTGAAGGTAACACCAAGCAGTAGGGGTTAGCAGTCAGTAGCTGCTTGAATTACCCTTAGCTACCAATACAAAAAATGCAGCAGGAGCCCACGTATTTTTTTTTTTAATTATTTATTTAATTAACTTTTTTTGCGTTTTTAGCTGCGTTTTGTTCACTGCGTTTTTAAAGATTGTTGAAAAAAAATTGAAGATCTGATGTAATTTCCTTCTTCAATATGTTCTTCATTCTCCATTAGTAAATGCAGGAGAGCGGACAGCTGCAGAACTACAAGGCTCAGCATACTTCATCCACTAGTGTATACAGGGGACTAGACAGCTGCAAAACTACAAGGCTCAGCTTGCTGCATCAAGGACTGTATGCTGGAGGGAGAGACAGAGGGTGCAGAACTACAAGGCTCAGCATATTCCATCCAGGACTGTATGCAGGAGTTTTTTCCCCCCCCAAAAAAATGATGTGAGCTTCGCCAGATTTTTGCATGCTAGCCAGGTAAAGCAGGCAGCTATGGGCTGCCCCCAACCCCCAGCTGCCTATTTGTACTCGGCTGGGAACCAAAAATATAGGGAAGCTCTTTTTTTTTCATTTTACAAATTTCATGAAATAATTAAAAAAGATGTGGGCTTCGCTCAATTTTTGTATCCAGCCAGGTACAACTAGGCAGCTTGGGATTGGAATCCACAGCGCAGGGTGCCCAAGCTTTCTGGGTAACCCCACAGCGAATTGCAGTCCGCAGCCACCCCAGAAAATGGCGCTTTCATAGAAGCACCATCTTCTGGCGCTGTATCCAACTCTTCCAGCTGCTCTGGTGATGGGTGGCTCGCTGGGTAATAGTGGGGTTAGGGCTAGCTGTATATTATCAACTGGCCCTAAGCCAGAAATTTATCGTGATACGCCAATATTAGACATGGCCACCATGAATTTCTAGTACAAATAAATTATTAAATAAAAAAAATACAACACACAGAAAAATATTTTTATTAGAAAAAAAACACAACAAAATTAGTGACTCCATCTTTATTGAAATAAAGAACCCCCCTCCGCAGTAATCCTGGGTCAAAGGTCCTGCATCATCCAATTCGATCATCTGATCGGTGTGCTTTAAGGCAAAGCGATAAGATGATGTGTCAGGTGAGAGAGAGAGAAGAGAGAGAGAAAGACAAAAGAGAGAGCGAGAAGAGAGAGCGAGAAGAGAGAGAAGAGAGAGAGGAGAGATAAGAGAGAGAGAAGAGAGAGAGAAGAGAGAGAGAGAAGAGGGGAGAGAGAGAGAGAAGAGAAAGAGAGGGAAGAGAGAGAGGGAGGAGAGAGAGAGAGAAGAGAGAGGAGAGAAGAGAGGAGAGAAGAGAGAGAAGAGAGAGAGAAAAGAGAGAATAGAGAGAAGAGAGAAGAGAGGAGAGAGAGAAGAGAGAGAAGAGAGAGAAGAGAGAGAAAAGACAGAGACAAGAGAGAGAGAAGAGAGAGGGAGAGAGAAGAGAGAGAAGAGCGAGAGAGACAGAGGAGAGAGAGAGGAGAGAGAGAAGAGAGAGAGAAGAGAGAGAGAAGAGAGAGAGAAGAGAGAGAGAGAGAGATTACACGCATGCACTACCTGAGTGAAGTCTGCGGTGACAGCGTGGATCACTTCAGTTGCTACGTGGATTTGACACCGCGCGCTCATGTTCTACAGCGCTCCCTGTCAGCTTCATGCAGCAGAGCTGAAAGCGTCGTGTGTATTACTGCGGACCAGGATGGGTGTTTGGGGACTAATAAAGAGGTAAATGAAGAGGTTTTTTGTCTTTTATTCCAAATAAAGGATTTTTCGTTGTGTGTGTGTTTATTTACTTTCATTTACAGGATAATCATGGAAGGTATCTCGGGGAGATGCTGTCATGATTAACCTAGGACTTATTACACCGATTGCCACCGCACCAGGGCAATTCGGGATGAGCCGGGTAGAGTCCCGGGACTGTCGCATCTAATGGATGCGGCAATTCCGGGTTGCTGCTGGCTGATATTGTTAGGGTGGTGGCACTCCCCATCCTGACAATACCAGCCTCCAGCCCATGTGGCTTTATCTAAGCTGGTATCAAAATTGGGGGGAACCGCAGTTTGTTTGTTTTTTTAATTAAATAATTTATTTATTTATTTCACTGCACGATATAGACCCGCCCGCCAGCGGCTGTGATTGGTTGCAGTGAGACAGCTGTCACTCAGCGTGGTGACGTGTCTGACTGCAACCAATCATGGGCGGGGAAACAGGGAATACCAGATTGAATAATGAGCAGCAGCCATTTTCAAAAAATGAAAAGCCGCCGGAGCTTTGTGACAGCTTTGTGCAGCTGATTGGTGAGTAGGAAAGAGAGAGTGATTGTGCTGGGGACGCAGGACGCATGCAAATACACAACGTGCGCACAAAGCCTTACTGCGAAAAGCCACACTTTTGGTGATCGAACCGTTATTGAACAGTAACTCGAACGGTCGAACATAAAGCAAATCGTTCGAGTTCGTCGAACGACTCGAACACCACACAAAACCACTCGATTTTAAAATTAGCGAACCATTGGATTCGAACATCGCTCATCTCTAGTGTTCATTCTTTTCTACCTGGGGTGTCCACTGCCTCAGTGTTGTTGGCAGGCCTAACTCTCACAGGTATACATGATTGTTGCCTACTGGGTCTTAGGGGGGCACTCTGCACTTTGCACTTTGCACACTACGACATCGCAAGCCGATGCTTGCAATGCCGAGCGCGATAGTCCCCACCCCCGTCGCAGCAGCGATATCTTGTGACTGCTGCCATAGCGAACATTATCGCTACGGCAGCTTCATATGGACTTACCTGCCCTGCGATGTCGCTCTGGCCGGCGACCAGCCTCCTTCTTAAGGGAGTGGGTCGTGCGGCGTCACAGCACCGTCACACGGCAGGCGGCCAATAGAAGCAGAGGGGCGGACATGAGCGGGATATAAACATCCCGCCCACCTCCTTTCTCCCGCATAGTCGGCGTGAGCCGCAGGACGCAGGTAGGAGATGTTCCTCGCTCCTGCGGCTTCTCACACAGCGATGTGTGCTGCCACAGGAACGAGGAACAACATCGTAACATCCAAATTATGGAAATGACCGACGCTACACCGATGATATGATTACGACGATTTTGCGCTCGTTAATCTATCAAAAAGGCTTTACACACTACAATATCGCCTGCGACGCCGGATGTGCGTCACTTTCAATTTGACCCCACCGACATCGCACCTGCGATGTCGTAGTGTGCAAAGTGCCTCTTAGATTCACCAAGGGTATGACAGATTCACCACTGGCAGGGGGTTGATTCTCCTGTTCCACTACTGGTGTAGCATCTGGTTTTGGGGCCGACAGGTCTTCAGGTGGATCTGAAACCTCTACTGTTTCTGGTACTATTACTTGTGGGAAAGTCAATACTGATACCACTGTAGCCTGGTTTTTCTGGGTCCGGTTTTCCAAGTACTGTTTGGATTATCTCTTCTTCTTTTTCTTGAGGTTGGGGAATTTCTTGATCTTCTTCATAAATTTTACACCGTTCAGGGCATATCTTCAGACGATCTCTGGAAACTGCTTGATGTGTTTTTCCTCCAACTTTACTTATGAGACACACTTTGTTATTGTCAAAATTAGAGGGAATAATGGTGTAGGGTTCAGTGTCCCACTGGTCATCTAATTTGTGCATTCTCCGCTTTTTCTTGAGGACCTGTTCTCCAGGTGCTAAGGGAGTTGCTGGAGCTGACTGATTGTCATTCTTTTCTTGTCTCATTCTTGCTTGGGACAGACTCTTTTCTATACATTCCTGAACATTGTGGTTCTGTTTTTGCCACTCTATATTCCAATCTTCCTTCTGCTGGACTGCTTCAGGTGACAAAGTTCCCATGTTGACGTCTACAGGTATTACTCGCATCAGATAAGCCGGGGTGCAGTTGGTGGAGTTTACTGGGATATGATTGTACAACTCCAACAGGTCTGGTAACTTCTCTGGCCACAGGTTTCTTTCTTCTAGAGGCATAATCTTGAGCAAGTTGATGACCTCCTGATTCATTTTCTCACACAGTCCATTGGTTTGAGGGTGATACGGTGTTGTTCTTATTTTCTTACAGCCGTACAAATTACAGAATTCCTGGAACACTTCTGCCTCGAATTCAGGGCCCTGGTCAGTCAGCACTTTTTCAGGATAACCGTGGGATCGACAAAAGTGTGCTTGAAATGCCTTAGCTACTGTCTTGGCATATTTGATCTTTCACAGGCACCACTACCATTAAATGGAGTCCACAATGGTGAGGGCATAGACATAGCCTGACCGGCTTGGTGTTAATTTCACGTGGTCCAAGGCCACTAACTTAAAGGGCTGTTTCGTGATGATTGGCTGCAGGGGAGCCCTCTGGTGAGTATCATCTTTACGCCTCAGGTTACATGGGCCACATTCTCGGCACCACTTCTCGATTTCCTTTCTCATGTTAACCCAGTAGATTCTGTCATGGAGCAAGATCTCCAACTTCTTCAATCCAAAGTGTCCTGCTTCATCATGGTATGCTTCTAGGACCAAAGGGGCATCCCTCTGTGGAACCACTATTTTCCAGATGAGCTCATTGGTCCACCAGTTAACATCTCTTTTGCATAACTTGCCCTTGTAAAGAAACAGTCGACCACTCTCCTTCCACAGCTGTTGGGCCTCTTGTGGAGCATCAGGACAAAGATGGGCGTCAGCTTGCGCCAGCTTTTCTTTGACTAATCGGATGGCCGGATCACTGTTCTGTGTTTCCTCCCATCCATGGTGAGGCAACAGGTTGAAAGAGACCCCTTGTTGGCTCGAGCACTTCTCTATTACAGCATTCACAAGACAACTTATACAACTTATTGGTGGTAAGCCGGTAACTCTATCTCCTCCAGCTCATTCAGGTCTTCTCCAGACTCAAGTATGTGAGGCATTCTAGAAAGCACGTCAGCATTGGTATTCTTTCGGCCAGCTCTGTACTTGATGGTAAAGTCAAAGTTGGCCAGCCGAGCCATGCAGCACAACTAGCTTGGCTGATGCCAGGTGGGTCAACGGATTGCTGTCCATGAAGATGGTAAACTTGGCAGTTGCCAGGTAATGCTTGAAGCACTCGGTCACCGTCCAGATGATGGCGAGGAACTTTAGTTTAAAGGAACTGTAGTTTTCTGGGTTACTTTCTGTTTGACAAAGCTTTCTACTGGCGTAAGTGATCACCTTCTCTCTGCCTCCCTGTACTTGGGACATAACAGCTCCCAATCCCACGTTGCTGGCATCTGTGAACAGTACAAACAGCTGACCATAGTCAGGGTAGGCCAGGACTTCTTCTCATGTGAGAGCCATCTTCAACCGGACAAAGGATGTTTCTACTTGGCTGTTCCATTCAAATGGAGGACTCTGCTTCTTAGCCTTCTTCGACTGACCCACCAGGAGATCTTGAAGGGGTGCTGCTATGTTTGTGAAACTGTTAATGAACCTTCGGTAGTAGCCCACCAGCCCAAAGAACTGCTGCACTTCCTTAATCGTAGGGGGCTTGGCCAGTCCTTAATTACTGTGACCTTCTCTGCATCAGGTGCCACAATTTCTTCGCTGCCTACATGACCCAGGTACTGTACCTTTGGCTTCAAGAGGTAATATTTTGATGGCTTTACCTTCAGGCCAAAACCGAACAAAAACTCGAACACTTCGGCCAGGTGCTTCAGGTGGTCTTCATAGGTCTTTGAGTAGACTATAATGTCATCCTGGTAAAATAGCACGGTTTCAATATTGTAATGTACCAGGCAGCACTCCATCAATCTTTGAAATGTTCCCAATGTGTTGCAGAGCCCTAAAGGCATACAGTTGAACTCAGAGAGAACCATTAGTGTTGTGAATGCGGTCTTCTCCTTATACGCCTCTGCCACTGGAACCTTAGATCCACTTATATCCTCAACCAAGAATATATGATGCCAAACTTCCATAAAAATACTTTATTAATTTATTTAGCAAAAATAAAAACACATAAACAACCATAAAGGCACAGCAGGGTAGAGAGGTATACAACTGTGACTCCCACGAATTGGGGGAGGGCGGGTGGGGGCCAAAAAATAGGTCTTAACACCTTATATAGTTCAGTATTACAACAAAATCCTCGGTGTGTATACACAAATAATAAATATATGAATGCTAAATCACTGGTACATAACCCACATGGGGAAAATCAAAGATGGTCCTATATGAGCACACTGATTCAATTAATTATCACAAATATCTAGAAAAATGATGTTATTCCAAAATATAAACACATTGAAATCAGTCTACTCACTTGTGGAAACATCCATATTAATTAAAACCCCCGTGGATTACCAACATACCTATGGGCCACAAAGGGAGCCTTTCAACTATTAGCTGGCCCCCTAGCATTCCCCAAGTGCGGCTTGTTCCCTGGGGGCACCCACACCCTCTCACTTCCAGAATTCTGAGACCGAGAGGTTTGCGGCTCTCAGCATCTAAACCTGTGACCCACCGGTTAGGTGGAAAATCCACATGGGAGAATTACGGCACGAATTACAATAGTATAGTATAGGTATACAGACCTGACCAGAATGGTAACGGATCCCACCCACCAAGCCTCAACGAGTTACACCGCCTAGGGCTTCGTCAGGAGGCAGATACAAACCCTACATGGCTAACATCCTTTATATATTCACCTAAAAATATCCGCATGTGGTCCGTAATTGCATAATGAGTTCCATGTTTGTCGGCGCGGTGTAGTTCCGGCCTGAGGACAGAGCAGAAGTTACCTCACTCTGTTTCCGGCCTGGGGAGGAACACACACAGGCCCGGCAGCCATGGCAACGCGATGCCACCGCTACCGGGCATGCGCGCGGCCCCCACACTGCGGCCGTACTGCAGAGCGAGGAGTCCTCCAGCCCAACACTACCCGCGCTCAGCATGGATAGCTCAGCGGTAATGACAGCACCTGCAGCATGAGTTACACGTGTCCCCTCCTGAGGATCGAAAACACCCAGTTACCATATGCATCTCTGTTACATCTCGTGGCTCTCCTGAGGCAAGGACTGAGGCAGTCTACCATTCCTTGCCTGCCACGAGCGCTCCTGCTCAGCAGCGCCGAAGGCCTGCCAGACTGCGCAGTGTGCAGGAGATACCTTCTCAGAGAGGCAGCAGAAGGGCGACACCTAGTGGTTCTCCTGTTACAAAGAGTGAAGCGGTCTCCCATTCCTGGCCTGCCGCAGGTCCTCCTGCTCAGCGGCCCCGAAGGTCTGCGAGGTTGCGCAATGTGCAGAGGTTTACTGCTCAGGGAAGCAGTGAGACTCCCGTTATCTCTGCACATTGTGAGACCGAGGATCCCGCCTCTATTTCCCAGAGGCAGGAGGGTGAGCATGTGCTATGCGTGGTGGGTTCTGATTCGCCCACTGACGTCACACGGCTTGATGACAAGGCAGGTGACGTGGTGAATCCTGACTGGCCAGGCTGGGACGTCGTGGACCCTGATTGGGTCAAGTCCGTCATCTCCGCCTCGCGCCCGCCCTTGGTTGGAACGACACCTCCTTAAAAGCTCCTCCTGCCATCATGGCGGCGCGCGACCGTCCTTCTATGTTTGGATGTCTGGCAGCGTGCTGCCACGCCACTGCTCAGGCATTACTGTCTTCTGTGGGCTTGGCCCTTGCTGCTTAGGCAGTACCTCGTTTGCAGGCCGTGTTCCTGCCTTGCTGCTCCGGCAGTATCCCCTTCAACAGGCCGTGTTCCTGTCCCAGGTGAGCTCCTCAAGCCTCCACCGGACTCACCTGGTTATTGAAAGCACACGTGCGTGGGCACCTCTGTGCTACCCTCGTGCCATATTCTCGTGACTTCCACTGGCACACGTGCGTGGGCACCTCTGTGCTTCCCCGTGCAACAGGTACACCGAGCCGTGAGATCCCTGCCATACAACCCTCACGGGTTAGGGCACATCGGTGTACATAGATCGTCTGTGACATTACAGACGATCGCTAGCAGCAACCCGCTCACTCTTCACCCACCATAGCGGCGGTCCCTTACACCGCCCAGTGGACCTTGACCGGCGGAAGCTGTCCATTTCCCATCTTGGCACGCTTCCCCGGGTCCCCCTCGTAACATTACGGTCGCGCCAAAGGTCTGGCTATGGCTTAAGAGCAGCAGCAGTTGCTGCGTTATGTGCAGCAGTTGGAGTCACGATTGGCAGCAGTGGAGCAGTCTTCCTCCGATAAGACTACTCTGACGACAGTCGCCACCCAGGCGGCTACCCAGGCTGTACTATTGGGCGGAAGGTCTCCTCGCCTTGCGCTTCCAGAGCGCTTTAGCGGCAACAGCTCTGAGTGCCGTGGTTTTATAAACCAGGTTACCACCTACTTAGAGCTGTCCGCGACTCTTTACACTACCGAAAAGGCGAAAGTAGCCTTCGTCCAGTCCCTGCTCACAGGGAGAGCACTGTGTGGTGAATAACTTACCAGCTTATCTTGGGGCCATGAGAATGGTGTTCCTCGGGCCTCAAGTCACCCACGATTCCGCGCTGCGCCTCCTACGACTTCGGCAAGGGTCCGCTTCAGTCGGGGACTTTGCTGTACACTTTAGTACACTTGCCGCAGAGCTGGACTGGCCGGATAAGGTCCTTGTCCCTGTGTTTTGGGAGGGCCTGGCAGGGTTTGTCAAAGACGCACTGGCCACACGTGAGGTGCCTGCCACTTTAGAGTCCTTGATTCAGGTTGCCTCTCGCATAGACATCCGCCAGGCGGAGCGAAGGCTCGAGGGCTCTTCAGCACCCACGTCTTCTCGGCCTAAAAAGCGTCTGTCTCCCGCCTTCCATGAGACAGGTCTCCCAGCCAGCCCTGTAGGCGACTCCGTGGAGTCAATGGAGGTGTCCAAGGTGGTCTCCTCTGCCCCAGGTTCTCGGTCTTGTGTCATCTGCTTTTCCTGTGAGCAGAGGGGACACATAGCTACCCGATGTCCCAAACCGTCGGGAAAAAGACAGCGTCTAGTTTCTATCAGAGGGGGGACTCTAGACGCTACCTCTCCCTCTAGGTTGACTATCAGCGCCCAGTTGCAGTTCGGCACTACTCTCTTCTCTGCCCTGGCTTGCTTGGACTCAGGCGCTGAAGGCAATTTCATATCGACCTCCCTGGCAACCCGATACTCAGTTCCCCTGGTTCTGTTGCCCAAGCCACTCAGGGTCCGGGTAGTCGACGGGTCCATACTACTCGATCCTATCACCCAGATCACTATCCCTCTCAGGATGGATGTACCACCGGGACACCATGAGCAGGTGTCCTTCCTGGTGCTTCCAGGGGGGACGGATGAGATCCTACTGGGCCTTCCCTGGTTGAGACAGCATGCTCCTATACTCAACTGGGCAACAGGGGAGATCTCATCCTGGGCAGGATCCTGTAGAGAGCACCTCGTGACTACCGAACCACCCGCTACCATTAGGTCGGTTGGGTCCTCAGAGAATACAGGGGGGCCAGGTTTACCGACACCTTATGAGGCCTACAGGGATGTCTTTTCCAAAAGGGCCGCAGATACTCTTCCTCCCCACCGGCCATATGATTGCCGAATAGACCTGAAGCCAGGCTCTGAGCCCCCTAGGGGCAGAGTGTATCCACTCTCTGCTCCAGAGACGGAGGCTATGTCCAAATATATTCAGGACAGCCTGGCGAAGGGGTTCATTCGCAAGTCTATTTCACCGGCTGGTGCAGGGTTCTTTTTTGTGCAGAAGAAGGAAGGGGATCTGCGCCCCTGTATCGATTACAGGGGATTAAATGCAATCACGATCAAGAACAAATACCCTTTGCCCCTCATTACTGAGCTATTTGATCGATTCCGCGGGGCAAAGGTCTTCACAAAGCTGGATCTACGCGGGGCATATAATCTAGTGTGAGTCCGAAAGGGCGATGAGTGGAAGACCGCCTTTAACACCAGGGACGGTCACTACGAGTATCTAGTAATGCCCTTTGGACTCTGCAATGTCCCCGCCGTATTTCAAGACTTTGTGAATGACATTTTCCGGGATTTGTATCTTTCCGTGGTTGCATACCTGGATGACATTCTTATCTTGTCCCCCGATCTTACCACCCATCGGAGGGATGTCATCCGAGTACTTAAGAGGCTCCGCACCCATTCGCTATATGCTAAGCTGGAAAAGTGCGTTTTTGAACGGGAATCCTTGCCGTTCCTGGGGTACATAGTGTCCAGTCAGGGGTTAGCAATGGATCCGGGGAAGTTGGAGACAGTGATGAACTGGCCTGAGCCCCGCTCGCTGAAGGCGATCCAGCGATTCTTGGGGTTTATCAATTATTATCGCCAGTTCATTCCCAACTTCTCGACGGTGGCAGCACCCATCATTGCCCTTACCCGCAAGGGCGCTAATCCCAAAGCATGGACACGAGAAACGGTAGAGGCATTTCACACTCTCAAAACTCACTTCTCCAGAGCTCCCATCCTTCATCGTCCAGACATCTCCAAACCCTTCCTATTGGAGGTAGACGCCTCTTCGGTCGGTGCAGGTGCAGTCCTGTACCAGAAAAATGAACGAGGAAGGAAGCATCCTTGTTTCTTTTTCTCCAAGACCTTTTCTCCGGCCGAGAGGAACTACTCCATAGGGGATAGGGAGTTACTGGCGATGAAACTAGCATTCCAGGAATGGCGGCATCTCCTGGAGGGTGCGAAGCATCCATTTGAGGTATTTTCTGACCACAAAAACCTCACATACCTCCAGACAGCACAACGCCTGAACCCAAGGCAGGCCCGTTGGTCTTTATTCTTCTCCCGGTTCCGCTTTATTATCCGCCACCTGGCCGGTGAGAAGAACGTACGGGCCGATGCCTTGTCACGTTGTATGGTTGTGTTGGAGGAGGACGAGGAGGAGCCTCGTCTTATACTACCACCGGACAGCTTGAGGATGGTCACTCCCACTTCTTTGGACCAGGTGCCACCTGGCAAAACCCTCGTTCCCCCTGAACTACGGAACGAGGTGCTATCGTGGGCCCATGCCTCCAAGGTCGGGGGTCACTTCGGGGTCAAAAGGACCAGAGACCTGGTGACCAGGCATTATTGGTGGCCGAGACTACCCCAGGACATACAGGAATATGTGGGAGCCTGTATGTCGTGTGCTCGGAATAAGCCGTCCCGTCAGAGACCGGCAGGTCTTCTTCACCCACTGCCAGTGCCGGATCGTCCCTGGGAAGTGGTAGGGATGGACTTCCTGGGAAATCTGCCCAAGTCAGCAGGGCACAGGGTCGTATGGGTCATCACGGACCACTTCTCTAAAATGGTCCACTTGGTGCCTCTCCCACGACTCCCGACGTCACGTGCTCTCGCCACCTTGTTCATTCGGCATGTATTTAGGTTGCATGGCATGCCTGACAAGGTGGTGAGCGACCGAGGTCCCCAGTTTGCGTCTCGCTTCTGGAGAGAGCTCTGTAAGCTCCTGCAGATAGAGCTGAACATCTCCTCCGCATACCATCCCGAGACCAATGGACTAGTGGAGAGGACTAATCAGACCTTGGTAACTTACCTCCGCCATTTTATCTCCGCGCACCACGACAACTGGGCTAACCTCCTTCCTTGGGCCGAATTTGCCATTAACAATTCGGTCCATGAATCCTCTGGCCAGACTCCATTCCTACTCAATAACGGACAACATCCCAGAATCCCGGTTCCGATGCCCATTACGTCACCCGATACTAGAGTGGAGGATTGGGTGACCAAGGCCCGGGAGATCTGGGATGACACCCAAGAGGCTCTTAAGAGGGCTAAAGACCGGATGGTGACAACGGCTGATGTTCGCCGTCGCCCTGCACCATCCTTCGCCCCTGGTGACCTAGTATGGCTGTCCTCTAAGAATGTTAACCTACGGGTACAGGCAGCCAAATTCGCCCCTAGGTATCTGGGTCCGTTTAAAGTACTACAGCAGGTAAACCCGGTGGCATACCGACTTCAGCTCCCTCCACGCTGGGCTATAGCAAACACCTTTCACGTGTCCCTCCTGAAACCCGTACGACTTAATAAATTCTCGGGGTCCCTGCCGGCTCAAACCGACTCCCCGTCCGACGACCCTGAGGTGGCAAAACTTGTGGAGACAAAAGTCATACAGGGCAAGAGGTACTACCTCGTGGAGTGGGCCGGTCGTGGTCCGGAGCATAGATCCTGGGAGTTGGAGGATCATATCCGCGCCCCGGGGTTGATAGCGGCCTTCGAGCATGGACAAGTGGGGGGGCCTAGACGGGGGGGTAATGTTACATCTCGTGGCTCTCCTGAGGCAAGGACTGAGGCAGTCTACCATTCCTTGCCTGCCACGAGCGCTCCTGCTCAGCAGCGCCGAAGGTCTGCCAGACTGCGCAGTGTGCAGGAGATACCTTCTCAGAGAGGCAGCAGAAGGGCGACACCTAGTGGTTCTCCTGTTACAAAGAGTGAAGCGGTCTCCCATTCCTGGCCTGCCGCAGGTCCTCCTGCTCAGCGGCCCCGAAGGTCTGCGAGGTTGCGCAATGTGCAGAGGTTTACTGCTCAGGGAAGCAGTGAGACTCCCGTTATCTCTGCACATTGTGAGACCGAGGATCCCGCCTCTATTTCCCAGAGGCAGGAGGGTGAGCATGTGCTATGCGTGGTGGGTTCTGATTCGCCCACTGACGTCACACGGCTTGATGACAAGGCAGGTGACGTGGTGAATCCTGACTGGCCAGGCTGGGACGTCGTGGACCCTGATTGGGTCAAGTCCGTCATCTCCGCCTCGCGCCCGCCCTTGGTTGGAACGACACCTCCTTAAAAGCTCCTCCTGCCATCATGGCGGCGCGCGACCGTCCTTCTATGTTTGGATGTCTGGCAGCGTGCTGCCACACCACTGCTCAGGCATTACTGTCTTCTGTGGGCTTGGCCCTTGCTGCTTAGGCAGTACCTCGTTTGCAGGCCGTGTTCCTGCCTTGCTGCTCCGGCAGTATCCACTTCAACAGGCCGTGTTCCTGTCCCAGGTGAGCTCCTCAAGCCTCCACCGGACTCACCTGGTTATTGAAAGCACACGTGCGTGGGCACCTCTGTGCTACCCTCGTGCCATATTCTCGTGACTTCCACTGGCACACGTGCGTGGGCACCTCTGTGCTTCCCCGTGCAACAGGTACACCGAGCCGTGAGATCCCTGCCATACAACCCTCACGGGTTAGGGCAGATCGGTGTACATAGATCGTCTGTGACATTCCAGACGATCGCTAGCAGCAACCCGCTCACTCTTCACCCACCATAGCGGCGGTCCCTTACACCGCCCAGTGGACCTTGACCGGCGGAAGCTGTCCATTTCCCATCTTGGCACGCTTCCCCGGGTCCCCCTCGTAACACATCTCTCTATTTTGTTTTGTAAATAGCAACAAGTCAATAATACCCCAAGACCAATTTATATTATACCATTGACCCGGGCAATATAGGGAAGTGGAACCTATGTAATGTACAAAACACATAATTACACATTAACTGATTTTGGACCAAACGGGCTACACATCCCCATATCCCATACCAATCCCAGTTTAAAGGCACTAGTGCCATGTTTCCATTTATCTTATACAGACCCCCGATAGATCATTATATAAACCCCCTATATGAGCTCCAAATGGCATTAAAGATCATCTTTCTATACCCAACACGCATGCCAAAACTAGCAGGACTTTTAAGAACCCCACACCCTACAAGAGCCTATCCCCCCACTGGAAATACACCACACATATATCAAACAATATACCCATATTTTAACCTTATCAAAAATCGAAAATTATTTTTAAATGAGTAGGGAAAGGGGGGGGAAAGGGGGAAGGGAATTTTTGGTTGGAGGGAAGGGGGACCAAAAAAGGAGGGACAAAAAAGAAACGAAGCATGGGAACAGGGGGAAACGAGGATGTACTCATACTCCTGGTCCACAATAACCCCCCACAGCTATAAGAGAGCAAGCACAAGGTCCAATCAATAAAGTGGACCGAAATTATCAGTCCATCTCCATCCGCCGTGGTAAGTACTTCAACCTTCATCTACATGTCATATGGTCCACCCAATGATGTTACGGTATCCATCCGGTTCGTTAGCTGGCAACTAATAATACCACACAGGTAGGTGGCAGACTGGGAATGAACAGGCCAATAGTCCAATCTTGCCATTGTTTAAAACTCCGGTCACTATTCATACATGCGGTCCAAGAACTGGGTGACGATAACCTCAAAAGGAGAACAAGGATACAAATTAGCACTCCAGCAGGGTGTATTATCCCCTGTACCAGATTATACATATGTGCCAACTACATAACACATAGACAACAGGTACAACAATTAAAAATAAACATTAAAAAGACATCTCAACCAGTACAGATGAGTTGTTCACAAAAAGGCATTAAAACCAAAACTTTCATTAAGGCCCTCAGGGGCCACAGTACCCAGCCTGTAGATCCACCGGCTTTCCAGACGCGCAATGGTCCTGCCTATATCACTCCCTCGTACATCGATCTTGATCTGATCAATGACTTTTACAATCAGGAGTCGAGAGTCCGAGTTATGGCACTCCTTAAAATGCCGGGGAATTGTTTTAAGTTTCTCACTACTAGATGTTTCTTTCGATTTTTTTATGTCCCTGACATGTTCTCCTACTCAGATTTTTAACTCCCGAGTGGTCATACCGATGTAAAATAAGCCACACGGGCAGGAGGCTTGGTAAATTACGGCTTTAGAAGAACAATTCAAGAACATCCTAATTTCATATTTCCTGTTGTCCTTGGCCCCACAAAAGGTTTTTGCCTTATGCATATTACTACAGGCCTTGCACAATCCACATGGATAGAACCTAATTGTACCTGCATTACGTTGATTAGATGTAACATTGCAATGACTTCGCACAAGGTGATCTTTCATATTCCTGGCCCAACGTGCCGTGATTAATGGATATTGTGGGATATTGGGCCTCAAAGTTGGATCAGTTTTTAAAATACCCCAATGTTTTTTAAGGATCTCCACAATATCATACCAGCGATTATTATACGTTGTAATAAGACGGACCACATCTTGCTTCTGTTTTTTAGGTTGCGCAAAATTGGAATATAACAAAGACTCTCTTGTGCTCTTTCTCGCTCGATCATATCCTTTTTTGATCGTTCTTCTGCTGTATCCTCGGTGCAGGAACCTTTGTGTTAGGTCCTCTGCCTGCACCGAGAATGCCTCTTCAGAAGAACAGATCCTCCGGGCTCTAAGGAATTGTGCTACAGGAATGCTTTTAATCGTCGCAGGGAGGTGTGACGATAGGGCATGTAGAAATGCGTTAGTTGCCGTTGGTTTCCAGTATATCTCCGTTGTTAGCCTCCCGTCCTCAGATGTTTGGATTTTAAGGTCCAGGAAATCAATTTCCCGGCCAGACCGGTACGTGAGGAATATGTTGACTGAATTATTATTAAGTCTGTCAACAAACTCCTTCAATTCTCTCGGGCATCCATCCCACAGGAACCATACGTCATCTATATATCGCGTCCAGTTGTTAACTTTATGGATGCTGACGTCTGGTTCCGTGAGAAATATTTCTCTTTCCCATGCCCCCAAGAAAAGATTGGCATAGGCTGGGGAGCATGCCGCCCCCATGGCAGTTCCCTGCTGCTGGATGTACGTGGCCCCTTTAAACGTAAAGACGTTGTGGGTCAGAATGAACTCCAACAATATCAAGATGAGTTCAACTAACCCACTCTCCAAATTGCTGGTGCTCAGAAAAGATTTCACAGCTCTGAGCCCATCATGGTGGCCGATAGACGTATACAGACTTTCCATATCAGCGGTCACCATGATGGTACCTGGTTCAAGCACAATGTTATCCAATCTTTTAAGTGCTTCAGTGGTGTCCATAATGTATGATGGGAGAGAGGCAGCCAGTGGCTTCAAATAGTAATCCAGCATCTGGCATACCCTCTCACATAGCCCTTCCAACCCTGTTACTATTGGGCATCAAGGGGGGCAGCTGTATTTCTTATGCAGTTTCGGTATAAAGTACAGGGTTGGCATTTTTGGATGTTTAACTACTAAACTGTCAAATAACTTTTTCGGAATTATGCCTTCCCCGAGACCATGCTCCAGAATATTCACTAGTTCACTCTGAAACCCTGGCAACGGGTCCATATATAACCTTCTGTAGCATGCCTTATTACTTAACTGCCTACTAGCTTCTCTTTCATACATGCTATTAGGCCAGATGACAAGGTTGCCACCCTTGTCAGCTGACTTAAATTGCACGTCGGTCCACCCCTTTATTTCATCAAGGGCCTGTTTTTCTAACATATTTAAATTTGAAAACCTAGTAGGTTTACAATTAAGCTGTTCAATGTCACGGGACACCATTTTCACAAAGATATCAACCGCAGGGCACATACTGAGGGGCGGAAATTTCTTAGATTTATTATAGAGGTGTGTAGGAAACTTACTTATTACGGCACCTTCCGCTTCTTCAGCCAATGCTTCAAGTGCCTCTAGTGCCTCTGCTTCCCTTTCCACCTCTGTTGGCCCCCCTGCAGCAGATTGATGAAACATACGCTTGAATAATAATTTGCGGGCGAATAAGTGTACGTCTTTATTGGCCGTAAACGTATCCAGCTGCATAGTAGGGGCGAAAGATAAGCCCCTACCGAGCAGCTGGATCTGAACATCAGACAACACAGGATCTGACAGGTTAATTACCTTATATTGGTCCAGATGTTCGTTCACGGCCTGAGCGGTGTATGTACCAGGTTTCCTCACACCTCCAGATCTTGTATTGATCGTACTGCCAGATGGAAGCTCTTCCTCAGATTGTTCAGCTTCACTGGCCGTAGCGACCGAGGACATAGAGCCTGTTTTATCCCTCTTTCTTTTAATCGGGTCAGACGCAAATTGTCACTTAAAAATTCTTTTATTAGCATAATCCGAGACATCCCTTTGATATTTTCTTGCTTTAACAGTGCTAATTTCTTTTTCCCATTTCTGGGTATCTTTTTCAACTTCTTCCAAGAATTTATTTAGCACTTCCATAGAAAGGTCTTTACGTAGGGTAGTCTCTAGATCTGCTATTTGATTATCCAAAATTGACAAAGATGTTTTATTTTTATCCACAATAATTTCCAAAAAGGTCTTGGTGCAGCTTCCTGCTGCTTCTTCCCACCTTCTGACATAATTATCGTCTTCTAGTGGGAAGGATGGATATATTTGTATCCTCAACCCTCTTGGAGTGATATGGTTAGATAAATAGTTTTCCAGTGACATGTTCATCCACCATATTTTAATCCTCTTGTGAATACAATCTCTGTATTGGTTACAAGTAGTGATGAGCGAGTACTAAAAAGCTCGGGTGCTCGAAGCTCGGGCCGAGCCTCCCAAGATACTCGTGTACTCGGCCCGAGCACCGAGCCCAATGTTATCCTATGGGAGACCCGAGTATTTTTGTGAAATGACCCCCCGGCAGCATGTAGAAACCCTAAAAATGTCACAAAAGTCTCAGAAGAGTGCTCAAATGACATGGCATCAGCATGGGGAAGACCCCTTGAAGCATTTATCACTCAAAAGTCACAGCTGTGAACAATTTTGTCCAAGTTTTACGCCATTTTTACGGACTCACCAGAAAACCTTCCAAAATGACACCAAAATGAATTTTCATGGCGGAAATGTTAAGGGCACATACCCAATAGTGAGATAGAGCTGGTGTATGTTACTTTTTGAGATTAATACATGAAAGATTTTACGTGAAAACCTTGTGTGGCACTCCGATGTCCAAAACGCACGTTTTGTGCTTTTTACTAACGATGTCGGTCATTTTTTTTTTCATTCTATCTCCCATCGGTCTGTCTCTCTCTGTCTTGTCTGTCCCCCTCTCACAGTCTGTCGGTCAGTTCCCCCCCCTCTCTCTTACTTACCGTTCCCCGATCACTGCCGCGGCGCTGCACGGCTGTTCAAACTCCGGTGGCTTTTCCTCTTTTGAAAAAGCCGGCCGCTCATTAATCAATCTCGTATTCTCTGCTTTCCTGCTTTTCGGAGCCTATGATTGGTTGCAGTGAGACACGCTCCCACACTGAGTGACAGCTGTCTCACTGCACCCAATCACAGCAGCCGGTGTGTGTATACTGTGCAGTGAAATAAATAATTAAATAATTAAAAAAAACGGCGTGCGGTCCCCCCAATTTTAATACCAGCCAGATAAAGCCATACGGCTGAAGGCTGGTATTCTCAGGATGGGGAGCTCCACGTTATGGGGAGCCCCCCACCCTAACAATATCAGTCAGCAGCCGCCCAGAATTGCCGCATACATTATATGCGACAGTTCTGGGACTGTACCCGGCTCTTCCCGATTTACCCTGGTGCGTTGGCAAATCGGGGTAATAAGGAGTTAATGGCAGCCCATAGCTGCCACTAAATCCTAGATTAATCATGTCAGGCGTCTCCCCGAGATTCCTTCCATGATTAATCTGTAAATTACAGTTAAAAAACACACACACCCGAAAAATCCTTTATTAGAAATAAAAAACACTAACAAAGTCCCTCATTACCAATTTATTAACCCCGACAAACCCTCCATGTCCGGCGTACTCCACAGTCCTCCAGCGTCGCGTCCAGCTCTGCTGCATGGAAGTGACAGGAGCTGCAGAATACACCGCCGCTCCGGTCACCTCCACGCAGCTAATGAGATGAGTATAGCGATCAGCTGAGCTGTCACTGAGGTTACCTGGATGCAGCGGTGGATGCAGCTGTGGCCGCGGGTAACCTCAGTGACAGCTCAGCTGATCGCGCTACTCACCGCCGCTCCGGTCACCTCCACGCAGCTAATGAGATGAGTATAGCGATCAGCTGAGCTGTCACTGAGGTTACCTGGATCCAGCGGTGGATGCAGCGGTGGCCGCGGGTAACCTCAGTGACAGCTCAGCTGATCGCGCTACTCACCGCCGCTCCAGTCAGCTCCATGCACCAACTGAGGTGAGTATAGCGATCAGCTGCTGTCACTGAGGTTAATCGCGGCCACCGCTGGATCCAGCGGTGGCCGGGAGTTACCTGACTGACAGCAGCTGATCGCGCTATTCCCTTCATTAGCTGCGTGGAGGTGACCGGAGCAGCGGTGTCTTCTGCAGCTCCTGTCACTTCCATGCAGCAGAGCTGGACGCGACGCCGGAGTCCGTGGAGTACGCCGGACATGGAGGGTTTGTCGGGGTTAATAAATTGGTAATGAGGGACTTTGTTAGTGTTTTTTATTTCTAATAAAGGATTTTTCGGGTGTGTGTTTTTTAAATGTAATTTACAGATTAATCATGGAAGGAATCTCGGGGAGACGCCTGACATGATTAATCTAGGATTTAGTGGCAGCTATGGGCTGCCATTAACTCCTTATTACCCCGATTTGCCAACGCACTAGGGTAAATCGGGAAGAGCCGGGTACAGCCCCAGAACTGTCGCATATAATGTATGCGGCAATTCTGGGCAGCTGCTGACTGATATTGTTAGGGTGGGGGGCTCCCCATAACGTGGAGCTCCCCATCCTGAGAATACCAGCCTTCAGCTGTATGGCTTTATCTGGCTGGTATTAAAATTGGGGGGACCGCACGCCGTTTTTTTTAATTATTTATTTATTTATTTTACTGCACAGTATAGACCCGCCCACCGGCTGCTGTGATTGGGTGCAGTGTGACACCTGTCACTCAGCGTGGGGGCGTGTCTCACTGCAACCAATCATAGGCGCCTGTGGGCGTGGAAAGCAGGGAATATGAGATGGCTGTGTACAGAGCACAGCGCGCCCGCCGGTATAAAGGCTCGGTCACGCTGTGCGGGCCGGCCAATCACTGCAATTCCACAACAGGGCTGTGGCATTGCAGTGGTCTGCCAGCCAATCCCTGCATGAGGGCTGGCTCTCAAAAGAGCGCCAACATGCAGGGATGAAGACCACGAGTAAAGCACGAGTATTGCAAAATTACTCGGTACCCGCCGAGTAGCCCGAGTACAGTGATACTCGTGCGAGTACCGAGTAGTAACAAGCATACTCGCTCATCACTAGTTACAAGTCTCCTTATTGGTAGAAGATGTCTGATTTAAAATCATAGAGGAATCACATTTGAACAAATCTGCCGCCCTGCTGCGCCATGCCTTTTCTTTTGTTATAAAATCCATAGTATACAATTGTGGGATAAACCCTGTAAAAATACAGGTAAATATTAACTCATATAACCACATATTCAACATTTTGTACTGACATAATCAGGATTGCATCCTACCGAACAATACATCCACTTATATCCTCAACCAAGAATATATGATGTCAAACTTCCTTAAAAATACTTTATTAATTTATTTAGCAAAAATAAAAACACATAAACAACCATAAAGGCACAGCAGGGTAGAGAGGTATACAACTGTGACTCCCACGAATTGGGGGAGGGCGGGTGGGGGCCGAAAAATAGGTCTTAACACCTTATATAGTTCGGTATTACAACAAAATCCTCAGTCTGTATACACAAATAACAAATATATGAATGCTAAATCACTGGTACATAACCCACATGGGGAAAATCAAAGATGGTCCTATATGAGCACACTGATTCGATTAATTACTAGAGATGAGCAAACCGGTCCCGGTTCGGCTCCAGTTTGGTTCGCCGAACAGAGGTCTCGTTCGAGTTCGGTTCGTTGAACGTTCGACGAACCGAACTCGAACTGCATAGGAAACAATGGCAGGCAATCACAAACACATAAAAACACCTAGAAAACACCCTCAAAGGTGTCCAAAAGGTGACAAACAACTCACAACACAACACAAACACATGGGAAAGTGACAAGGACATATACTCATGTGAAAACAAAAGAGCTGGACAAGGAAAAAGAGAAGGACACACAGATATATGAGTATATGCAAGGAAACATCGATGCCATTACTGTGCAACTTGAGCCCTGCTCATTTTAGGCTTCCAATCTGGATAAATTGCCTGAGCTTGCCACGTACGCCTTGGAGATCTTGTCGTGTCCTGCAGCCAGCGTTCTCTCGGAACCTGTCTTCAGTGCTGCTGGGGGTCTGCTGGCAGATAAGCATATGTGTCTGTCCACTGACAATCTGGACATGGCTCTCAGAGGACTTTTCTTCCCCTGGGTCAACCAGGGGAGGCAAAAGGCACGCGTATTTTTGAGAGTGCTTCATGCAAAGCATCTTTTCTTTTTTAAAAGGGGGGTCAACTGATGCCAGTCAAGTGGGGTGTGTGTGGCCCAATTAGAAGCAACGAGGGAGACTGTGGTTGGAGTCCCCGCGCTGTGTTTCTAAAAGAACCAAGATGAACAAGTCATGGCTCTCAGAGGACTTTTCTTCCCCTGGGTCAGCCAGGGGAGGCAAATGGCACGCGTATTTTTGAGAGTGCTTCATGCAAAGCATCTTTTTCATTTTGAAAAGGGGGGTCAACTGATGCCAGTCAAGGAGGTGTGTGTGGCCAAATTAGTGGAAACGAGGGAGACTGTGGTTGGAGTCCCTTCGCTGTGTTTTACATGATTTTCGAAGGGCATGACATGACTAAGAGGTTGAGTTTCATCATCTGCAACTTGTTGGCAACAGAAAGGCTGCCTTTACACCCTTTTGAGACCGAGGAAATTCGAGACCTTATGCCCATTGCAGTGCCCCAAAAGCCGATGGCCAGTCGTCACTCCTTCTCCAAGAAAGGTGTGCCCGCGCTACCACAGCAGGTCGCACACAACCTCACCGATTCCTTGAGAAACTCTGTGTGTGACAGGGTGCATTTCACCACAGATACTTGGACCAGTAAGCATGGACAGGGGAGTTACATGTTGCTGACTGGGCACTGGGTAACTATGGTGAGAGATGGAGAAGGGTTTTCTGTACAAGTCTTGCCGTCCCCACGACTTGTGTGTCAATCCTTCCTCTGTATGTACAAGTTCCTCCACTGCTTCTGCCTCCTCAACCTCGTGTGGGTCCTCCACCTCGGCCCAAACCCTGTGTGGTCAGGCCACCCTTCCTTGTAACTGCGCCCAAGGAATCCCACACACCTCCTTACTATGCTGGCAGCACAGCTTAACAGCATGATGCGGTCGACTCTTTACTTAGAAATGTCTGAGAAATGTGAGTCACACCGCTGAGGAGTTGTGGACGGTAAGCTCTGGAGAGTGAGACAGAGTTTCATCAATGGTTGTCTCCACTCAACCAGCAGCCAGGGAAGGTCGGGTGCGACAATGATGCAAACCAGTCTGCGACCCTTCTTCAGGGCAATGTGACACACTAGCCTTGTATGGCTCACGTGTTGAACCTGGTTGTCCAGCAATTTTTAAAACACTATCCCAGCCTACATGGCCTTCTGCAGAGGGCACAGTGTAATGCCTGCCTGGATCGACACACTCAGATGGGCTGTAAAGGATAGGCTAGAGGCAAGCCACTCACCAAGCTGGACACCCAGAACCCTGAAACCCTTTAACCCCTATTCAGTGATTTGTAATTACACAGGGCCCAAGTTGATCAATACCTGTGGAAGGCTGCAGTTCCAGAGAATAGTAGTCATGCAGGGTCAAAAACATTAATTGAGGAAGAGGAACCGAATGGGATGGCCAGGACTTAATCAGAAAACAAGCAGAGGTGAAATGCGGATCGGCCAACAAGGTACATAAACAGCAAGCAGGAAAAGTAGTCAGGTAACAAGCACACAAACTCATAAAACTGAACTGGGGGTAACAGTAACAAGAGGTTCATAGCTTTGTCTGGCAGTGGTCTGCAGACAGGAGGGGCCTAAAAAAGGGTGTGGTGTCTTCCCATTGGTTGTAGCTGAATGATGGTACTTCATCTGTGAGATGCCCACCACCTACATTCAGCCTGTGGTTCTGTATCTGTCAAGGTAACACAACCCAGTGGGTGACCATAACCTGCGTCCACCTGCGCCGCTGGCATCGACTCCTCTCCCATCATCAGCACTATGCACGAAAGGAACACGTTGTCACCTGGCGACCGGAGTACAAATTGATTGAGTGGACTACGTTGGTGACTTAACAGCCGTGTGCGGCAATGATGCAAACCTGTCTGCGGCCCTTCGTCAGGGCAATGTGACACATGTGCCTTGTATGGCTCACGTGTTGAATCTGATTCTCCAGCAATTTTTAAAATACCATCCCGGCCTACATGGCCTTGTGCAGCGGGCACGCTGCTATGTGCTCACTTTCATCCTTCGCACCCAGCAGCTCAACAACTTTCATCACTCCGGAAGTCTTAGGGTCTGGCGGTTAAACGCCGGAAATGCGATGTTCCGACACGCAGGAATTTGAATCTGCACATGTTGCAGCGTTTGTGGCAGCACCGCAGAGCCCTGCTGAAATACGGTATCACGTATACCCTGGGCTAACTTGATCCAGAGGTGGTGCAGATCACGCTGCTGTAGTGGTGTCAGATCAAGGACCTATGCACCCTTCTACACAGTTTACAAATGTTGACGAAGATGTTTAGCACTGGCGATGCCATTCTCAGCGTGACAATTCTGGTCATCTACAAGATGGAGCACACTGTATGCATTATTCGGAGTCAGGTGTTGGTCCAAGAGGAAGGGGAGGAAGTACAGGAGGAGTCATATGCAGAAGGGATAATAAGATCTACAAGGTCCATACGGTGAGCGGCACCTAGGCGGCAGTCATGGTGGGGGAGAGGGATTTACAAGGGCGCATAGTATCAGCAAAAAGTGTTGAGGAAGGTGCAGGAGCCCATGAAGAAATGGAGGATGGACTGGCGATGGGCATGGAAGACTCAGCAGATGAGTGAGAGCTTGCTCACATTTCGGTTGTGCGAGGTTGGGGGGAGAAGGCAGAGGAAGGAGGCACGATTCTAACCTCTCTGCCACCAACACACCAAGGACTTGGTCCTCCTGGATGCACAAGACACATGAGCGTCTTCTTGCTGCACTACCTACAACATGACCCTCGGATTGTACAAATTCGAAGTAATGCTAACTACTGGGTTGCCACACTGTTAGATCCCTGGTACAAGACAAAATTTGGCGAAATAATTCCTGCCATAGAAAGGGACGCACGTATACAGGAGTATCTGCAGAAGGTGGTACGGATGCTTAGATCTGCTTTTCCACTAAACACCAGTGCTGCACAGAGTGAATCTCAATGCTTTGTCATGGATAGGAGGAAATGGTCTTTTACTTGTCCACATCTGAGGGACCGAGGGCTGGCTGCTGTGCTGAGATGGCGTTGAGTACGGTGACCCTGCAGAGTTGCACTTTTGGTCATATACCAAATGAGTTGAAAAAGGACA
This sequence comes from Anomaloglossus baeobatrachus, assembly GCF_048569485.1. Classification (NCBI taxonomy): domain Eukaryota; kingdom Metazoa; phylum Chordata; class Amphibia; order Anura; family Aromobatidae; genus Anomaloglossus; species Anomaloglossus baeobatrachus. The sequence goes on from NC_134353.1 coordinate 11,443,673, forward strand.
GATGCTGGTGGAAATGGGAACAGGTGTGTTGGAAAGGGGAAAAAAGTTTTTGTCCATGGGTTTAGTGGTTAAGCAACATTAACATTTGATGAAGAAACACCATCTGTTACGGTGGGACTGGCAGATTTGGATAAGGTGGTATATACTATGTTACCGCTATATAACGAAAATTAAAAAGAAAGAGAAAGGTATATATCCCCATCAGCAGTCAGTGTCCACCGTGCTCCCAGATGGAAAAGGAGAGGTTGGCAACTGGAAGGTTCGGTGGAGGATACAGATCTGTGTGGCTATGAAACTAATAGTTGCCTGAACCGAGTTAGACGCCACTCGGATCTGGAGACTGGGAGCCCTGTTAGCGTCACAGGGTCCACATGCCCACCCAGCCCAGGAACTCCCTGTTAACATCACAGGGGCCATTGAGTACGCTGACCGTGTGCATTGGGGCCACACCTGTGGACAGCAGGCGCATCAGCAGCAGCAGGCCTGTTAATGCCACTGGGCTGCACAAGCAGGACTTGTAGTAAAGGAGCTGGTCTTAACCGTTCTGCGTTACCAACTGTGGTTGCGGCCTGCATCGACGCCCTATCCCTGCCTACCTCTGGCCTAAAGCCGCAATGGGTTCAACACATGGAGGTGTGCTCTTTCGGAGCATAATAGAAGACTACGCACCTCCTTGTTGGCTCCAGCCCGTTTTATAACCTGGGTCCGCCCCAAACCAGGGTGGACCACAATGCACCTCCTGGAGACAAAAGCAGAGTGACACGTCATGAGTGGCATAACTAGGGTCCTATTTGGAACCACAACTTCAATAATGACCTCATGGCTGCCACGACACAAACACCTCACCAGTCATCGTCTGACCATCAATAATGAGGTGACAAGTCATAGGGGCGGGCCTCTGCAAGCCATTTGGGAGTGGCCTGGCCACATCGTCAGGACACCTGATGCCCTGTGGTCTATATGGGCCCCCCACATCAGGGGCAGGACCAAAGAGTTCATTACCGGACCTAATCTCTGATGCAGTAAGTGTCTGAGCATGCTCAGTAGCATGAAATACAGTCTCTGAAAAAAGACTATCAGCTTTAGCGTGGTGTCTAGGCACAAAACAGGACTTAGACCCGGCACGGAGTGCAACTACCTGTGCAAAGAGGCTTTTCGCACTAAGTGTGGGAGCATGCGCTGTATCCCAAAATGAAGACTTAGCCTCAGGAATGGCACAGTCAGGTAGAGCATACTCACTAGGCGAAACACTGTAGTTAGGCTGCGGCTGGGGTAAATCGGCACACGCATGCGCACTAGCTGCCTCTCCACACTTAGACGTGGAGGAGAAATTGCTCTTCGGGTGTGGACTTGGAGATGCTGTCTATGAACAGAAGGAAAAGCTAAAGGAAGCCGCACTTTCTATCCCACCGAATGATCAAATGCAGCAAGGAATTCCCTGAGTTTGCTATAAAATTAGCATAGCAAAATGTGCATGAGGGTGTCATGCAGAGGTGCTGCACATAGATTTGCACCAGTATGACACTAATGGAAGTCCAACAGCCACTTCTTGTATGCCACTAAATGGCAGCATTTTTTGCTATCATTATAGCTTATTAAAAACAGAGCAGGAGGGTGTCCTGCACAGGTGCTAGAAATAGCTTGGCACCAGTGGGACACTAATGGAAGTCCAACAGCCACTTTTAGGATGCCACTAAGTTTACTCAGTGTTTGCTACTATAATGGCTTAGTAACAATAAGTTTGAGTGTGCAATGCAGGCAGACGTGCTGCAAATATCTTTGCACTAGTGGGACTATACAGAAGTCCAACAGCCACGTTTAGGATGCCACTAAGTTCACTCAGTGTTTGCTAGTATAATGGCTTAGTAGCAATGAGTTTGAGTGTTCAAAGTGCAGAGGTGATGCATATAGATTTGCACTAGTGGGACACTAATGGAAGTCCAACAGCCACTGTTAGGATGCCACTAAGTTCACTCAGTGTTTGCTAGTATAATGGCTTTGTAACAATGAGTTTGAGTGTGCAATGCAGGCAGACGTGCTGCAAATATCTTTGCACTAGTGGGACAATACAGAAGTCCAATAGCCACGTTTAGGATGCCACTAAGTTCACTCAGTGTTTGCTAGTATAATGGCTTAGTAACAATGAGTTTGAGTGTGCAATGCAGGCAGACGTGCTGCAAATATCTTTGCACTAGTGGGACTATACAGAAGTCCAACAGGCACGTTTAGGATGCCACTAAGTTCACTCAGTGTTTGCTAGTATAATGGCTTAGTAACAATGAGTTTGAGTGTGCAATGCAGGCAGACGTGCTGCAAATATCTTTGCACTAGTGGGACAATACAGAAGTCCAATAGCCACGTTTAGGATGCCACTAAGTTCACTCAGTGTTTGCTAGTATAATGGCTTAGTAACAATGAGTTTGAGTGTGCAATGCAGGCAGACGTGCTGCAAATATCTTTGCACTAGTGGGACTATACAGAAGTCCAACAGCCACGTTTAGGATGCCACTAAGTTCACTCAGTGTTTGCTAGTATAATGGCTTAGTTATAAAGAGTTTGAGTGTGCAATGCAGGCAGAGGTGCTGCAAATATCTTTGCACTAGTGGGACTATACAGAAGTCCAACAGGCACGTTTAGGATGCCACTAAGTTCACTCAGTGTTTGCTAGTATAATGGCTTAGTAACAATGAGTTTGAGTGTGCAATGCAGGCAGACGTGCTGCAAATATCTTTGCACTAGTGGGACAATACAGAAGTCCAATAGCCACGTTTAGGATGCCACTAAGTTCACTCAGTGTTTGCTAGTATAATGGCTTAGTAACAATGAGTTTGAGTGTGCAATGCAGGCAGACATGCTGCAAATATCTTTGCACTAGTGGGACTATACAGAAGTCCAACAGCCACGTTTAGGATGCCACTAAGTTCACTCAGTGTTTGCTAGTATAATGGCTTAGTAACAATGAGTTTGAGTGTGCAATGCAGGCAGACGTGCTGCAAATATCTTTGCACTAGTGGGACTATACAGAAGTCCAACAGCCACGTTTAGGATGCCACTAAGTTCACTCAGTGTTTGCTAGTATAATGGCTTAGTAGCAATGAGTTTGAGTGTGTAAAGGGCAGGAGGGTACAGTGGCAGGGTCGTGGGTCTGGGTACAGGAAAGGAAGCCTGCCTTTCTATCCCTCCTAATGGGGAAATGGAGTGAGGAAATCCCTGACCTTAGCTACACAGACACTGTCATCTTGTGTAGCTGTTAAACTCTGTTTTCAGGACCTGTCATCTATGGCTCTGACCCTGCCGGTATTAGCCCTTAAAAGGACTGATAGAAACGTCTATCCCTATTCTGTACAGCGTGTATAGAGTGTACACAGCAGTATCGGAGACAGGAGATACGACAGCAGTGACTGACACCAAGGACGCAGAAGGCAGATAATGGCGTGCTGGAGGAAAATGTTTGTTTTTATAATGCAGGGACATGGGACATGGACATCCTATCACACATGCCGTTGCTTCTCTGGCTAAAAGTACACTTAGCTGTGTGTGTGTCTGGGATTGGCTGACATGCTGGCCCGCCCCACTACACGCGCGCGCTTAGGGAAGGAAGACAAGGAAAAAAAAAAAGGCGATCGCCATTATCCATACAGCAGTGATCTGAATGCGCTGTTCCCGCACACTATACACTGAAATTTCATAATAGTGTGAGTCACAGAGTGACTTACACTATTACAGCGGAAAGCCAGCTAGGAATTAGCTGGTCTTTTAGCTGCTAGAACCGTTCTCGAACGCATCTAGAACTATCGAGCTTCAGCAAAAAGCTCGAGTTCTAGTTTGATCTAGAACAGCCCCCAATATCACTCGAGCCGCGAACTGGAGAACCTCGAACCGCGAACCGCGCTCAACTCTATTAATTACCACAAATATCTAGAAAAATGTTGTTATTCCAAAATATAAACACATTGAAATCAGTCTGCTGACTTGTGGAAGCATCCATATTAATTAAACCCCCCGTGGATTACCAACATACCTATGGGCCACAAAGGGAGCCTTTCAACTATTAGCTGGCCCCCTAGCAATCCCCAAGTGGGGCTTGTTACCTGGGGGCACCCACACCCTCTCACTTTAAGAATTCTGGGACCGAGAGGTATGCGGCTCTCAGCATCTAAACCTGTGACCCACCAGTTAGGTGAAAAATCCACATAGGAGAATTACAGCACGAATTACAATAGTATAGTATAGGTATACAGACCTGACCAGAATGGTAACGGATCCCACCCACCAAGCCCCAACGCGTTTCACCGCCTAGGGCTTCGTCAGGAGGCAGATACAAACCCTACATGGCTAACATCCTTTATATATAAAAATAGCATGTATGAAAGAGAAGCTAGTAGGCAGTTAAGTAATAAGGCATGCTACAGAAGGTTATATATGGACCCGTTGCCAGGGTTTCAGAGTGAACTAGTGAATATTCTGGAGCATGCTCTCGGGGAAGGCATAATTCCTAAAAAGTTATTTGACAGTTTAGTAGTTAAACATCCAAAAATGCCAACCCTGTACTTTATACCGAAACTGCATAAAAACAACAGCTGCCCCCCGGGACGCACAATAGTATCAGGGTTGGAAGGGCTATGTGAGAGGGTATGCCAGATGCTGGATTACTATTTGAAGCCACTGGCTGCCTCTCTCCCATCATACATTAGGGACACCACTGAAGCACTTAAAAGATTGGATTACATTGTGCTTGAACCAGGTACCATCATGGTGACCGCTGACGTGGAAAGTCTGTATACGTCTATCGGCCACCATGATGGGCTCAGAGCTGTGAAATCTTTTCTGAGCACCAGCAATTTGGAGGGCAGGTTAGTTGAACTCCAATTGATATTGTTGGAGTTCATTCTGACCCACAACGTCTTTACGTTTATAGGGGCCACGTACATCCAGCTGCAGGGAACTGCCATGGGGGGCGGCATGCGCCCCAGCCTATGCCAATCTTTTCTTGGGGGCATGGGAAAGAGAAATATTTCTCACGGAACCAGACGTCAGCATCCATAAAGTTAACAACTGGATGCGATATATAGATGATGTCTGGTTCCTGTGGGATGGATGCCCGAGAGAATTGAAGGAGTTTGTTGACAGACTTAATAATAATTCTGTCAACATATTCCTCACGTACCGGTCTGGCTGGGAAATTGATTTCCTGGACCTTAAAATCCAAACATCTGAGGACGGGAGGCTAACAACGGAGATATACAGGAAACCAACGGCAACTAACGCATTTCTACATGCCCAATCGTCACACCTCCCTGCGACGATTAAAAGCATTCCTGTAGCACAATTCCTTAGAGCCCAGAGGATCTGTTCTTCTGAAGAGGCATTCTCGGTGCAGGCAGAGGACCTAACACAAAGGTTCCTGCACCGAGGATACAGCAGAAGAACGATCAAAAAAGGATACGATCGAGCGAGAAAGAGCACAAGAGAGTCTTTGTTATATTCCAATTTTGCGCAACCTAAAAAACAGAAGCAAGATGTGGTCCGTCTTATTACAACGTATAATAATCGCGGGTATGATAATGTGGAGATCCTTAAAAAACATTGGGGTATTTTAAAAACTGATCCAACTTTGAGGCCCAATATCCCACAATATCCATTAATCATGGCACGTCGGGCCAGGAATATGAAAGACCACCTGGTGCGAAGTCATTACAATGTTACATCTAATCAACGTAATGCAGGTACGATTGGGTTCTATCCATGTGGATTGTGCAAGGCCTGTAGTAATATGCGTAAGGCAAAAACCTTTTGTGGGGCCAAGGACAACAGGGAATATGAAATTAGGATGTTCCTGAATTGTTCTTCTAAAGCCGTAATTTACCAAGCCTCCTGCCCGTTTGGCTTATTTTACATCGGTATGACCACTCGGGAGTTAAAAATCCGAGTATGAGAACATGTCAGAGACATAAAAAACTCGAAAGATACATCTAGTAGTGAGAAACTTAAAACAATTCCCCGGCATTTTAAGGAGTGCTATAATTCGGACTCTCGACTTCTATTTGTAAAAGCCATTGATCAGATCAAGATCGTTGTACGAGTGGGTGATATAGGCAGGACCCTTGTGCGTCTGGAAAGCCGGTGGATCTACAGGCTGGGTACTGTGGCCCCTGAGGGCCTAAATGAAAGTTTTGGTTTTAATGCCTTTTTGTGAACAACTCATCTGTACTGGTTCAGATGTCTTTTTAATGTTTATTTTTAATTGTTGTACCTGTTGTCTATATGTTATGTAGTTGGCACATATGTATAATCTGGTACAGGGGATAATACACCCTGCTGGAGTGCTAATTTGTATCCTTGCTCTCCTTTTGAGGTTATTGTCACCCAGTTCTTGGACCGCATGTATGAATAGTGAACGGAGTTTTAAACAATGGCAAGATTGGACTATTGGCCTGTTCATTCCCAGCCTGCCACCTACCTGTTTGGTATTATTTGTTGCCAGCAAACGAACCGGATGGATACCGTAACATCATTGGGTGGACCATATGTCATGTGGATGAAGGTTGAAGTACTTACCACCGCGGATGGAGATGGACTGATAATTTCGGTCCACTTTATTGATTGGACCTTGTGCTTGCTCTCTTATAGCTGTGGGGGGTTATTGTGGACCAGGAGTATGAGTACATCCTCGTTTCCCCCTGTTCCCATGCTTCGTTTCTTTTTTGTCCCCCCCTTTTTTGGTCCCCCCTCCCTCCAACCAAAAATTCCCTTCCCTCTTCCCCCCCCTTGCACCCCCCTCCCTACTCCTTTAGAAATAATTTTCGATTTGTGATAGGGTTAAAATATGGGTATATTGTTTGATATATGTGTGGTGTATTTCCAGTGGGGGGATAGGCTCTTGTAGGGTGTGGGGTTCTTAAAAGTCCTGCTAGTTTTGGCATGCGTGTTGGGTATAGAAATATGATCTTTAATGCCATTTGGAGCTCATATAGGGGGTTTATATAATGATCTATCGGGGGTCTGTATAAGATAAATGGAAACATGGCACTAGTGCCTTTAAACTGGGATTGGTATGGGATATGGGGATGTGTAGCCCGTTTGGTCCACAATCACTTAATGTGTAATTATTAGTGTTGAGCGAGTATGCTTGTCACTACTCGGTACTCGCACGAGTATCACTGTACTCGGGCTACTCGGCGGGGACCGAGTAATCTCGCGATACTCGTGCTGTAGTCGTGGTCTTCATCCCTGCATGTTGGCGCTCTTTTGAGAGCCAGCCCTCATGCAGGGATTGGCTGGCAGACCACTGCAACGCCACAGCCCTGTTAGTTGTGGAATTGCAGTGATTGGCCGGCCCGCACAGCGTGACCGAGCCTTTATACCGGTGGGCGCGCTGTGCTCTGCTCACAGCCATCCAGACAGTCAGTGCAGGGAGAGTGTTGCTGCTTCAGGGAAAGGTATGCGGCCCTTTATAGTTATTTCCGTAGCAGGGCTGCAAACAGTGTGACCAGAAGTCCTTCTCAGGACTATTGTAGTTGTATACAGGCAGGCAGGGTATAGCCAGGTCGGAGTACAGGAGTAGAGTCCTTCTCAGGACTATTGTTGCTGTATACAGGCAGGGTAGGCAGGGTATAGCCAGGTCGGAATACAGGCTAGTGACCAGAAGAGTCCTTCTCGGGACTATTGTTGCTGTATACAGGCAGGCAGGCAGGGTATATAGCCATTCCTAGTGGTGACCGTATACCAGCCTTCATCACCATATCTGGGGCTGGTGTACACAGTCTAAAACAGTCCAGTTAGTGTCAGACTTCTCAGTAATTGTCGCTCCTAAAAACCTGTTAGGTTCTTATTGCGTCCGTGCTTGCATTTAAAAAACGCACGTGTGTGGCAGTCGGTGGCAGCGTACAGGTGCACTTAATTGTATTTTGCACAAACTAGTATATAACGCACAAGTCTAGTGAATAATACACGTCAGCAGTGTCTGATAGTGTCAAACTTCTCAGTAATTGTCGCTCCTAAAAACCTGTTAGGTTCTTATTGCATCCGTGCTTGCATTTAAAAAACGCACGTGTGTGGCAGTAGGTGGCAGCGTCAGGCTCCACATTGTCCCTGGATAGAGACGTGCATGATGGCCTGTAAACCTGAAGTGCCCATTGTAAGGAAGTGGGTCTATTGTAGTATAGCTCTTAGGCAGGGCAGCCAAAAATTGGGAGGCTCCACATTGTCCCTGGATAGAGATGTGCATGAGGGCCTGTAAACCTGAAGTGCCCATTGTAAGGAAGTGGGTCTATTGTAGTATAGCTCTTAGGCAGGGCAGCCAAAAATTGGGACGCTCCACATTGTCCCTGGATAGAGATGTGCATGAGGGCCTCAAAACATTGTTCCCATTGCAAAGGAGCGGGTCTCCTGTCATTGTAATGCCCATTCTGAAAGAATGGGCGAAAAAATTTACCACTGGGGGTATACCTGAAACAACGGCCTAACTATTGTAACGGTCATCATGGTGGCGCATGAGGAGAAGGAGGAGCAGTCCAGCGATTAGCCAAACTCCAAAAGTGTGTACCCATGGGTGAGTGGAGGTACATGGCAAATTCCCGTTACAAACTTTAAATTCCGCTCTCATTTGCTGGTGGTGTGGTGAAGTCTGGCCCAATCCAACCCTTGTTCATCTTGATCAGAGTCAGCCTGTCAGCATTTTCAGTTGACAGGCGGGTGCGTTTATCTGTAATGATTCCACCTGCGGCACTAAAAACACGCTCTGACAAAACGCTAGCGGCAGGGCAGGCCAGGACTTCCAAGGCGTAGAGAGCCAATTCATGCCACGTGTCCAGCTTGGATACCCAATAATTGTAAGGCACAGAGGAATGTCAGAGTACAGTTGTTCGATCTGCAAGGTACTCCTTGAGCATCTGGGCAAACTTAGGATTTCTTGTGGCACTACCCCGCATCTCAGGGGCTGTGGTACGTGAGGGGCTGAGAAAACTGTCCCACATCTTAAAGACTGTTCCCCTACCTCTGGCTGATTGGACTTGTGCCCCTCTCGGCTGTACGCCTTGGTTGTCCACTGATTCCTGACCTATGCCGCTAGCGTTTTGTTAGGGGAATGCTTTGCCTACTTCCGTGACTATGGCCTTCCGGAACTGCTGCATTTTGGATGACCTCTCCGCCTCTGAAATAAGAGACATAAAGTTCTCCTTGTAGCATGGGTCTAACAGTGTTACCAACCAGTAATGATTGTCGGCCAAGATGTTCTTAACGCAAGGGCCACGACACAGGCAGCTTACCATAAAGTCAGCCATGTGCGCCAGACTCTTAACAGCCAGTACTTCAGTATCCTGACCAACACGATGACTGAACATGCTGTCTTCCTCCTCCTCCTCATCTACCCTGTCCTCTGGCCAGCCACGCTGAAACGAGGATATGATTGGTGTGCATGTCATATACTCAACTTGGTCGGAGAGTTGCTCCATGTCTTCATCCTCCTCCTCGTCATAGTCCTCCACTGCACATTGTGATGAGACGAGGCTGGGCTGTGCGTTATCACCCACCACCACTACTGTTTCTTGCTCCAACTCATCGCGTTCCGCCTGCAATGCATCATGTTTGTTTTTGAGCAGAGACCATTTTAGAAGGCAGAGAAGTGGTATGGTGACGCTAATAATGGCGTCATCGCCGCTCACCATCTTGGTGGAGTCCTCAAAGTTTTGGAGGATGGTACATAGGTCGGACATCCATCTCCACTCCTCAGGTGTTACGTGTAAAGTTTGACCCATTTCCCGACGGCTTAGGTGATGCAGGTACTCAACAACTGCCCTCTTCTGCTCACATATCCTGACCAACATGTGCATAGTTGAATTCCAACACGTGGGGACATCAGACACCAGTCTGTGAGCCGGAAGATGCAAACGGCGCTGAAAGCCGGCAAGGCCGGCTTAAGCAGTAGGTGACTTTCGAAAATGTGCAGACAGGCGGCGAACTTTTACCAGCAGATCAGACAGCTCTGGGTATGACTTTAGAAACCGCTGAACCACGAGGTTGATCACATGGGCCACGCATGGAACATGTGTCAGCTGGCCTCGCCTCAAAGCCGCCACCAGGTTCCGGCCATTGTCACACACGACCTTTCCTGGCTTTAGGTTCAGAGGTGTGAGCCAGTGATCTGCCTGCTGTTTCAGAGCTGTCCACACCTCTTCTGCATTGTGGAGTTTGTCACCTATGCAGCTTAGCTTCAGCACAGCCTGTTGCCGCTTCGCCGAGGCAGTGCTGCAGTGCTTCCAGCTTGGGACTGGTGTGGAGGGTAAAGTGGATGAGGATGCGTAGGAGGAGGAGGAGGCTGAGGAGCATGACATTCCGGAGCTGTAGAGTGTGGGTGAAACCCTGACTGAGGTAGGGCCTGCAAACCTTGGTGTGGGAAGGACGTGTTCCGTCCCTCGCTCAGACTGGGTCCCAGCTTCCACAATATTAACCCAGTGTGCCGTCAACGAGATGTAGCGGCCTTGCCCACAAGCACTTGTCCACTTGTCTGTGGTTTGGTGGACTTTGGCTGAAACATTGTTGTTCAGGGCAGGTGTGATGTTTTGTGACACGTGGTTATGCAATGCGGGGACGGCACACCGGGAGAAATAGTGGCGACTGGGGACCGAGTAACGTGGGACAGCTGCCACCATCAGGTCGTGGAATGCTTCTGTCTCCACCAGCCTAAAAGGCAACATTTCCAGCGCAAGCAGTCGCGAAATGTTAGCATTTAGAAGTGTGGCATGTGGGGCGTTGGCAGGGTATTTGCGCCTGTGTTCAAAGGTTTGCTGAATGGATAACTGAACGCTGCGCTGGGACAAGGACGTGCTTGATGATGGTGTTATTTCTGCGTGGGCAACTGCAAGTGCAGGGCCGGAGGAGGCTTGTTCGTGGGCAGCATGGACAGGGGATTGGCTCGCATGCACAACAAGCGAAGACATAGCAGTAACATCAGCAATCACTGCTCCTCGACTCTGTTGTACATCCCAAAAAGTCGGGTGCTTGGCTGACATGTGCCTGATCATGCTGGTGGTGGTCAGGCTGCTAGTTTTGGTACCCCTGCTGATGCTGGCATGGCAGGTGTTTCAAATGGCCTTTTTAGAATCATCTGGAGCCAACTTAAAAAACTGCCAGACTCGGGAAGACCTAACATTTGTACAGGCACCTTGTGTCGTGTTGTTGTTCCGGGGAACGGTTGCCTGACTTCTGCCTGGGGCCACCACCCTGCTTCTTACTGCCTGTTGGGATGCTACACCTCCCTCCCCCTCTGCACTGCTGTCCTCGCTCTGCATATCCTCCTGCCAGGTTGGGTCAGTTACTGGATCATCCACCACGTCGTCTTCCTCTTCCGCACCCTGCTCCTCCTCCTGACTTCCTGACAATTGTGTGTCATCATCGTCCACCCCTTGTTGAGACACGTTGCCAACTTCGTGAGAACGTGGCTGCTCAAATATTTGGGCATCTGTAAATACGATCTCGTCATGACCCACTTCAACAGGAGCTGGCGAGAGGCCAGAATGTGCGAATGGAAACGTGAACAGCTCTTCCGAGTGTCCAAGTGTGGGATCAGTAATGTCCATGGACATGTACTCAGCCTGGTGGTAGGAAGGAGGATCAGGTTCTGAAATGTGCGGTGCACTATCACGGCTACTGACACTTGACTGTGTGGAAGACAGAGTGTTTGTGGTGGTGCCAATCTGACTGGAAGCATTATCCGCTATCCAACTAACAACCTGTTGACACTGGTCTTGGTTCAAGAGCGGTGTACTGCTGCGGTCCCCAAGAATTTGGGACAGGACGTGCGAGCGACTAGATGTGGCCCTTTGTTGTGGCGAAATTAGAGCTTGCCCACGACCTCGGCCTCTGCCTGCACCACCATCACGTCCACTTCCTTGTTCCTTGCCAACGCCCTTGCGCATTTTGCAATGCTGTGCTGACGTATATTATTCACTAGATTTGTGCGTTATATCTAATTATATCTAATAAAGTGCACCTGAACGCTGCCACCGACAGGCACACACGTGCGGTTTTTAAATGCAAGCACGGACGCACTAAGAACCTAACAGGTTTTTAGGAGCGACAATTACTGAGAAGTTTGACACTATCAGACACTGCTGACGTGTATTATTCACTAGACTTGTGCGTTATATCTAATTTTGTGCAAAATGCACACAAGTGCACCTGAACGCTGCCACCAACAGGCACACACATGCGGTTTTTAAATGCAAGCACGGACGCACTAAGAACCTAACAGGTCTCTATCCAGGGACAATGTGGAGCCTCCCAATTTTTGGCTGCCCTGCCAAAGGGCTATACTACAATAGACCCACTTCCTTACAATGGGCACTTCAGGTTTACAGGCCCTCATGCACGTCTCTATCCAGGGACAATGTGAAGCTTCACAATTTTTGGCTGCCCTGCCAAAGGGCTATACTACAATAGTCCCACTTCCTTACAATAGGCACTTCAGGTTTACAGGCCATCAGGCACATCTCTATCCAGGGACAATGTGGAGCCTCCCAATTTTTGGCTGCCCTTCCAAAGGGCTATACTACAATAGACCCACTTCCTTACAATGGGCACTTCAGGTTTACAGGCCCTCATGCACGTGTCTATCCAGGGACAATGTGGAGCTTCCCAATTTTTGGCTGCCCTGCCAAAGGGCTATACTACAATATACCCACGTCCTTACAATGGGCACTTCAGGTTTACAGGAACTCATGCACGTCTCTATCCAGGGACAATGTGGAGCTTCCCAATTTTTGGCTGCCCTGCCAAAGGGCTATACTACAATAGACCCACTTCCTTATAATGGGCACTTCAGGTTTACAGGCCCTCATGCACGTCTCTATCCAGGGACAATGTGGAGCTTCCCAATTTTTGGCTGCCCTGCCAAAGGGCTATACTACAATAGACCCACTTCCTTACAATGGGCACTTCAGGTTTATAGGCCCTCATGCATGTCTCTATCCAGGGACAATGTGGAGCTTCCCAATTTTTGGCTGCCCTGCCAAGGGCTATACTACAATAGACCCACTTCCTTACAATGGGCACTTCAGGTTTACAGGCCCACATGCACGTCTCTATCCAGGGACAATGTGGAGCTTCCCAATTTTTGGCTGCCCTGCCAAAGGGCTATACTACAATAGACCCACTTCCTTACAATGGGCACTTCAGGTTTACAGGCCATCATGCACGTCTCTATCCAGGGACAACGTGGAGCCTCCCAATTTTTGGCTGCCCTGCCAAGGGGCTATACTACAATAGAAACACTTCCTTACAATGGGCACTTCAGGTTTACAGGCCCTCATGCACGTCTCTATCCAGGGACAATGTGGAGCTTCCCAATTTTTGGCTGCCCTGCCAAAGGGCTATACTACGGCTAAAGGGCTATAATACTATTATGTATGCAGTCCTTGAAAAGCCGTTCGAGGGTGCATACTGTTGTTCGAGATGTGCGCAAGTTGCACGTTTGGAAGCCCAGATACTGGATCTAAATGAGCAGCTGGCAACTCTGAGATGCGTTAGCAATATGGAAAGGAGTCTTCTGCTCACTGAGCAGCAGCTTGCTGGGTCAGATGTGGGGGAGGATCGTAGTAGGGAGCGGCAGGACGGTGAGGTAGGTAGCTGGGTGACAGTTAGAAAGGGGGGTAAAGGGAAAAGTGCTAGGAAGGCTAGTCCTGAACTGACACACCCCAATAGGTTTGCAAACTTGGCAGATGAGGGGGATGTCATTACAGGGGTAGCATTGCTGCAGCAAGGCATGACCTCTGAATGCCAGAGGAGTGTCTGCTCCAGTAAGGGGGGGAATAGGAGTGCAGGGCAGGCAAGACAGGTACTGGTAGTGGGGGACTCAATTATTAGGGGGACAGATAGGGCAATCTGTCACAAAGACAGGGATCGCCGAACAGTGTGTTGTCTTCCTGGCGCTCGAGTTCGGCACATCGCTGATCGGGTTGACAGATTACTGGGAGGGGCTGGGGAGGACCCAGCGGTCATTGTACACATTGGCACAAATGACAAATTTAGAGGTAGGTGGAAGGTCCTTAAAGATGATTTCAGGGAATTAGGTTGTAAGCTTAAAGCATGGACCTCAAAGGTGGTATTTTCGGAAATACTACCTGTGCCACGAGCCACACCAGAGAGGCAAAGAGAGATCAGGGAGGTTAACAGGTGGCTCAGGAATTGGTGTAGGAAAGAGGGTTTTGGGTTCCTGGAGAATTGGGCCGACTTTTCAGTTGGCTACAGATTCTATGCTAGGGATGGGCTGCATCTTAATGGGGAGGGTGCAGCTCTGCTGGGGCAGAAAATGGCTAGAAGGTTGGAGGAGTGTTTAAACTAGGAATGGGGGGTGAGGGTATTCACTTTATAGAAGGGGAATGTAGTGCAGATAGTGACCAGGGCACAAGTAATGAAATTGGGGGTGGTACGGGGGGAAGGGTTAGGACAGTCAATACAGTAAGCAGGAATATAGGTACAGAGTCATACATAACGTGCATGTACACTAATGCCCGAAGCCTCACAAATAAGGTGGAGGAATTAGAATTAATATTGTTGGAAGAAAATGATGATATAGTGGGGATATCAGAGACATGGATGGATGAGAGCTATGACTGGGCTGTTAATTTACAGGGTTATAGCCTATTCAGGAATGACCGTACAAATAAGCGAGGGGGAGGTGTGTGTCTATATGTAAAATCATCCTTAAAACCCATCCTGCGTGACAACATATGTGAGGGAACTGAGAATGTAGAGTCCCTATGGGTGGAGATAAGGGGGGGGAGAATGAATAACAAAATACTGATAGGGGTGTGTTATAAGATGCCGAATATTAAGGAAGAGGTAGAGAATCTCCTTACAAGGAAATTGATAAAGCAGCGAGTCTCGGAGAGGTAATTATTATGGGGGACTTTAACTATCCTGATATAAATTGGGGAACAGAAACTTGCAGTTCCAGCAAAGGAAATAGATTTTTGATAACAATGAAAGATAATTACCTTTCACAAATGGTACAGGACCCCACAAGAGGGGGAGCACTACTAGACCTTGTACTAACCAATAGGCCAGACCGCATATCAAATATACAAGTTGGGGGTTACTTGGGGAATAGTGATCACAAAATAATAAGTTTTCATGTATTCTTTAGTAAGATGTATAGTAGAGGGGCTACAAGGACACTAAACTTCAGGAAAGCAAATTTTAAACGGTTGAGAGATGATCTTAGTGCAATAAACTGGGATGATGTACTAAGTAATAAAAGTACACAAAGCAAATAGGAGACTTTTATGAGCATCCTGAATAGGGCTTGTGCAGAAAATATACCCTATGGGAACAAACATGCTAGAAATAGGAGGAAACCCCTATGGCTAAATAGAGCTGTAAGGGAAGCAATAAAAGAAAAACAGAAAGCCTTAAAAGAATTAAAGAGGGTAGGTAGTGATGAGGCATTATATAATTATAGAAAATTAAATAAAATATGTAAAAAGCAAATTAAGTTAGCTAAGTTTGAGACAGAGAGACTCATTGCGAGAGAAAGTAAAAATAATCCTAAAATATTCTTTAACTACAGAAACAGTAAAAAACTGAAAAGCGATAGTGTTGGCCCCCTTAAAAATAGTCTTGGTGAAATGTTGGAAGGGGATGAGGGTAAAGCCAACCTGCTGAATGACTTTTTTTCTACGGTTTTTATACAAGAAAATGCCATGGCAGATGACATGACCAGTGATACCATAAATTCACCCTTGAATATTACCTGCTTAACCCAGCAGGAAGTACGCCGCCGCCTCGAAATCACTAAGGTTGACAAATATCCGGGCCCGGATGGCATACACCCCATAGTACTACAGGAATTGAGTTCTGTGATAGATAGACCATTATTTTTAATCTTCTCAGATTCCTTAATAACAGGGTCGGTACCGCAGGACTGGCGCATAGCAAATGTGGTGCCAATATTCAAAAAGGGGACAAAAACTGAGGCGGGAAATTATAGGCCGGTAAGTTTAACCTCTACGGTTGGTAAAATCCTTGAGGGGTTCTTGAGAGACGCTATACTGGAGTATCTCAAGAAAAATAACCTTATGACAGAGTATCAACATGGGTTTATGAGGGATCGATCCTGTCAAACTAATTTGATCAGCTTCTATGATGAGGTAAGTTCAAGCCTGGACCAGGGAAATGCAGTGGATGTTGTGTATATGGACTTTTCAAAAGCTTTTGATACGGTGCCACACAAAAGGTTGGTACATAAAATGAGAATAATGGGGATAGGGGAAAATATGTGTAACTGGGTTAAAAACTGGCTCAGTGATAGGAAACAAAGGGTGGTTATTAATGGTACGTACTCGGACTGGGTCTCAGTTCATAGTGGGGTACCACAGGGGTCAGTATTGGGCCTGCTTCTTTTCAACATATTTATAAATGACCTTGTTGGGGGCATGCGGAGTAGAATTTCAATATTTGCAGATGATACTAAACTCTGCAGGGTAATCAATACAGAGGAGGATAATTTTATATTACAGGGAGATTTATGTAAATTGGAGGATTGGGCTGAGAAGTGGCAATTGAAGTTTAATGTAGATAAATGTAAGGTCATGCACTTGGGTAGAGGAAATAACATTTATGATTATGTACTTAATTGTAGAACACTGGGTAAAACAGGCACAGAAAAAGACTTGGGTGTATGGGTGGATGGTAAACTTCACTTTAGTGGACAGTGTCAGGCAACTGCTGCCAGGGCTAATAAAATAATGGGATGTATTAAAAGAGGTAGAAGTGTTCATGAAAAAAATATAGTTCTACTGTCGCGGGCGGGGAGGAGGGTGTCGGCACACTACGCTCACCCCTTCTGCTCGGGTCCGGCAGCTGCTCAGTGGTGGCTCGAGCTGTGGGCCGGATCCCGGGGTTTCTCGAGCGACACTCCTCGCCCGTGAGTGAAAGGGGATTTGTGGTTGGGTGTGGGGGATTGTTATAGTTCGTGACGCCACCCACGGTTGTGGTGATTTCACCACCGCTGCTCAATTTGGGGATCCCGGGGATGGTGATGCGGAGCAGCCAGGTGTTGTGTTGCCCCTCCGTGGGTAGGGGTTGGTGATCCCGGGGCCCGGTGGTGGGGAAGGAGGTGCGGGGCCTGGTGGGCGCAGGGACGCGGGGGCAGCGCTGTGCCTTGCGGCACTGTGGTACTCACTCAGCCTGAGACGTGGACACAGTTTGTACGGTAAATCAAACGGCTGGTAGGACGGTCCCACAGACGGCTGCACCTGCACTCCCGGTAGGTGACGGTGATGTCCCTCTTCCTTGCACCTATGTTTGACTGATGGTAGCGGTGGATTCCCTCCGGTTACCCGCTCCCCGACTGCAATCTGGGCCGGAGGAGCTCTACACTTTGCCCGCAGGCGCTGGCCCTGAGAAACTGGTGCCGTGGCGGTGGCGGTGTCTCTCTGCTTCGGGTTGGGCTGTTGCCGTCAATCGGGACTTGGTTGTTGGGGGATCTACGTCCCCTTCACTGACGGATTCGGCAAATTTGGCGACTCCTAGCCTTGCCGGGGTCCGAGAGGCCCCTGCCCTGGTGCTGACTGTCCTTCGGAACACTGCTCCAGACCACCGGGCACACAGCCAACGGGGTCCTTCCAGGAACTTCCAAACGGTCCCCCTCCAGACAGTCACCGCCGTCGCTGACCTTGCTGATCTGGCCCTCCACAAAGCTGGACCCTTCAGGCTTTCCTTCTTTACTGTCACTTCACTGGCTTTTCTCCTTTCTCACTTTCACTTAGTTGTTTACTTTTTCCCTGTCTAGGCTTCTCCTCCACTCCTTCTACTTCCTCCTCCCTGACTAGACTCCTCTCTCAAGCTCTTCCCTGAGCTGACTGCCTGGTTTTTCCCGCCTCCAGAGTTGTGAGCTCCTCGGTGGGCGGAGCCAACCGCCTGGCCCACCCCCTGGTGTGCATCAACAGACTCCTGGAGGAAGGCAACAAGGATTTCTGGTTAGCATGGTGTGCCTACCTGGAGTGTGGGGTGTGGTGGTGTTGTGACCTGTGTCCCCTGGCTTGCCCAGGGCGACACATTCCCCCTTAGCAAAATGCAGACCGTCCGCGGGCTGCCGTCCTACACCGGTTTTATTTTTCTGTAAAAAGGGGATAACAGGGTTAAGCAAAACATAAATACATTTTTAATCAAAACTCTTCCCAAGACGGGAGGCACATTTTCTTAAACGTTGCAATGGTTTACGGCTACGGTTTCCGCTCTCTCCCACCCAAGCAACCTGACCCTGATGCTGCCCCTAAAGCCCAGGCAGCACCCCTTGACCCACAGTCCAGCACAAGTTACCCAAGCGGGATCTGTCCTTCCCCTCCAGAGGGTAGCCACCGGTTCCTTTGGTGGCTGGGCCCTAGCCTGCTCTGCTGAGGGCCCTCCCTCCAACCTGCCTCTCCGGAGGCGGCATTGCGGAAACGGTAACGGTAACCAACATATTTACAAGCCACTTAATGTTTGTGGTGCCCTGCAAGTTCACGGGCTTGTCCATGGATAGTTCCCATGCATTTTAAACGGTCCCCATGGGGACAACGGTGCCGTCTCCAGCCGGTTGCAAATCAACAAACAAATCAGGTGACTTCTTCGGTAATTTCACTTATCATTTCAAACTTTTCAACTTTTAAACTCTTAAACAAACACACAACTCCAGTGGTGGTCCCAACGGGGACGGTGCAACGGGCATCCGTTGCCCTACTCCGGTCCTTTTGCTGCTTCATCCGAGGGAGGGGATGCAGAGCTCACCTTGCTCTCCGGGCTACCCTTCAGCTTTACATCCAGGGCAAACCACCCCCTCTCTCCGCAGTGCCGGGTGTAACGCACCATGTCTCCCGGTATGAGATTGCGGCCAGGATGCTCCTCGGGCAGATGGGCATTCACGTCCCGCCGGGCCACAAACACGTCGGCCTCCAGGCCCGGTTCGTATATGAATCCGTAGCCCCGGCATACATCAAACCGCCTCACCTGCCCCTCGTAGAACGGGCCCCGGACACGGAAGGTCGCTTGCCGCAGGTTTTCCTTTTCCCGAATGGCTCGGGCCACCAGCTCGGCTTTCCTTCGCTCCCTCTCCGCGATCTCCAGGCCCAGCTTTGTCGGCTCCCTGTCCCAGTATGGCGCTGCTGCCAGCTCCGGCGCACGGGTTGAGCCCCGCGGGACATCCAGCACGTTACCCACTGTCAGGAAGGTGGGTAGCGTATCCCGCGGTGTCATGGCCTTGGGCGCTGCCTTGCAGCAACAACCCGGCGCCACCTCAGCCGAGGTGTGGGGGATGGGCACAGGGGCTTTCCGCAGTTGGGCCTTTGGCTCGGAGCGGGTCATCGGCTCCGGCTCGGGAAACTGCTCGGGGACTGTCTCTGGCACAATCTTCGGGGCCTTCCAAGGCAATGCCTCCGGTTTGTTTCGGGCTCCGGCTACAGGTCGGTCCGCTGGGGCGGACGGGCTGGGTATCGCTACCGGTGGCGGTGGTAGCGGGCCTAGTGGCGGGGTCACGGCCCCCGAGACGGGTGGCGAGGGAGGCAATGGGGGGAGAGGGCTTGGACCGGGTCCCTCAGCCGCAGCGACCGGTCCCTCCGGGACATAGGGGCGTGGGTCACTCACCCTCCCTTCCTCCGCTTCCTCCTCGCGTCTTCGCACGGTGGCTATAACGTCCGCCATGTCGGTCTCCCACTCCTCCAAGAGGAGCTGCATCTTGACCTGCAGCCTTAGGGGGAGCTGCGCGGTCCGGATCTCCACCCACGCTGCGGTTCCCGGTGCGGGGGCCACGGTGTTTCGGGACGGCATCCACATGGTGTCTTTTCTGTTTGCTTCCAGGAATGGTTTTCGGGCAAGGTCTTGGCGTCCCTGCTTTTATAGCGGCGACTACATGCCGCCAGCCGCCATCGCGTCCCCCTTAGCTCTTTCCGGCCCCTCCTCCCTCGGGGCGGGGTTTTGGCCTTCGCGCCTCTACTGCTCGAGAAGACGCTCGAGCGGGAACTTTTCGCGCCAAAGATGGCGGCTTCTGAAATTTTTCTGCCGGATACCTCCGGCGGTAACAAGGCGCACCTCTACCAGACGGCAGAGCGGTAAGATCCTGTTCGTGACGCCAAGTTGTCGCGGGCGGGGAGGAGGGTGTCGGCACACTACGCTCACCCCTTCTGCTCGGGTCCGGCAGCTGCTCAGTGGTGGCTCGAGCTGTGGGCCGGATCCCGGGGCTTCTCGAGCGACACTCCTCGCCCGTGAGTGAAAGGAGATTTGTGGTTGGGTGTGGGGGATTGTTATAGTTCGTGACGCCACCCACGGTTGTGGTGATTTCACCACCGCTGCTCAATTTGGGGATCCCGGGGATGGTGATGCGGAGCAGCCAGGTGTTGTGTTGCCCCTCCGTGGGTAGGGGTTGGTGATCCCGGGGCCCGGTGGTGGAGAAGGAGGTGCGGGGCCTGGTGGGCGCAGGGACGCGGGGGCAGCGCTGTGCCTTGCGGCACTGTGGTACTCAATCAGCCTGAGACGTGGACACAGTTTGTACGGTAAACCAAACGGCTGGTAGGACGGTCCCACAGACGGCTGCACCTGCACTCCCGGTAGGTGACGGTGATGTCCCTCTTCCTTGCACCTATGTTTGACTGATGGTAGCGGTGGATTCCCTCCGGTTACCCGCTCCCCGACTGCAATCTGGGCCGGTTGAGCTCTACACTTTGCCCGCAGGCGCTGGCCCTGAGAAACTGGTGCCGTGGCGGTGGCGGTGTCTCTCTGCTTCGGGTTGGGCTGTTGCCGTCAATCGGGACTTGGTTGTTGGGGAATCTACGTCCCCTTCACTGACGGATTCGGCAAATTTGGCGACTCCTAGCCTTGCCGGGGTCCGAGAGGCCCCTGCCCTGGTCCTGACTGTCCTTCGGAACACTGCTCCAGACCACCGGGCACACAGCCAACGGGGTCCTTCCAGGAACTTCCAAACGGTCCCCCTCCAGACAGTCACCGCCGTCGCTGACCTTGCTGATCTGGCCCTCCACAAAGCTGGACCCTTCAGGCTTTCCTTCTTTACTGTCACTTCACTGGATTTTCTCCTTTCTCACTTTCACTTAGTTGTTTACTTTTTCCCTGTCTAGGCTTCTCCTCCACTCCTTCTACTTCCTCCTCCCTGACTAGACTCCTCTCTCAAGCTCTTCCCTGAGCTGACTGCCTGGTTTTTCCCGCCTCCAGAGTTGTGAGCTCCTCGGTGGGCAGAGCCAACCGCCTGGCCCACCCCCTGGTGTGCATCAACAGACTCCTGGAGGAAGGCATCAAGGATTTCTGGTTAGCATGGTGTGCCTACCTGGAGTGTGGGGTGTGGTGGTGTTGTGACCTGTGTCCCCTGGCTTGCCCAGGGCGACACACTACCTCTGTACAAGTCACTAGTGCGACCGCACTTAGAATACTGTGTACAATTCTGGTCACCGATATATAAGAAGGACATAGCTGAACTGGAGAGGGTGCAGAGAAGAGCGACCAAGATTATTAGAGGAATGGGTGGGCTGCAATACCAAGACAGGAAAAACGAAGGCTTAGGGGGGATCTAATCACAATGTATAAATATATGAGGGGACAGTACAGAGACCTTTCCAAAGATCTTTTTACACCTAGGCCTGCGACTGGAACACGGGGGCATCCTCTACGTCTTGAGGAAAGAAGGTTTAATCATAATCACAGACGAGGATTCTTTACTGTACGAGCAGTGAGACTATGGAACTCTCTGCCGCATGATGTTGTAATGAGTGATTCACTACTAACATTTAAGCAGAGCCTGGACGCCTTTCATGAAAAATTTAATATTACCAGTTATGTATATCAGATTTTATGACAGGGTGTTGATCCAGGGAACTAGTCTGATTGCCGGATGTGGACGAAGGAAGGACATTTTTTCCCCATTGGAACTTGTTTGCCACATTGGGTTTTTTTGCCTTCCTCTGGATCAACATGTTAGGCTACAGGTTGAACTAGATGGACTTAGAGTCTCCCTTCAACCTTAAAAACTATGAAACTATGATACTATGATACTACAATAGACCCACTTCCTTACAATGGGCACTTCAGGTTTACAGGCCCTCATGCACGTCTCTATCCAGGGACAATGTGAAGCTTCCCAATTTTTGGCTGCCCTGGCAAAGGGCTATACTACAATAGACCCACTTCCTTACAATGGGCACTTCAGGTTTACAGGCCCTCATGCACGTCTCTATCCAGGGACAATGTGGAGCTTCCCAATTTTTGGCTGCCCTGCCAAAGGGCTATACTACAATAGACCCACTTCCTTACAATGGGCACTTCAGGTTTACAGGCCCTCATGCACGTCTCTATCCAGGGACAATGTGGAGCTTCACAATTTTTGGCTGCCCTGCCAAAGGGCTATACTACAATAGACCCACTTCCTTACAATGGGCACTTCAGGTTTACAGGCCCTCATGCACGTCTCTATCCAGGGACAATGTGGAGCTTCACAATTTTTGGCTGCCCTGCCAAAGGGCTATACTACAATAGACCCACTTCCTTACAATGGGCACTTCAGGTTTACAGGCCCTCATGCACGTCTCTATCCAGGGACAATGTGGAGCTTCCCAATTTTTGGCTGCCCTGCCAAAGGGCTATACTACAATAGACCCACTTCCTTACAATGGGCACTTCAGGTTCACAGGCCCTCATGCATGTCTCTATCCAGGGACAATGTGGAGCTTCCCAATTTTTGGCTGCCCTGCCAAAGGGCTATACTACAATAGACCCACTTCCTTACAATGGGCACTTCAGGTTTACAGGCCCTCATGCACGTCTCTATCCAGGGACAATGTGGAGCTTCCCAATTTTTGGCTGCCCTGCAAAAAGGGCTATACTACAATAGACCCACTTACTTACAATGGGCACTTAAGGTTTACAGGCCCTCATGCACGTCTCTATCCAGGAACAATGTGGAGCCTCCCAATTTTTGGCTGCCCTGGCAAAGGACTATACTACAATAGACCCACTTCCTTACAATGGGCACTTCAGGTTTACAGGCCCTCATGCACAACTCTATCCAGGGACAATGTGGAGCCTCCCAAATTTTGGCTGCCCTGCCAAAGGGCTATACTACAATAGACCCACTTCCTTACAATGGGCACTTCAGGTTTACAGGCCCTCATGCACGTCTCTATCCAGGGACAATGTGGAGCTTCCCAATTTTTGGCTGCCCTGCCAAAGGGCTATACTACAATAGACCCACTTCCTTACAATGGGTACTTCAGGTTTACAGGCCCTCATGCACGTCTCTATCCAGGGACAATGTGGAGCTTCACAATTTTTGGCTGCCCTGCCAAAGGGCTATACTACAATAGACCCACTTCCTTACAATGGGCACTTCAGGTTTACAGGCCCTCATGCACGTCTCTATCCAGGGACAATGTGGAGCTTCACAATTTTTGGCTGCCCTGCCAAAGGGCTATACTACAATAGACCCACTTCCTTACAATGGGCACTTCAGGTTTACAGGCCCTCATTCACGTCTCTATCCAGGGACAATGTGGAGCCTCCCAATTTTTGGCTGCCCTGGCAAAGGGCTATACTACAATAGACCCACTTCCTTACAATGGGCACTTCAGGTTTACAGGCCCTCATGCACGTCTCTGTCCAGGGACAATGTGGAGCCTCCCAATTTTTGGCTGCCCTGCCAAAGGGCTATACTACAATAGACCCACTTCCTTACAATGGGCACTTCAGGTTTACAGGCCCTCATGCATGTCTCTATCCAGGGACAATGTGGAGCTTCCCAATTTTTGGCTGCCCTGCTAAAGGGCTATACTACAATAGACCCACTTCCTTGCAATGGGCACTTCAGGTTTACAGGCCCTCATGCACGTCTCTGTCCAGGGACAATGTGGAGCCTCCCAATTTTTGGCTGCCCTGCCAAAGGGCTATACTACAATAGACCCACTTCCTTACAATGGGCACTTCAGGTTTACAGGCCCTCATGCACGTCTCTATCCAGGGACAATGTGGAGCCTCCCAATTTTTGGCTGCCCTGCCAAAGGGCTATACTACAATAGACCCACTTCCTTACAATTGGCACTTCAGGTTTACAGGCCCTCATTCACGTCTCTATCCAGGGACAATGTGGAGCCTCCCAATTTTTGGCTGCCCTGGCAAAGGGCTATACTACAATAGACCCACTTCCTTACAATGGGCACGTCAGGTTTACAGGCCCTCATGCACGTCTCTATCCAGGGACAATGTGGAGCCTCCCAATTTTTGGCTGCCCTGCCAAAGGGCAATACTACAATAGACCCACTTCCTTACAATGGGCACTTCAGGTTTACAGGCCCTCATGCACGTCTCTATCCAGGGACAATGTGGAGCCTCTCAATTTTTGGCTGCCCTGCTAAAGGGCTATACTACAATAGACCCACTTCCTTACAGTGGGCACTTCAGGTTTACAGGTTTACATGCCCTCATGCACGTCTCTATCCAGGGACAATGTGGAGCTTCCCAATTTTTGGCTGCCCTGCAAAAAGGGCTATACTACAATAGACCCACTTCCTTACAATGGGCACTTCAGGTTTACAGGCCCTCATGCATGTCTCTATCCAGGGACAATGTGGAGCTTCCCAATTTTTGGCTGCCCTGCTAAAGGGCTATACTACAATAGACCCACTTCCTTACAATGGGCACTTCAGGTTTACAGGCCCTCATGCACGTCTCTATCCAGGGACAATGTGGAGCTTCACAATTTTTGGCTGCCCTGCCAAAGGGCTATACTACAATAGACCCACTTCCTTACAATGGGCACTTCAGGTTTACAGGCCCTCATGCACGTCTCTATCCAGGGACAATGTGGAGCCTCCCAATTTTTGGCTGCCCTGGCAAAGGGCTATACTACAATAGACCCACTTCCTTACAATGGGCACTTAAGGTTTACAGGCCCTCATGCACGTCTCTATCCAGGGACAATGTGGAGCCTCCCAATTTTTGGCTGCCCTGCCAAAGGGCTATACTACAATAGACCCACTTCCCTACAATGGGCACTTCAGGTTTACAGGCCCTCATGCACGTCTCTATCCAGGGACAATGTGGAGCTTCCCAATTTTTGGCTGCCCTGCCAAAGGGCTATACTACAATAGACCCACTTCCTTACAATGGGCACTTCAGGTTTACAGGCCCTCATGCACGTCTCTATCCAGGGACAATGTGGAGCTTCACAATTTTTGGCTGCCCTGCCAAAGGGCTATACTACAATAGACCCACTTCCTTACAATGGGCACTTCAGGTTTACAGGCCCTCATGCACGTCTCTATCCAGGGACAATGTGGAGCTTCACAATTTTTGGCTGCCCTGCCAAAGGGCTATACTACAATAGACCCACTTCCTTACAATGGGCACTTCAGGTTTACAGGCCCTCATGCACGTCTCTATCCAGGGACAATGTGGAGCTTCCCAATTTTTGGCTGCCCTGCCAAAGGGCTATACTACAATAGACCCACTTCCTTACAATGGGCACTTCAGGTTCACAGGCCCTCATGCATGTCTCTATCCAGGGACAATGTGGAGCTTCCCAATTTTTGGCTGCCCTGCCAAAGGGCTATACTACAATAGACCCACTTCCTTACAATGGGCACTTCAGGTTTACAGGCCCTCATGCACGTCTCTATCCAGGGACAATGTGGAGCTTCCCAATTTTTGGCTGCCCTGCAAAAAGGGCTATACTACAATAGACCCACTTACTTACAATGGGCACTTAAGGTTTACAGGCCCTCATGCACGTCTCTATCCAGGAACAATGTGGAGCCTCCCAATTTTTGGCTGCCCTGGCAAAGGACTATACTACAATAGACCCACTTCCTTACAATGGGCACTTCAGGTTTACAGGCCCTCATGCACAACTCTATCCAGGGACAATGTGGAGCCTCCCAAATTTTGGCTGCCCTGCCAAAGGGCTATACTTACAATAGACCCACTTCCTTACAATGGGCACTTCAGGTTTACAGGCCCTCATGCACGTCTCTATCCAGGGACAATGTGGAGCTTCCCAATTTTTGGCTGCCCTGCCAAAGGGCTATACTACAATAGACCCACTTCCTTACAATGGGTACTTCAGGTTTACAGGCCCTCATGCACGTCTCTATCCAGGGACAATGTGGAGCTTCACAATTTTTGGCTGCCCTGCCAAAGGGCTATACTACAATAGACCCACTTCCTTACAATGGGCACTTCAGGTTTACAGGCCCTCATGCACGTCTCTATCCAGGGACAATGTGGAGCTTCACAATTTTTGGCTGCCCTGCCAAAGGGCTATACTACAATAGACCCACTTCCTTACAATGGGCACTTCAGGTTTACAGGCCCTCATTCACGTCTCTATCCAGGGACAATGTGGAGCCTCCCAATTTTTGGCTGCCCTGGCAAAGGGCTATACTACAATAGACCCACTTCCTTACAATGGGCACTTCAGGTTTACAGGCCCTCATGCACGTCTCTGTCCAGGGACAATGTGGAGCCTCCCAATTTTTGGCTGCCCTGCCAAAGGGCTATACTACAATAGACCCACTTCCTTACAATGGGCACTTCAGGTTTACAGGCCCTCATGCATGTCTCTATCCAGGGACAATGTGGAGCTTCCCAATTTTTGGCTGCCCTGCTAAAGGGCTATACTACAATAGACCCACTTCCTTGCAATGGGCACTTCAGGTTTACAGGCCCTCATGCACGTCTCTGTCCAGGGACAATGTGGAGCCTCCCAATTTTTGGCTGCCCTGCCAAAGGGCTATACTACAATAGACCCACTTCCTTACAATGGGCACTTCAGGTTTACAGGCCCTCATGCACGTCTCTATCCAGGGACAATGTGGAGCCTCCCAATTTTTGGCTGCCCTGCCAAAGGGCTATACTACAATAGACCCACTTCCTTACAATTGGCACTTCAGGTTTACAGGCCCTCATTCACGTCTCTATCCAGGGACAATGTGGAGCCTCCCAATTTTTGGCTGCCCTGGCAAAGGGCTATACTACAATAGACCCACTTCCTTACAATGGGCACGTCAGGTTTACAGGCCCTCATGCACGTCTCTATCCAGGGACAATGTGGAGCCTCCCAATTTTTGGCTGCCCTGCCAAAGGGCAATACTACAATAGACCCACTTCCTTACAATGGGCACTTCAGGTTTACAGGCCCTCATGCACGTCTCTATCCAGGGACAATGTGGAGCCTCTCAATTTTTGGCTGCCCT
Organism: Anomaloglossus baeobatrachus; assembly: GCF_048569485.1. Lineage (NCBI taxonomy): Eukaryota > Metazoa > Chordata > Amphibia > Anura > Aromobatidae > Anomaloglossus > Anomaloglossus baeobatrachus. Next base: position 11,470,891 of record NC_134353.1, read on the forward strand.
GCTAAAGGGCTATACTACAATAGACCCACTTCCTTACAGTGGGCACTTCAGGTTTACAGGTTTACATGCCCTCATGCACGTCTCTATCCAGGGACAATGTGGAGCTTCCCAATTTTTGGCTGCCCTGCAAAAAGGGCTATACTACAATAGACCCACTTCCTTACAATGGGCACTTCAGGTTTACAGGCCCTCATGCATGTCTCTATCCAGGGACAATGTGGAGCTTCCCAATTTTTGGCTGCCCTGCTAAAGGGCTATACTACAATAGACCCACTTCCTTACAATGGGCACTTCAGGTTTACAGGCCCTCATGCACGTCTCTATCCAGGGACAATGTGGAGCTTCACAATTTTTGGCTGCCCTGCCAAAGGGCTATACTACAATAGACCCACTTCCTTACAATGGGCACTTCAGGTTTACAGGCCCTCATGCACGTCTCTATCCAGGGACAATGTGGAGCCTCCCAATTTTTGGCTGCCCTGGCAAAGGGCTATACTACAATAGACCCACTTCCTTACAATGGGCACTTAAGGTTTACAGGCCCTCATGCACGTCTCTATCCAGGGACAATGTGGAGCCTCCCAATTTTTGGCTGCCCTGCCAAAGGGCTATACTACAATAGACCCACTTCCTTACAATGGGCACTTCAGGTTTACAGGCCCTCATGCACGTCTCTATCCAGGGACAATGTGGAGCTTCCCAATTTTTGGCTGCCCTGCCAAAGGGCTATACTACAATAGACCCACTTCCTTACAATGGGTACTTCAGGTTTACAGGCCCTCATGCACGTCTCTATCCAGGGACAATGTGGAGCTTCCCAATTTTTGGCTGCCCTGCCAAAGGGCTATACTACAATAGACCCACTTCCTTACAATGGGCACTTCAGGTATACAGGCCCTCATGCACGTCTCTATCCAGGGACAATGTGGAGCTTCACAATTTTTGGCTGCCCTGCCAAAGGGCTATACTACAATAGACCCACTTCCTTACAATGGGCACTTCAGGTTTACAGGCCCTCATGCACGTCTCTATCCAGGGACAATGTGGAGCTTCACAATTTTTGGCTGCCCTGCCAAAGGGCTATACTACAATAGACCCACTTCCTTACAATGGGCACTTCAGGTTTACAGGCCCTCATGCACGTCTCTATCCAGGGACAATGTGGAGCTTCACAATTTTTGGCTGCCCTGCCAAAGGGCTATACTACAATAGACCCACTTCCTTACAATGGGCACTTCAGGTTTACAGGCCCTCATTCACGTCTCTATCCAGGGACAATGTGGAGCCTCCCAATTTTTGGCTGCCCTGGCAAAGGGCTATACTACAATAGACCCACTTCCTTACAATGGGCACTTCAGGTTTACAGGCCCTCATGCACGTCTCTGTCCAGGGACAATGTGGAGCCTCCCAATTTTTGGCTGCCCTGCCAAAGGGCTATACTACAATAGACCCACTTCCTTACAATGGGCACTTCAGGTTTACAAGCCCTCATGCACGTCTCTATCCAGGGACAATGTGGAGCCTCCCAATTTTTGGCTGCCCTGCCAAAGGGCTGTACTACAATAGACCCACTTCCTTACAGTGGGCACTTCAGGTTTACAGGCCCTCATGCACGTCTCTATCCAGGGACAATGTGGAGCTAACCCAATTTTTGGCTGCCCTGCAAAAAGGGCTATACTACAATAGACCCACTTCCTTACAATGGGCACTTCAGGTTTACAGGCCCTCATGCACGTCTCTATCCAGGGACAATGTGGAGCTTCACAATTTTTGGCTGCCCTGCCAAAGGGCTATACTACAATAGACCCACTTCCTTACAATGGGCACTTCAGGTTTACAGCCCCTCATGCACGTCTCTATCCAGGGACAACGTGGAGCTTCCCAATTTTTGGCTGCCCTGCTAAAGGGCTATACTACAATAGACCCACTTCCTTACAATGGGCACTTCAGGTTTACAGGCCCTCATGCACGTCTCTATCCAGGGACAATGTGGAGCCTCCCAATTTTTGGCTGCCCTGCCTAAGGGCTATACTACAATAGACCCACTTTCTTACAATGGGCACTTCAGGTTTACAGGCCATCATGCACGTCTGTATGCAGGGGCATTGGTGAACCTCACAATTTTGGACTGCCCTGGCAAAGGAAAATACTGCAAAGACTCATTTCCTCAAAATGGGCACATTAGACTCAAGAGGCCTTCATGTACGTCTCTTCTCAGGGACATCGGAGTGCCACACAATGTTTTCACATAAAATCTTTCATGTAATCTCAAAAAGTAACATACACCAGCTCTATCTCACTATTGGGTATGTGCCCTTAACATTTCCGCCAGGAAAATTCATTTTGGTGTCATTTTGGAAGGTTTTCTGGTGAGTCCGTAAAAATGGCGTAAAACTCGGATAAAATTGTTCAAAGCTGTGACTTTTGAGTGATAAATGCTTCAAGGGGTCTTCCCCATGCTGTTGCCATGTCATTTGAGCACTCTTCTGACACTTTTGTGACATTTTTAGGGTTTCTACATGCTGCCGGGGGGTCATTTCATAAAAATACTCGGGTGTCCCATAGGATAACATTGGGCTCGGTGCTCGGGCCGAGTACACGAGTATCTTGGGATGCTCGGCCCGAGCCTCGAGCACCCGAGCATTTTGGTACCCGCTCATCACTAGTAATTATGTGTTTTGTATATTACATAGGTTCCACTTCCCTATATTGCCCGGGTCAATGGTATAATATAAATTGGTCTTGGGGTATTATTGACTTGTTGCTATTTACAAAACAAAATAGAGAGATGCATATGGTAACTGGGTGTTTTCGATCCTCAGGAGGGGACACGTGTAACTCATGCTGCGGGTGCTGTCATTGCCGCTGAGCTATCCATGCTGAGCGCGGGTAGTGTCGGGCCGGAGGACTCCTCACTCTGCAGTACGGCCGCAGTGTGGGGGCCGCGCGCATGCCCGGTAGCGGTGGCATCGCGTTGCCATGGCTGCCGGGCCTGCGTGTGTCCCTCCCCAGGCCGGAAACAGAGTAAGGTAACTTCCGCTCTGTCCTCAGGCTGGAACTACACCGCGCCGACAAACATGGGACTCATTGTGCAATTACGGGCTACATGCGGATATTTTTAGGTGAATTTTAGAGTTGAGCGCGGTTCGTGGTTCTCCAGTTCGCGGCTCGAGTGATTTTGGGGGCTGTTCTAGATCGAACTAGAACTCGAGTTTTTTGCAAAAGCTCGATAGTTCTAGATACGTTTGAGAACAGTTCTAGCAGCAAAAAGACCAGCTAATTACTAGCTGGCTTTTTACTCTGTGACTCACACTATTATGAAATTTCAGCGTATAGTGTGCGGGAACAGCGCATTCAGATCACTGCTGTATGGATAATTGTGATCGCCATTTTTTTTTTTTTCCCTTGTCTTCCGTCCCTAAGCGCGCGCGTGTAGTGGGGCGGGCCAGCATGTCAGCCAATCCCAGACACACACACAGCTAGTGGACTTTTAGCCAGAGAAGCAACGGCCTGTGTGATAGGATGTCCATGTCACATGTCCCTGCATTATAAAAACGGACATTTTCCTCCAGCATGCCATTATCTGCCTTCTGCGTCTGGGTGTCAGTCACCGCTGGCGTAGCTCCTGTCTCCGATACTGCTGTGTACGCTCTATACACAGCGCTGTACAGAATAGGGATAGAAGTTTCTATTAGTCCTTTTAAGGGCTAATACCGGCAGGGTAGGAGCCATAGGTGACAGTCAGGGCTGTGAAAACAGATTTTAACAGCTACACAAGATGACAGCGTCTGTGTAGCTAAGGTCAGGGATTTCCTCGCTGCATTTCCCCATTAGGAGGGATAGAAAGGCAGGCTTCCTTTCCTCTACCCAGACCCACAACCCTGCCACTGTACCCTCCTGCCCTTTGCAAACTCATTGTTACTAAGCCAATATACTAGCAAACACTGAGTAAACTTAGTGGCATCCTAAAAGTGGCTGTTGGACTGCCATTAGTGCCCCACTGGTGCCAAGCTATTTCTAGCACCTCTGCATGACACCCTCCTGCTCTGTTTTTAATAAGCTATAATGATAGCAAAAAATGCTGCCATTTAGTGGCATACAAGAAGTGGCTGTTGTACTCCATTATTGTCCCACTGGTGCCAAGCTATTTCTAGCACCTCTGCATGACACCCTCCTGCTCTGTTTTTAATAAGCTATAGAGTAAAGACAAAATCCCTTTCGGCGCTTCCGGAGGATAAATGGATTATCAGTGCAAGTTTGCAACAACTTCAAGAACAAGAGTTTATTAAGGGTTCAATAAAAAACGGACAATTACGGACAACGCGTTTCAGCTAACAAAAGCCTTCATCAGGTGTAGTTTACATTGCTGGTATTAAGAAAATCTAATTTATAGACTGATCTGTCTATGTGTATGATGTAGGCGGGTATGAGGAACATGGGTGTGTACTTCCAATTAGATTAGCACTCAACCTCGAAGAGGTAAATGGTGGTTCTTGTGCTGAAATCCTTATATGGATCATGTGTAAGGGCAAGCAAATATTGCTGTTAGCTGAAACGCGTTGTCCGTAATTGTCCGTTTTTTATTGAACCCTTAATAAACTCTTGTTCTTGAAGTTGTTGCAAACTTGCACTGATAATCCATTTATCCTCCGGAAGCGCCGAAAGGGATTTTGTCTTTACTCCATTACCCACGTGGGAGCACCTGTTCAGGACTCTCATTGTTTTTCCCGAGGATTCGTGCTGCATACTGGAGGATTAATAAGAGAGTTGATCCACTACACGGATCATACTAGCGAAAACAGAAGAAATCTGCACGGTGAGTGTAAAATTCGTATGATCATACAATCTGTGTTTCCATACATCTACACTTAGATTTGGCGCCCCGTTGTTCTCTTCTTTTTTTCTTTCCTTTAATAAGCTATAATAATAGCAAAAAATGCTGCCATTTAGTGGCATACAAGAAGTGACTGTTGGACTTCCATTAGTGTCCCACTGGTGCAAATCTATTTGCAGCACCTCTGCATGACACCCTCTTGCACATTTTGCTACGCTAATTTTATAGCAAACTCAGGGAATTCCTTGCTGCATTTGATCATTCGGAGGGATAGAAAGTGCGGCTTCCTTTACTGTCCTGGTACCCACAGAACACGGCCACTGTACCCATCTGTCCACTTTTGCCACGCTATTTAATTTGCCCAAAGAGCTGACTCTTTTTCTGCCTTCCTAAAATTGTCTGTAATACTAAGTTAGTGTTCCTTTGCTGCCAAGCAAGGTACAACACCTGTGCATTCTACACTCCTTTCCATTTCTGGAACGCAATTATTAACTGCAGGTAGTCCAGCCAATCTGTGACGAAGGTGCAGGTGTGGATATAATGTAGCCTGCATCCAATGTTGGTTTTCTCGATGTCTGACAGCTCAACAATACCATCTGTTTCCACTTCCAAAACAGGTGATGACCTGCCAATCACACTCCCTGTTGCGTGTAAAGGGGTGGAAGTTCAGTGTGAAAAACCATGTGAGACTGCTGTCCCCACAGTCACAGAGGATGAAGAGCACGCAGATGCACTTGATGGGGCAGGCGGTGGTTGCACAGGCACGCTAGGCCGCATTGTAGCACAGTGAAATTCATATTGCGACTTATGCTTCATTTTAAGTCGTGTACAGGGTGGGCTCCCCAGTATGCAGCAAAACCACGCAACAGGAAAAGGACTCTAGTCAGTTGGGTTGATAAATGATTGTTTAACTTTACCAAAACAAACAATAAGAACCATGCATACAATTTAAATAATTGAACATTCTATTCTGTTGCCTACTACCTGCTAATCCCTCTGTGTAGCAGTAATTGTGTGTTTGTGCGTGTGTGTGTGTGTGTGTGCGAACACGACTTACCAGTGGCGCATCACAAGAGCTTCCCAGTTATCTACGTAAACATAGACAAAACACATTACCCCCCCTCAATACCCTTGTTAGCTGAAGCCTCACAGATAAGGCAGATGATAACAGTGTGAATGCAAACCACACAGCTCTGCAACACAGTCATGGAAATCTTGAAAATCAACAGTCAATGCAAACATGTGTCGCTGTCCCTCTATGATTTAAACTGTACGTGACAATTTGACAGTGCAGAGGCAGCAAGTCTTATTGTCTATATAGTCGGCCTACCCAGAACAGATATGTGGTTTGCTAATAAAACAAAATGTTGCGTGCCCGCATTATTGTCTGGGCACAGCCTACCGTACCCGGGTACTGTGATGTCAAGTTGCCAGAAATACAGACTTTATGCTCCTCTCACGGTAAGCAGTATAGACAGCACCGTAAGAATGTTAATCTGTGGCACAGGATGCTGCTCACTGGCGTTACGGAACTCCTCACCAAACTACAAAATGACTCCCCTCACAATTGAACAAAGTGTTTCCGCGGTGGCTCCTTGCTGTAACACACACCTTTAGCTTTTCCTCCTGTTCATAGACAGCATCTCCAAGTCCACACCCGAAGAGCAATTTCTCCTCCACGTCTAAGTGTGGAGAGGCAGCTAGTTCGCATGCGTGTGCCGATTTACCCCAGCCGCAGCCTAACTACAGTGTTTCGCCTAGTGAGTATGCTCAGCCTGACTGTGCCATTCCTGAGGCTTAGTCTTCATTTCGGGATACAGCGCATGCTCCCACACTTAGTGCGAAAAGCCTCTTTGCACAGGTACTTGCATTCCGTGCCGGGTTTAAGTCCTGTTTTGTGCCTAGACCCCATGCTAAAGCTGATAGTCTTTTTTCAGAGACTGTATTTCATGCTACTGAGCATGCTCAGGCACTTACTGCATCAGAGACTAGGTCCAGTAATGAACTCTTTGGCCCTGCCCCTGATGTGGGGGCCCATATAGACCACAGGGCATCAGGTGTCCTGACGATGTGGCCAGGCCACTCCCAAATGGCTTGCAGAGGCCCGCCCCTATGACTTGTCACCTCATTATTGATGGTCAGACGATGACTGGTGAGGTGTTTGTGTCGTGGCAGCCATGAGGTCATTATTGAAGTTGCGGTTCCAAATAGGACGCTAGTTATGCCACTCATCACGTGTCACTCTGCTTTTGTCTTCAGGAGGTGCATTGTGGTCCACCCTGGTTTGGGGCGGACCCAGGTTATAAAACGGGGTGGAGCCAACAAGGAGGTGCGCAGTCTTCGATTATGTTCCGAAAGAGCACACCTCCATGTGTTGAACCCATTGCGGCTTTAGGCCAGAGGTAGGCAGGGATAGGGCGTCGATGCAGGCCACCACCACAGTTGGTAACGCAGAATGGTTAAGACCAGCTCCTGTCCTACAAGTCCTGCTTGTGCAGCCCAGTGGCATTAACAGGCCTGCTGCTGCTGATGCGCCTGCTGTCCACAGGTGTGGCCCCAATGCACACGGTCAGCGTACTCAATGGCCCCTGTGATGTTAACAGGGAGTTCCTGGGCTGGGTGGGCGTGTGGACCCTGTGACGCTAACAGGGCTCCCAGTCTCCAGATCCGAGTGGCGTCTAACTCGGTTCAGGCTACTATTAGTTTCATAGCCACACAGCTCTGTATCCTCCACCTAACCTTCCAGTTGCCAACCTCTCCTTTTCCATCTGGGAGCATGGTGGACATTGACTGCTGATGGGGATATATACCTTTCTCTTTCTTTTCTTATTAATTTTCGTTATATAGCGGTAACATAGTATATACCTGTGGCGCCCTGGACAAGCCAGGGGCCACAGGTAACTACACCACCACACCCTACACCCCGGTCAGGCACATCTAAGTCAGACACAAATCCTTGTTGCCTTCCTCCAGGTGCTGATGTCCACTCCAGGGGTGGAGCCAGGCGGTTGGTCTCCACCCACCGAGGGGTTCACAGTCCTGGAGGAGGGAAAACAGTCAGATTAGTTTTGGAGTTTAAGTGGAAAGATCAGTTTGGAGAGTTGAAGTGGAAAAATCAGTTTGGAGAGTTGAAGTGGAAAGATCAGTTTTGAGGAGTGAAAGTGAAGTAGCAGTAAAGCAGACTGAAGTGGTCTGGGTGTGTGGCCCGGACAGAGCAGCAAGGTTGGCAGACGGTGGTGACCGTCTGCAGGAGTGGCCTATCGGAGTTTACCGTAAGGACCGTGGACTGGCGGTGGCCCGGCGGTACCGGACCGGTACGCAAGGAGAAGCCAGCACCATTGGCAGGGGCCTTTCGGATCCCAGCAAGGCTAGGAGTCACCGTGAATTTGCAAAATCCATTAGTGAAGGGGACCTCCTGGATTTCCAAACAACTAAGTCCCGACTGAAGGCAACAGTCCAACCGAGAGAGAGAGACACCGCCACCGCCAAGGCAACCGTTTCTCAGGGCCAGCGCCTGCGGGCAAAAGGGGCTCCTCCGGTCCATATCCAAGCCGGGGAGCGGTTTACCGGTGGGAATACATTGGAACCGTTACCGTACGAAGGTGCAGGGAAAGATAGTCACCGCCAACCTGCCGGGGAAAAGCAACAGCAGCCATCCGTGGGACCCGTCTTTCCAGCCGAGTGTTTACCGAGAACTGTGTCACTGTCTCAGGCTGAGTGAGTACCACCGTGCCGTGCGGCACAGCGCTGCCCCCCAGCGACCCTGCACCTCACCAGGCCCCGCAACCCGCCTGCCAGCCATCCCTACCTATCCCATCACCGGGCCCCGGGACAACCAACCCCCCTACCCACGGAGGGGAGAACTACCAACCAAGCTGCTCCCTGTCACCGCTCCTGGGATCCCCGTCTAGAGCAACGGTGGTGTCACCAATATCACCACAACCGTGGGTGGCGTCACGGACAATATAATCCAATCCCCACAATCAAAACCCCCTTTTCACTCGCCGGGCGAGGAGCGCCGCTCGAGACCCCGGGATCCGGCCCACCGCTCGAGCCACCGTCGATCAGCAGCAGCAGTAGCCGGACCCGAGCAGTGGGTGAGCGCTGCGTCATCCTCCCTGCCCGCGACATACCACCTTATCCAAATCTGCCAGTCCCACCGTAACAGATGGTGTTTCTTCAGCAAATGTTACTTTTGCTTAACCACCAAATCCACGGACAAAAACTTTTTTCCCCTTTCCAACACACCTGTTCACCTTTCCACCAGCATCTGTCCTTTTTCAACTCATTTTGTATATGACCTGACCAAAAGTGCAACTCTGCAGGGACACCACACTCAATGCCATCTCAGCACAGCAGCCACCCCTCGGTCCCTCAGATGTGGACAAGTAAAAGACCATTTCCTCCTATCCATGACAAAGCGTTGTGATTCACTCTGTGCAGCACTGGTGTTTAGTGGAAAAGCAGATCTAAGATTGCGTACCACCTTCTGCAGATACTCCTGTATACGTGCGTCCCTTTCTATGGCAGGAATTATTTCGCCAAATTTTGTCTTGTACCGGGGATCTAACAGTGTGGCAACCCAGTAGTTAGCATTACTTCAAATTCTTACAATCTGAGGATCATGTTGTAGGTAGTGCAGCAAGAAGGCGCTCATGTGTCTTGTGCATCCAGGAGGACCAAGTCCTTGGTGTGTTGGTGGCGGAGAGGTGAGAATCGTGCCTCCTTCCTCTGCCCTCTCCCCCCAACCTCGCACAACCGAAATGTGAGCAAGCTCTCACTCATCTGCTGAGTCTTCCATGCCCATCGCCAGTTCGTCCTCCATTTCTTTTTGGGCTCCTGCACCTTCTTCAACACATTTTGCTGATACTATGCGCCCTTGTTAATCCCTCTCCCCCGCCATGACTGCCGCCTAGGTGCCGCTGACCATGTGGACCTCGTAGATCTTGTTATCCCTTCCGCATATGACTCCTCCTGTACTTCCTCCCCTTCCTCTTGGACCAACACCTGACTCCGAATAATAATTACAGTGTGCTCCATCATGTAGATGACCAGAATTGTCACGCTGAGAATGGCATCGCCAGTAGAGTTGAGCGCGGTTCGTGGTTCGTGGTTCTCCAGTTCTAGGCTCGAGTGATTTTGGGGCATGTTCTAGATCGAACTAGAACTCGAGCTTTTTGCAAAAGCTCGATAGTTCTAGAAACGTTCGAGAACGGTTCTAGCAGCCAAAAAACAGCTAAATCATAGCTTGGTTTCTGCTGTAATAGTGTAAGTCACTCTGTGAATCAAACTATTATCACATTTCAGTGTATAGTGTGCGTGAACAGCGCCTTCAGATCACTGCTGTTTCTATAATGGCGATCGCCATTTTTTTTTTTTTTTTTCTTGTCTTCCTTCCCTAAGCGCGCGCGTCTTGTGGGGCGGGCCAGCATGTCAGCCAATCACAGACACACACACAGCTAAGTGGACTTTGAGCCAGAGAAGCAACGGCATGTGTGATAGGATCTGCATGTCACATGTCCCTGCATTATAAAACCGGACATTTTCTTCACGGACGCCATTATCTGCCTTCTGCGTCTTTGGTGTCAGACATCACTGTCGCAGCTCCGTCCTCCTGAGTCCTATCGCTGATACAGCTGTATGCGCTGCATACACAGCGTTAGACAGCTTAGGGAGAGCACTTTATAGCAGTCCTTTTAAGGGCTCAAACCGGCAGGGTCAGAGTTAAGGTGACAGGTCCTGAAAACAGCGCCAGCGTCTGTGCAGCCAAGGTCAGGGATTTCCTCCCTGCATTTCACCATTAGGAGGGAATAGAAAGGCAGGCTTCCATTCCTCTACCCAGAGCACCACAATCCTGCCACTGTACCCTCCTGCCCTCTGCACACTCCAACTCATAACTAAGCCATTATACTAGCAAACACTCAGTGTACCTAGTGGCATCCTATCTGTGGCTATTGGACTTTGCTATAGTCCCACTAGTGCAAAGACATTTGCAGAGCACGTCTGCCTGCATTGCACACTACAACTAATTATAACTAAGCCATTATACTAGCAAACACTCAGTGTACCTAGTGGCATCCTATACGTGGCTATTGGACTTTGCTATAGTCCCACTAGTGCCAAGACATTTGCAGAGCGCATCTGCCTGCGTTGCACACTCCAACTAATTATAACTAAGCCATTATACTAGCAAACACTCAGTGTACCTAGTGGCATCCTATACGTGGCTATTGGACTTTGCTATAGTCCCACTAGTGCCAAGACATTTGCAGAGCGCATCTGCCTGCGTTGCACACTCCAACTAATTATAACTAAGCCATTATACTAGCAAACACTCAGTGTACCTAGTGGCATCCTATACGTGGCTATTGGACTTTGCTATAGTCCCACTAGTGCCAAGACATTTGCAGAGCGCATCTGCCTGCGTTGCACACTCCAACTAATTATAACTAAGCCATTATACTAGCAAACACTCAGTGTACCTAGTGGCATCCTAAACGTGGCTATTGGACTTTGCTTTAGTCCCACTAGTGCCAAGACATTTGCAGAACGCATCTGCCTGCGTTGCACACTCCAACTAATTATAACTAAGCCATTATACTAGCACACACTCAGTGTACCTAGTGGCATCCTATACGTGGCTATTGGACTTTGCTATAGTCCCACTAGTGCCAAGACATTTGCAGAGCGCATCTGCCTGCGTTGCACACTCCAACTAATTATAACTAAGCCATTATACTAGCAAACACTTAGTGTACCTAGTGGCATCCTATACGTGGCTATTGGACTTTGCTTTAGTCCCACTAGTGCCAAGACATTTGCAGAACGCATCTGCCTGCGTTGCACACTCCAACTAATTATAACTAAGCCATTATACTAGCACACACTCAGTGTACCTAGTGGCATCCTATACGTGGCTATTGGACTTTGCTATAGTCCCACTAGTGCCAAGACATTTGCAGAGCGCATCTGCCTGCGTTGCACACTCCAACTAATTATAACTAAGCCATTATACTAGCAAACACTTAGTGTACCTAGTGGCATCCTATACGTGGCTATTGGACTTTGCTATAGTCCCACTAGTGCCAAGACATTTGCAGAGCGCATCTGCCTGCGTTGCACACTCCAACTAATTATAACTAAGCCATTATACTAGCACACACTCAGTGTACCTAGTGGCATCCTATACGTGGCTATTGGACTTTGCTATAGTCCCACTAGTGCCAAGACATTTGCAGAGCGCATCTGCCTGCGTTGCACACTCCAACTAATTATAACTAAGCCATTATACTAGCACACACTCAGTGTACCTAGTGGCATCCTATACGTGGCTATTGGACTTTGCTATAGTCCCACTAGTGCCAAGACATTTGCAGAGCGCATCTGCCTGCGTTGCACACTCCAACTAATTATAACTAAGCCATTATACTAGCAAACACTTAGTGTACCTAGTGGCATCCTATACGTGGCTATTGGACTTTGCTATAGTCCCACTAGTGCCAAGACATTTGCAGAGCGCATCTGCCTGCGTTGCACACTCCAACTAATTATAACTAAGCCATTATACTAGCAAACACTCAGTGTACCTAGTGGCATCCTATACGTTGCTATTGGACTTTGCTATAGTCCCACTAGTGCCAAGACATTTGCAGAGCGCATCTGCCTGCGTTGCACACTCCAACTAATTATAACTAAGCCATTATACTAGCAAACACTTAGTGTACCTAGTGGCATCCTATACGTGGCTATTGGACTTTGCTTTTGTCCCACTAGTGCCAAGACATTTGCAGAACGCATCTGCCTGCGTTGCACACTCCAACTAATTATAACTAAGCCATTATACTAGCAAACACTCAGTGTTCCTAGTGGCATCCTATACGTGGCTATTGGACTTTGCTATAGTCCCACTAGTGCCAAGACATTTGCAGAGCGCATCTGCCTGCGTTGCACACTCCAACTAATTATAACTAAGCCATTATACTAGCAAACACTTAGTGTACCTAGTGGCATCCTATACGTGGCTATTGGACTTTGCTTTAGTCCCACTAGTGCCAAGACATTTGCAGAACGCATCTGCCTGCGTTGCACACTCCAACTAATTATAACTAAGCCATTATACTAGCACACACTCAGTGTACCTAGTGGCATCCTATACGTGGCTTTTGGACTTTGCTATAGTCCCACTAGTGCCAAGACATTTGCAGAGCGCATCTGCCTGCGTTGCACACTCCAACTAATTATAACTAAGCCATTATACTAGCAAACACTCAGTGTACCTAGTGGCATCCTATACGTGGCTATTGGACTTTGCTATAGTCCCACTAGTGCCAAGACATTTGCAGAGCGCATCTGCCTGCGTTGCACACTCCAACTAATTATAACTAAGCCATTATACTAGCAAACACTCAGTGTACCTAGTGGCATCCTATACGTGGCTATTGGACTTTGCTATAGTCCCACTAGTGCCAAGACATTTGCAGAGCGCATCTGCCTGCGTTGCACACTCCAACTAATTATAACTAAGCCATTATACTAGCAAACACTCAGTGTACCTAGTGGCATCCTATACGTGGCTATTGGACTTTGCTATAGTCCCACTAGTGCCAAGACGTTTGCAGAGCGCATCTGCCTGCGTTGCACACTCCAACTAATTATAACTAAGCCATTATACTAGCAAACACTTAGTGTACCTAGTGGCATCCTATATGTGGCTATTGGACTTTGCTTTAGTCCCACTAGTGCCAAGACATTTGCAGAACGCATCTGCCTGCGTTGCACACTCCAACTAATTATAACTAAGCCATTATACTAGCACACACTCAGTGTACCTAGTGGCATCCTATACGTGGCTATTGGACTTTGCTATAGTCCCACTAGTGCCAAGACATTTGCAGAGCGCATCTGCCTGCGTTGCACACTCCAACTAATTATAACTAAGCCATTATACTAGCACACACTCAGTGTACCTAGTGGCATCCTATACGTGGCTATTGGACTTTGCTATAGTCCCACTAGTGCCAAGACATTTGCAGAGCGCATCTGCCTGCGTTGCACACTCCAACTAATTATAACTAAGCCATTATACTAGCACACACTCAGTGTACCTAGTGGCATCCTATACGTGGCTATTGGACTTTGCTATAGTCCCACTAGTGCCAAGACATTTGCAGAGCGCATCTGCCTGCGTTGCACACTCCAACTAATTATAACTAAGCCATTATACTAGCAAACACTTAGTGTACCTAGTGGCATCCTATACGTGGCTATTGGACTTTGCTATAGTCCCACTAGTGCCAAGACATTTGCAGAGCGCATCTGCCTGCGTTGCACACTCCAACTAATTATAACTGAGCCATTATACTAGCAAACACTTAGTGTACCTAGTGGCATCCTATACGTGGCTATTGGACTTTGCTATAGTCCCACTAGTGCCAAGACATTTGCAGAGCGCATCTGCCTGCGTTGCACACTCCAACTAATTATAACTAAGCCATTATACTAGCAAACACTCAGTGTACCTAGTGGCATCCTATACGTGGCTATTGGACTTTGCTATAGTCCCACTAGTGCCAAGACATTTGCAGAGCGCATCTGCCTGCGTTGCACACTCCAACTAATTATAACTAAGCCATTATACTAGCAAACACTCAGTGTACCTAGTGGCATCCTATACGTGGCTATTGGACTTTGCTATAGTCCCACTAGTGCCAAGACATTTGCAGAGCGCATCTGCCTGCGTTGCACACTCCAACTAATTATAACTAAGCCATTATACTAGCAAACACTTAGTGTACCTAGTGGCATCCTATACGTGGCTATTGGACTTTGCTTTAGTCCCACTAGTGCCAAGACATTTGCAGAACGCATCTGCCTGCGTTGCACACTCCAACTAATTATAACTAAGCCATTATACTAGCACACACTCAGTGTACCTAGTGGCATCCTATACGTGGCTATTGGACTTTGCTATAGTCCCACTAGTGCCAAGACATTTGCAGAGCGCATCTGCCTGCGTTGCACACTCCAACTAATTATAACTAAGCCATTATACTAGCACACACTCAGTGTACCTAGTGGCATCCTATACGTGGCTATTGGACTTTGCTATAGTCCCACTAGTGCCAAGACATTTGCAGAGCGCATCTGCCTGCGTTGCACACTCCAACTAATTATAACTAAGCCATTATACTAGCAAACACTTAGTGTACCTAGTGGCATCCTATACGTGGCTATTGGACTTTGCTATAGTCCCACTAGTGCCAAGACATTTGCAGAGCGCATCTGCCTGCGTTGCACACTCCAACTAATTATAACTAAGCCATTATACTAGCAAACATTTAGTGTACCTAGTGGCATCCTATACGTGGCTATTGGACTTTGCTATAGTCCCACTAGTGCCAAGACATTTGCAGAGCGCATCTGCCTGCGTTGCACACTCCAACTAATTATAACTAAGCCATTATACTAGCAAACACTCAGTGTACCTAGTGGCATCCTATACGTGGCTATTGGACTTTGCTTTAGTCCCACTAGTGCCAAGACATTTGCAGCACGTCTGCCTGCGTTGCACACTCCAACTAATTATAACTAAGTTACATTGTCAGGGATATTTATTCTTTATTATTCTGCTGTTAATAAAGCTAGACCACCACTGCAATCTTCACCACCTCTCAATTTTTACTACCACATTTTCAGTCCACAATCTTGTCGCAATCAACATGAGTGGCAAAATGACAGATGCTGGTGGAAAGGGGAAGAGGCGTGGTGGAAAAGGCAAAAAAGGTTTTGTCAGTGGGGAAGGTGGCAAAGCTCCATTATCATCTGCTGCAGATAGACCATCTACTAGCAAAAGTAAGATGTCTACTACTTATTGTGGACAATCCGATGTGCTCCCTTTTTTACGGACACGAACAAGAGGAACAAAGGTAGATGATGGGCAAAAAAGGAAAATGCTTGAATGGATCTCAAGTGGTCCAACAAGTGCCCTCTCAGCCACTTCAAGTACTGCATCCAAAAAACACCAGTCCTCTGAGTTGTCATCCCAATCACACTTGATTTCTCCCAGCTCTGAAGTCTCCATCAGCCCTGCACAGTATGGTGGAACTGAGATGGCTGAGTCTGCAGAGCTGTTCAGTCACACTATAGCCTGGGAATCAGAGGTCTGCTCCCAAGCTACAGTGAGTACAGAACAGGAAATGGTCTGCAGTGATGCCCAGAACCTTTGTGACTCTGATTCAGGCCGTGAGGACCAAGTTTCTGAGCATAATGTTGACCCTTTGTCACAAACTGTAACACCTGTGGTTATAGACAATGAGGAACATACTGATGAAGATGAGACGCAGATACCCGATTGGGATGACAACTTAAATATTCGGTCAGGGCAAGAAGAGGCTCGGTCTGAGGGGGAGGGGAGTGCAAACACAACAATTGATGATGACGTTCTAGATCCCACCTACTGTCAACCCCCAGTCAGGCACTCGAGGAGGTCAACAGAGGCGGTGGAGGAGGATGCAACCGACGACGAAGTTACCTTGCGCCTTCCTGGACAGAGTCGGAGCACTGGTAGCACGTCTACAACTGCATCCTCAGCCACCACTCTGCCTATGAGCATTATTCGGGGTGGATCAAAAGGTCGCATGGCCTCTAAGCCTTGCCTAGCCTGGTCCTTTTTTCACATCGAAAAAGATCGCCCAACTCATGTGATATGTAACATTTGTCATGATTCTGTTAGTAGAGGTCAAAACCTCAGCAGTTTGACAACTTCTTCCATGAATCGTCACATGACTAAATATCATAAGTCCCGGTGGGAAGCTCACCGTGCTGCAATGCGGCCTAGCGGAGCGAACCATCCACCGCCCGCCCCTTCCAGTGCATCCGCGCGCTCTTCATCTTCTAGGACTGTGGGGACAGCTGTCACACCTGTTTTTCCACGCAAAACTTCCACCACTGTAACCGCAACAGGCAGTTTGCTTGTAAGGTCGTCAGTTGGTTTGGAAGGGGAAACAAGTGAGTGTGTACAGCTCTCTCAGACATCGATAGCACCAACGTTGGATGAAGGCAACATCATGTCTCCGCCTGCACTTTCCTCACAAACCTGCATTTTTCCAGGGACACCCTACTCAACACCGTCTACACACAGCAGCCAGATCTCTGTCCCTCAGATGTGGTCAAATAAAAGGCCACTTCCTCCGACCCATGACAAAGCTAAGAGGTTGACTCTATCCCTCTGTAAGCTGTTGGCTACCGAAATGCTGCCTTTCCGCCTAGTGGACACACAGGATTTTAGAGACCTTATGTCTGTCGCTGTGCCCCAGTACCAGATGCCTAGTCGCCACTACTTCTCTAAGAAAGGTGTGCCCGCGCTACACCAGCATGTCGCACACAACATCACCGCTTCCTTGAGAAACTCTGTGTGTGAACGGGTGCATTTCACCACCGATACTTGGACCAGTAAGCATGGACAGGGACATTACATGTCGCTGACTGGGCACTGGGTAACTATGGTGATAGATGGTGAAGGGTCTGCTGCACAAGTCTTGCCGTCCCCACGACTTGTGTGTCAATCCTCTGTCTGTCCAAGTTCCGCCACTGCTTCTGCATCCTCCACCTCATCTGGGTCCTCCACCTCCGCCCCAAGCCTGCCTGGTCAGGCCACCAGCGTTCTCACTGCGCAGAAGGAATCACGCACCCCTCATTACTATGCTGGCAGCAGAGCGCAACGGCATCAGGCGGTCTTTAGCTTGACATGTCTTGGTAATAAGAGTCACACAGCTGAGGAGTTGTGGTCAGCTCTGCGGTCCGAGTTTAATAAATGGTTGTCTCCACTCAACCTGCAGCCTGGTAAGGCCGTGTGCGACAATGCTGCAAACCTGGGTGCGGCCCTTCGCCTGGGCAAGGTGACACACGTACCTTGTATGGCTCACGTGTTGAACCTTGTCGTGCAGCAATTTTTAACACACTATCCCGGCCTAGATGGCCTTCTGAACAGGGCACGAAAACTGTCTGCTCACTTCCGCCGTTCAAGCGCCGCAGCTGAGCGACTTGCATCGCTCCAGAAGTCTTTCGGCCTGCCGGTTCATCGCCTGAAATGCGATGTGGCGACACGCTGGAATTCAACTCTCCACATGTTACAGCGACTGTGGCAGCACCGCAGAGCCCTGGTGCAATACGTCATGACGTATAGCCTGGGCCAACGAGATGCAGAGGTGGGGCAGATCACCCTGATGGAGTGGTCTCAGATCAAGGACCTATGCACCCTTCTGCACAGTTTCGACATGGCGACGAATATGTTTAGCGCTGACAATGCCATTATCAGCATGACGATTCCAGTCATTTACATGCTGGAGCACACGCTAAACACTATTCGGAGTCAGGGGGTGGGACAACATGAAGGGGAGGAACTACAGGAGGATTCATATGCGCAAGGGACAACAACATCACCAAGGTCCAGACGTTCATCATCACCAACGCAGCAGGCATGGGACCAAGGGGGACAGGGATCGACAAGGGCGCATAGTAGCAGGCGAAATGTTGAGCAAGGTGCAGGAGAACATGAAGAAATGGAGGACGAACTGTCCATGGACATGGAAGACTCAGCGGATGAGGGAGACCTTGGTCAAATTTCAGTTGAAAGAGGTTGGAGTCAGATGTCAGAGGAAGAAAGAACGGGTAGCACCTCTATGCCACAAACACAGCGTGGACTTGGTCCGCATGGCTGCGCAAGACACATGAGTGCCTTTTTGTTGCACTACCTCCAACATGACAGTCGTATTGTCAAAATTAGAAGTGATGATGACTACTGGATTGCCACACTATTAGATCCCCGGTACAAGTCCAAATTTTGTGACATAATTCCAGCCATAGAAAGGGACGCACGTATGCAGGAGTATCAGCAGAAGCTGTTACTAGATCTTAGCTCGGCTTTTCCACCAAACAACCGTGCAGGTGCAGGGAGTGAATCTCCCAGTTGTAACTTGACAAACATGGGACGGTCTCGTCATCTTCAACAGTCTACCCGTACCAGTAGGACCGTATATGGTGCCGGTAACAGCAATTTTATGGAATCTTTTCATAATTTTTTTAGACCCTCTTTTGCAAGGCCACCAGAGACAACAAGTCTGACACATAGTCAACGGCTGGAGAGGATGATACAGGAGTATCTCCAAATGAACATCGATGCCATGACTGTGCAACTGGAGCCTTGCTCCTTTTGGGCTTCAAACCTAGAAAAATGGCCAGAGCTCGCAACTTACGCCTTGGAGATTTTGTCGTGTCCAGCTGCCAGCGTTGTCTCTGAACGTGTATTCAGTGCTGCTGGGTGTGTGCTGACAGATAAGCGCACGCGTCTGTCCAGTGACAATGTGGACAGACTAACGTTCATCAAAATGAACAAGTCATGGATCCAGAAGGAATTTACTACCCCTGTGTCATCCTGGGGAGAGTAAATGCTTGTTGATTTGGAATGTGCTTGATGCAAATCAAAACATCCTGTTTGCAACTAGGGCACAAGTGCTGCCACTGAATGGGTGGGTGTGTGGGGCCCAATTTTTGGAAAAAAAGGGAGACTCCGCTTGGAGTAACCCTTGCTTACATTGTTTTTAAAAGAAGCCAAGATGAACAGAGCTGGGATCAGGAAAGACTTTGCTACCTACCCTGGTGTCATCCTGGGGACGGTTAATTATGGCGTATTTTTGAATGTGCTTGATGCAAATCTAGCTGTGAAGTGTACAACTGGGGCACAACTGCTGCCACTGAATGGGTGGGTGTGTGGGGCCCAATTTTTGGAAAAAAAGGGAGACTCCGCTTGGAGTAACCCTTGCTTGCTGTGTTTTTAAAAGAAGCCAAGATGAACAGAGCTGGGATCAGGAAAGACTTTGCTACCTACCCCGGTGTCATCCTGGGGACGGATAAGAATGACGTATTTTTGAATGTGCTTGATGCAAATCTAGCTGTGAAGTGTACAACTGGGGCACAACTGCTGCCACTGAATGGGTGGGTGTGTGGGGCCCAATTTTTGGAAAAAAAGGGAGACTCCGCTTGGAGTAACCCTTGCTTGCTGTGTTTTTAAAAGAAGCCAAGATGAACAGAGCTGGGATCAGGAAAGACTTTGCTACCTACCCCGGTGTCATCCTGGGGACGGATAAGAATGACGTATTTTTGAATGTGCTTGATGCAAATGTAGCTGTGAAGTGTACAACTAGGGCACAACTGCTGCCACTGAATGGGGTGGGTGTGTGTGGGGCCCAATTTTTGGAAACAAGGGTTTGTTTGTTAATAAAATTGAATATTTATTGACTTATATTGTGGTGATCCCGATTTCGGTATACCCCTTCTCCTTTTTCTCATGTAACTTTGTATACCGGGAGATCCCACGGGGTAGTGCCCTTCCTCCCTCTTTTCCCGTTGTCCTTAATTGGTTGTTCTGCACAACCTTCTGGAAGGAGGCACACCCCAAATTTTGGGTTACTTGAATTCTATATATAGATTTGATAGTTATTCCCAACAGAACTTGTGTTTGTGCTAGATAATTTTGGCACAATTTGCAAACCCGAGCTCTTTTCACATGGATCTAGCAGCTAGGGAGGTGGCTTGGTCTAACCAGTCTTCTGATATATTTGGCACGTCTGAAGGCCCTGATACTCTGGGGAGGCCAACAGGTCCTCAGGACGAAAATCAACAACTTATGCAGGACTTAATCAATCTGCATAAAAGGGTAGTAAAGGTATGGTGGAATATCAGGACCCTAGAGGAATATAAAAAACTCAAAATTACACCTAGAGGCCTGAGGGTACAAATATTCCCAGCTTGGGAGACGGACACCCAATTTAGAATTACTTGGGAGCAGGGCCTCCAGACGTGTTCATTTATTATCCTAGATATGTTAATTGATCATGACCGTTTGTTACTTACACAACTTAAGGAAGAGATTAGTAATAAAGAGCATATTTTACGCCAACAAGACCCACAAACAGTGATAACCCCTTTTCAAAATAAACTTAAGGTTATACTTGACAATTTTGAAAAGGATGTTATTAAAGGAAAGAAGAGTAAATTTCAGAGAGATAAAAATGACTATGCCGAAAATAGAGCTTACAGGTGGTCCCATAGAGGGAATAAGCGTAGACCAATTGGTAGAGAAATGGATGCCATTCCTGCAGCTTCTGAGCCATCCTCGAGCGATTTTTTGTCTACCGACACCAGCGATCAGGAAGGCGTACCAGGAGGGGTCGCCGGAAAACCAAACGCCAAAAGGAGAAACAGGAGAATCCATCCCTGGCAATCGCCCCCCCAGAGGGAGACAAGGAGCCGGAGACGGAACTGGTAGAAGGTAATGGAAGTGATTTGCAAATAGTGAACTTGTCTCAGTATCAATTGTCTGATGTGGAAAACAAGCTACTGGCCAAGGGGCTTTCATTTTCACCCATGAACAAAATGGACAAGTTCACCATAATTAAAGATGTATATCTCTTTTGCAGACAGCTCACTTTCAAGTACCTCTACAGCCACCCTGATTTGATGGATACATTGCCACCAGAACACCGCCAGGTGTTCAATGACCTCCTGGATTTACTTGAAGAAGGTGAGAGAGACTCTGGCCAAAAAATACCGTTCACGAGGCGCCTCTTATCACAGGCCACACCTTCCCTCGGCCTCTGTCCCGCTGTGGGTATTTTTTTCAATAAGTTCTGTAAGGATATTGATAAGTTGAAACCCGATAATAACAGGGGTAATAACCTTACAGCGGAAGAGAGGCGGACCTTGTCCAAGCTAAGCAATAATCAAGAATTTATCATCAAGGAGGCGGACAAGGGGGGAAATGTGGTTCTGTGGCCAGTTGAGATGTACGTAAGAGAGGCTCTGAGACAACTCTCTAATACCGAGTGTTATATGGTATTGCCCTCTGACCCCACCTGTGCCTTCAAAAAGAGATTAGACGGATTGCTCTCTATGGCCCATGAACATGGCATAATTTCCTTGAAGGAAAAGAACTTTTTAACAACTAAGTCCCCAGTCATACCCACCTTCTACATGTTGCCCAAAATTCACAAGGGTCGCCCAGAACCTCCGGGCAGACCAATAGTATCAGGGATTGGTGGATTGTTCGAGAGGCCCTGCATATATCTGGATTTTTATCTCCAGCCCTTGGCGCAATCTTCACCATCATATGTAAGAGACTCCACCCACCTAATCGAACAGCTCACTAATCTTAAAGTTCCATCTAACGTTTTGTTGGTAACACTGGATGTAGAAGCTTTGTACACCTCTATTGACCACGAGACAGGAGTACGAGCAGTCTCGTACTGCCTAGACCGCAGAACCACCGGTAATAGAAGACACGATTCTTTTGTTATAGATCTCCTTCACTTAGTATTGGATAAAAATTATTTTGTCTTCGACAGGAAATATTATCGGCAGACATCTGGGACCGCTATGGGGGCATGCTGTCCGCCACCCTATGCTAATATTTTTCTAGGGTGGTGGGAGGAGACACAGGTGTATACCCTGGAGCACTATAAAGCCCATGTCCTACGGTGGTTCAGATATATAGATGACATCCTGTTCTTTTGGTCAGGGTCTCTGGAGGAGTGTGAGAGTTTCATTGCCACACTGAATGACAATATTCTTAACATTCGGCTAACTTCCAGTATAGCCACGGAGACAGTGGAATTCTTGGACTTGCGGGTCTCTAGGGGGGTGGATGGGAATATTGCCACCACGTTGTATCGTAAACCAACGGCTACCAATAGCCTTTTACATTACGACAGCTTCCACCCCACTCATGTTAAGAACGGGATACCTAAAGGTCAATTCATGAGGGTAAAAAGAAACTGTAGCGACAACTCTGATTTCGAAATGCACGCTTCTGATTTAACCAACAGATTTCGCACAAGGGGATATCCAAAGCGAGTGATCTCCGGGGCTCTACAGGCCTGCAGGACAATGACTAGACATACTCTGCTACAGCCAAAAATACGAAACAAGCGGACTACAGTGAGTATTATTACTCCCTTCCATAATCAATGGCAGGAGCTGTATGGTCTGTTACAAGCGAATTGGGACATACTCCTGAGCGATAAAAAACTGACTCCCTTTATTGGAGACAAACCTAATTTAGTAGCAAGACGGGCCCAAAACTTGAGAGGTATTCTCTCTAAGAGTCATTTTTCAAGACCAACACAGAGTCTGGGAACGGGCGTGAGATTGAAAGGCACATTCCCCTGTGGGGCTTGTACAGTATGTCCATATATGTTGGCTGGTGATTCCATCTCTTTACCAATCTTTCCTAGACGAATCACCTGTGGATCTTATTATAACTGTCGCACGAAGAATGCCATCTACATCCTTGTTTGCGATTGTCCCAAAATTTACGTTGGAGAAACCACGCAGGAGGTGAGGAAGAGGATACAGCAACACTTTTCCAATATTAATACAGCAGAAGCCGACCGGAAGAAGGGTAAGGTGCTTACCTCAGTGGCCTCCCATTTTCTTATGCACCATAAAGGGCGATATGCCACAGTTAAGGTGCTTATTGTGGACTCGATCAAGCAAAATATTAGAGGTGGGAATGCTACTAAGGAGCTGCTTAAAAAAGAATCAAGGTGGATCTATACGCTTAATAGTCTAGCTCCACATGGTCTTAATGAGGAGTTGCTCTACACGGGGTTTTATAATGCCATCTGATGAATTTCATCATTCTCTATTAAAGCCCACTTGTCTCTTCCTTCATCTAGAAGATCATGGATGGCATAATTTTTGAAGAGAACAAGAGGAGGACACGGAACAGGAAATCATAAAGAACTATAAAAGAATCCCTTCTACCTGACAAGAAATGCCGTTGCTGGATTCTACCTTGATTCCACTGAGAGTATACCTATTACGGACTGATGAACATATTAGAAACATGGGAATAGTTGCTATACTACAAGGACATGTTGGATATCAATATGCCGCTTTGGCTGTGGGGGGGACCCAGAGTGTTGCTTTTCGCTGTTTAGTGTATTTATAGGGATCTACGGGGGACGGCCTTTGTTCCACATTTCTGTGGCGGAGGGTGGGTTCCCTGTGTGTCCCTATTTTGGTTTCACCTGATTCCATCGGGTTGCACTGATCATATATGTATAACCACTGTAAGCGAATCGTACTTATGACAATTTCTCTGTTGGTATGACTTAGGTTAATTACATGAGACCTGACAAATTCTCTCTGTGTTCCTGGGTAATATCTTATATTCTATACTTTTGTAACTCCTGCATGATGGTTTTATCCACACGCTGCCCTAATTGAGTATATATACCCTATGGTATTTTTGGATAAGTCATTATGGGCATAAGTGTGAGTTACCATGGAGGGATCCCTATTGGTTCCCCCTCAGATATCTGGTATAAGAGTATCCCTATTATAGACCAATTAGATATGATTCCGTGTCTGGGTAATGACACTGTAGTCAATGAAATCTATGGGCATCTACGATACATTATGTCTGGCATGTGTAGACCAGGGCAGACATGTATGTCTATGTCTAGCTTCTTATGATCTTTATATGCTGGCCTTATTAGACCCATCGAACATCTGTATCTTTTTTATACTGATGTAACTCCTGCATGGTAGTTTAATCCATATGTTGCCTTAACTAAATATATATATCTTATGGTATTCTTGGAAATGCCATTATGGGCATAAATGTGGGTTACCATTGTGGGATCTCTATTGGTTTTCTCTCAGATATCTGGTATAAAAGTATTTCTATTGCGGATCAATGAGAGATGTTTCCATTGTAGTCAATGAGATCTATGGACACCCACGATACATTATGTTTGGCATATGCAGACCAGGGCCTGATTATCTCTATATGCTGGTCCTATTAGATCCATCTAACATTTGGTATCCTTTTCCTTGTAAGAACTATAGTATTGATGGTGTGTGTTGTACACATCATCATTTAATATTTAATGAGTTCTCCGTGTCGGGTACATTGAATTTATTTATCTGATATCTGATGCTCTGTCTTCCTCAAGAATCGTATGGCATTATTATGGGGCATTATTCAGCTTTGCCTTATATGCTCTTCATTTCCTTTATGCCTATGGATTACACTGTTTGCTCTTCATGGAGGACAATGTAACCCTGCATGTTGGCATCATTCAGCCTATGGGCCATGGACGTTGGCATTTTGTATTGCCTACTTATCTGTTTTGACCCTTTAACATGCGTTATCATACATGATCATAATCTTTCAGGTCTAAGTTACCGTGCGTTTCCCTGATTAATTTTCTTTCAAACAACAGTGAATCGGCTGGCGCCTGAAATGTTCCGTCTATAAAGGGGTTAATACGCCATCTTTCCTTACCCCTTCATTTGTATAGCGCATGCGCATGTTGGGGACCGGGTCATTGAGGGCACTACGATGTGCTTGTAATTATAATTACAGCAATAACCTCTGTTTGTGTATTTCGCGATAAGATAATAAGGAGAAACGCCGCTCCTGGAATATACTTTGTGCGTATGGAAGCGATATTTGATTTGCGCATGCGCAGTAAAAGACAGGGGAGGACGCTCTCCATGTCATGTGATCAAGCAAGATGGCGGCCGCCATCGGAGCCTCACCTCCAGCATGCAAAATCGTGCAGCTGCGGGTAAGCACTAATTATATTTCTTTAAAAAGGACACACATGGCCATATTGCATCGCCTTCTTTCCCCTGAGGAAGCCACTGGGTGCGTGGCGATACGCGTGGGGTGTCTATGCCAGGAACCCCCTCTGTGGTCACTCCTTAATCCACCCCAACAGCATGGTTGCTGTATATTTTATGGGTTGATGGATGTAGGTCCGGCTTTGCACTTGCCTATAGCCTGCTTGTAGTCTGGTTGCAGCATTTAACTGCACTATACCTATCTGGTGGCGTGCAGCATCCAGGACCCTGGTTATTTGTAACAGCATAGCATAGGTATATGTAATGGGCAGATAGAATTATTACTGTCTTTATAAACATCTTACATTCGACTAGTTGCTTTTCAGGATGTTGGGTTTATAGTATCATCATGTATTGATAGGGACCTGTATGTACCCTGTTGTTAGAGCATTTGACTCATATTATTCGGTATTTGCAGTGTAGGTGCCTTGTGCCTATATAATATAAGTGTCTCTATCTCATAACTCGATCTATGCCATCATCTATAAGCCTTTTTCACCTATGCAGGTCACGTAGGTGGAGAATTGTCATACTTACGTAATTCCAGGTGGTTCTGTATATTATTGTACTATATGCGCTTATATGTGTCTATTAACGCCTTAGACTATATTTATTTCTGTAAACCGGACACGGGCCGTGTATATTAATAATTGGAGTGTCCATAATTGTATCATTATGCACATGATTATGCAATTTGTTCCTGGCGGACATGTTATGCCTTTGGCTTTTTAAATGTTTTTAATTTTTGTCACTGTGTGTCTTTAAGCAATTTCTAGTGTGGAGACATGTGTCTCGTGCATGGGTTTGTTTGTTAATAAAATTGAATATTTATTGACTTATATTGTGGTGATCCCGATTTCGGTATACCCCTTCTCCTTTTTCTCTTGGAAAAAAAGGGAGACTCCGCTTGGAGTAACCCTTGCTTGCTGTGTTTTTAAAAGAAGCCAAGATGAACAGAGCTGGGATCAGGAAAGACTTTGCTACCTACCCCGGTGTCATCCTGGGGACGGATAAGAATGACGTATTTTTGAATGTGCTTGATGCAAACTAGCTGTGAAGTGTACAACTAGGGCACAACTGCTGCCACTGAAGGGGTGGGTGTGTGTGGGGCCCAATTTTTGGAAAAAAGGGAGACTCCGCTTGGAGTAACCCTTGCTTACATTGTTTTTAAAAGAAGCCAAGATGAACAAGTCATGGGTCAGCAAAGACTTTGCTACCTACCCCGGTGTCATCCTGGGGATGGATAAGAATGGCGTATTTTTGAATGTGCTTGATGCAAATCTAGCTGTGAAGTGTACAACTAGGGCACAAGTGCTGCCACTGAAGGGGTGGGTGTGTGTGGGGCCCAATTTTTGGAAAAAAGGGAGACTCCGCTTGGAGTAACCCTTGCTTGATGTGTTTTTAAAAGAAGCCAAGATGAACAGAGCTGGGATCAGGAAAGACTTTGCTACCTACCCCGGTGTCATCCTGGGGACGGATAAGAATGACGTATTTTTGAATGTGCTTGATGCAAATCTAGCTGTGAAGTGTACAACTGGGGCACAAGTGCTGCCACTGAATGGGTGGGTGTGTGGGGCCCAATTTTTGGAAAAAAAGGGAGACTCCGCTTGGAGTAACCCTTGCTTGCTGTGTTTTTAAAAGAAGCCAAGATGAACAGAGCTGGGATCAGGAAAGACTTTGCTACCTACCCCGGTGTCATCCTGGGGACGGATAAGAATGGCGTATTTTTGAATGTGCTTGATGCAAATGTAGCTGTGAAGTGTACAACTAGGGCACAACTGCTGCCACTGAAGGGGTGGGTGTGTGTGGGGCCCAATTTTTGGAAAAAAGGGAGACTCCGCTTGGAGTAACCCTTGCTTGCTGTGTTTTTAAAAGAAGCCAAGATGAACAGAGCTGGGATCAGGAAAGACTTTGCTACCTACCCCGGTGTCATCCTGGGGATGGATAAGAATGGCGTATTTTTGAATGTGCTTGATGCAAATGTAGCTGTGAAGTGTACAACTAGGGCACAACTGCTGCCACTGAAGGGGTGGGTGTGTGTGGGGCCCAATTTTTGGAAAAAAGGGAGACTCCGCTTGGAGTAACCCTTGCTTACATTGTTTTTAAAAGAAGCCAAAATGAACAAGTCATGGGTCAGCAAAGACTTTGCTACCTACCCCGGTGTCATCCTGGGGATGGATAAGAATGGCGTATTTTTGAATGTGCTTGATGCAAATCTAGCTGTGAAGTGTACAACTGGGGCACAACTGCTGCCACTGAATGGGTGGGTGTGTGGGGCCCAATTTTTGGAAAAAAAGGGAGACTCCGCTTGGAGTAACCCTTGCTTGCTGTGTTTTTAAAAGAAGCCAAGATGAACAGAGCTGGGATCAGGAAAGACTTTGCTACCTACCCCGGTGTCATCCTGGGGACGGATAAGAATGGCGTATTTTTGAATGTGCTTGATGCAAATGTAGCTGTGAAGTGTACAACTAGGGCACAACTGCTGCCACTGAAGGGGTGGGTGTGTGTGGGGCCCAATTTTTGGAAAAAAGGGAGACTCCGCTTGGAGTAACCCTTGCTTACATTGTTTTTAAAAGAAGCCAAGATGAACAAGTCATGGGTCAGCAAAGACTTTGCTACCTACCCTGGTGTCATCCTGGGGACGGATAAGAATGGCGTATTTTTGAATGTGCTTGATGCAAATGTAGCTGTGAAGTGTACAACTAGGGCACAACTGCTACCACTGAAGGGGTGGGTGTGTGTGTGGCCCAATTTTTGGAAAAAAGGGAGACTCCGCTTGGAATCACCTTGCGGTGTATTACATGATTTTAGAAGGGCGTGCCATGCCTATATCTGTGTGTCCTCCTCTTTTTCCTTGTCCAGCTGTTTTGTTTTTGCATGAGTATATGTCCTTGTCACTTTCCCATGTGTTAGTGTTGTGTTGTGAGTTGTTTGTCACCTTTTGGACACCTTTGAGGGTGTTTTCTAGGTGTTTTTCTGTGTTTGTGATTGCCTGCCATTGTTTCCTATGCAGTTCGAGTTCGGTTCGTCGAACGTTCGACGAACCGAACTCGAACGGGAGGTCCGTTCGGCGAACCAACCTCGAGCCGAACCGCGACCGGTTCGCTCATCTCTAATCGCCAGTGCTAAACATCTTCGTCGACATTTGTAAACTGTGTAGAAGGGCGCATAGGTCCTTGATCTGACACCACTCCAGCAGCGTGATCTGCACCACCTCTGGATCAAGTTAGGCCAGGCTATATGTCATAACGTATTGCTGCAGGGTTCGGCGGTGCTGCCACAAACGCTGCAACATGTGCAGATTAAAATTCCTGCGTGTCGGCATATCACATTTTATGCGTTTAACCGCCAGACCTAAAGACTTCTGTAGCGACGAAAGTTGTTGAGCTGGTGGGTGCGAAGGATGAAAGTGAGCACATAGCAGCGTGCCCGCTGCACAAGGCCATGTAGGCCGGGATGGTGTTTTAAAAATTGCTGGAGAATTAGATTCAACACGTGAGCCATACAAGGCACGTGTGTCACATTGCCCTGACGGTGGCCCGCAGCCAGGTTTGCATCATTGCCGCACACGGCTGTTAAGTCATCAACGGAGTCCGCTCCGTCAATTTGTACTCCGGTCGCCAGGTGACAACGTGTTCCTTTCGTGCATAGTGCTGATGATGGGAGAGGAGTCGATGCCAGCGGCGCAGGTGGACGCAGGTTATGCTCACCCACTGGGCTGCATCACCTTGACAGATGCAGAATCTCTTGCTGAATGTAGGTGGTGGGTATCTCACAGATGAAGTACCATCATTCAGCTACAACCAATGGGAATACACCACACCCTTTTTTAGGCCCCTCCTGTCTGCAGTCCACTGCCAGACAAAGCTATGAACCTCTGGTTACTTTTACCCCCAGTTCAGTCTTATGAGTTTGTGTGCTTGTTACCTGACTACTTTTCCTGCTTGCTGTTTATGTACCTTGTTGGCCGATCCGCATTTCACCTCTGCTTGTTTTCTGATTAAGTCCTGGCCATCCCATTCTGTTCCTGTTCCTCAATTAATGTTTTGTCCCTGCCTGACTACTATTCTCTGGAACTGCAGCCTTCCACAGGTATTAATCACATTGGGCCCTGTGTAATTCCTAATCCCTGTATAGGGGTTAAAGGGTTTCAGGGTTCTAGGGGTCCTGCTTGGTGAGTGGCTCCCCTCTAGCCTATCCTTTACAGCCCATCTGTTGTGTGGATTAAGGAAGGGGTTACACCGTGCCCTCTGCAGAAGGCCATGTAGGCCGGGATAGTGCTTTAAAAATTGCTGGACAACCAGGTTCAACACGTGAGCCACACAAGGCACATGTGTCACATTGTCACGGCGAAGGGCCGAACCCATGTTTGCATCATTGTCACACCCGGCCTTCCCTGGCTGCTGGTTGAGTGGAGACAACCATTGATGAAACTCGGTCTCCAGAGCTAACCGTCCACAACTTCTCAGCGGTGTGACTCACATTTCCCATACATTTCAAAGTAAACCTTTGACCGCATGATGGCATTGAGCTCTGCTGCCAGCATAGTAAGGAGGTGTGTGGTATTCCTTGTGCGCAGTTACAAGGAAGGGTGGCCTGACCACACAGGGTTTGGGCCGAGGTGAATTACCCACACGAGGTTGAAGAGGCAGAAGCAGTGTATTAACTTCTACATACAGAAGAAGGATTGAAACAACTCGTGGGGACAGCAAGACTTGTACATTAGACCCTTCTCCATCTCTCCCCATAGTAACCCATTGCCCAGTCAGCGACATGTAACGCCCCTGTCCATGCTTACTGGGCCAAGTATCTGTGTTGAAATGCACCCTGTCACACAGTTTCTCAAAGAAGCGGTGATGTTTGGTGCGACATGCTGGTGTAGCGCGTGCACGCCTTTGTTGGAGAAGGAGCGGCGTCTGGGCATCGGCTCTTGGGGCACTGCGATGGGCACTGCGATGGGCATAAGGTCTCGAAAATCCTCGGTTAAAAAGGTTGGAAAGGAAGCATTTTGGTAGCCAACAGTTTGCAGATGCTGAAAGTCAACCTCTAAGCCATGTCATGCCCTTCTAAAAGCATGTAAAACACAGCAAGGGGACTCCAACCACAGTCTCCCTCGTTTCCACTAATTGGGCCACACACACCCCCCTTGACTGGCATCAGTTGACCCCCATTTTCAAGATGAAAAAGATGCTTTGCATGAAGCACTCTCAAAAATACGCGTGCCTTTGGCCTCTCCTGGCTGACCCAGGGGAAGAAAAGTCCTCTGAGAGCCATGACTTGTTCATCTTGGTTCTTTTTTCAAAAGCGAGGGGACTCCAACCACAGTTTCCCTCATTTCCACTAATTGGGCCACACACACCCCACTTGACTGGCATCAGTTGACCCCCATTTTCAAGATAAAAAAGATGCTTTGCGTGAAGCACTCTCAAAAATACGCGTGCCTTTGGCCTCTCCTGGCTGACCAAGGGGAAGAAAAGTCCTCTGAGAGCCATGACTTGTTCATCTTGGTTCTTTTTTCAAAAGCGAGGGGACTCCAACCACAGTTTCCCTCATTTCCACTAATTGGGCCACACACACCCCACTTGACTGGCATCAGTTGACCCCCATTTTCAAGATGAAAAAGATGCTTTGCATGAAGCACTCTCAAAAATACGCGTGCCTTGGCCTCTCCTGGCTGACCCAGGGGAAGAAAAGTCCTCTGAGAGCCATGACTTGTTCAACAAATTAAGGGAAGAGCTTAAATGTGTAGATTGGGACAAAGTCATGGTAACTGGGGATACCGAACATAAATGGGGTAAGTTTAAGGATATACTACTAGAGTCCTGTAAAAAACGTATACCCTCTGGTAATAAAATGTCCAGGAATAAAAAGAAACCACTATGGATAAATAAGACTGTACAAAGTATAATAAAACAAAAACAAAGGGCATTTAAAATCTTAAAGAATGAGAATACAGAAATAGCATTGCAGGAGTATAAAGATATCAATAGGAAATGTAAAAAAGAAATCAAACAAGCAAAATTAGCTAATGAAACAAAAATCGCCAATGACATTAAAATAAATCCCAAAATCTTTTATAAATACATTAATGCCAAAAGGAAAACAAAGGATAGTATTGGCCCCTTAAAATATAATAACAAGTTAGTTATAGAGGACAAACAAAAGACTGAGATATTAAATAGGCATTTCTCATCTGTATTCACCAAGGAACTGACTGTACCAGGGATCATTCAACAAGTGAAAAATCAAAGTTCACCTCCAGATATAATTAATTTAACACAAGATGAAGTACGCCTATGTCTGAGTAAATTAAACATTGACAAATCCCCAGGGCCAGATGGCATTCATCCACGAATATTGAGGGAATTGAGCTCCGTAATCGACAGACCGCTGTATCTCATCTTTTTAGACTCACTTGTAACAGGGTTGGTGCCTCAGGATTGGAGGATTGCTGATGTGGTACCGATATTTAAGAAAGGTAAGAGGGTAGATCCAGGCAACTACCGTCCAGTAAGCCTGACATCAGTAGTATGCAAAGTTTTTGAGGGCATTTTAAGGGATGACATGCAAAAATATGTTGCAGAAAATAATATGATAACTGACAAACAGCATGGATTCATGAAAGATAAGTCGTGTCTAACCAACCTGTTGGGGTTCTATGAGGGGGTAAGTTCAAACCTGGATATTGGTAATGCAGCTGATGTGATTTATTTGGACTTTGCAAAGGCATTTGATACTGTACCACATAATAGCCTTATACTAAAGCTCCAGAAGCAAGGACTAGGGGAAACTATATGCAACTGGGTGAGGAATTGACAATAGGAAACAAAGAGTAGTCATAAATGGTACATTGTCTAAATGGGCTATAGTCAGCAGTGGGGTGCTGCAGGGATCTGTGCTAGGACCGATTCTTTTTAATCTCTTTATTAATGACCTTGTGGATGGGATTGATAGTACAGTGTCAGTCTTTGCCGATGACACCAAACTATGTAGGATATTAAAAACTGACCTGGATAGTACAATATTACAAAAAGATCTGGATAAGATGTCAGAATGGGCAGATACTTGGCAAATGAGATTTAATGTTGATAAATGTAAAGTAATGCACCTAGGACGGAGTAATCCTATAGCTGCGAATACATTAAATGGAAGTAAACTCGGGACTACAGAACAGGAGAAGGACTTGGGTATTCTCATTACAAATAAGCTGAGCAGCAGCACTCAATGTCAAGCAGCAGCTGCTAAAGCAAACAAGATTTTACGGAGAGATTAAGAGAGATTAGATCCCGTGATCCCAACGTATTGTTACCCCTCTATAAATCACTTGTAAGGCCACATCTGGAATACGGGATCCAGTTTTGGGCTCCACATTTTAAAAAGGACATTCAGAAGTTAGAGTCAGTTCAAAGGCGGGCAACTAGACTATTACAAGGAATGGAAGGCCTCCCATATGATGACAGGTTGAAAAAGTTAGATATGTTTAGCTTAGAAAAAAGACATCTCAGAGGAGATCTAATTTATATGTATAAATACATGTGTGGTCAATATAAAGGACTGGCACATGACTTATTTCTTCCAAAGACAGTACTAAGGACCAGGGGGCACTCACTGCGAGTGGAAGAAAAGCGATTCCGACACCTAAATAGGAAAGGGTTCTTTACAGTTAGAGCGGTCAGACTGTGGAATGCCCTACCACAAGAGGTAGTAATGGCAGATACTATAACCGCTTTTAAACAAGGGCTGGATGATTTCCTAAGTACACAAAACATTGTTGGTTATAAATGACTTAGTGACTAAATGTAGAACTGGTGGAGGAAGGTTGAACTAGATGGACCTAGGTCTTTTTTCAACCTAAGTAACTATGTAACTATCTTGGTTCTTTTACAAACACAGCGAGGGGACTCCAACCACAGTCTCCCTCGTTTCCACTAATTGGGCCACACACACCCCACTTGACTGGCATCAGTTGACCCCCCTTTTCAAAATGAAAAAGATGCTTTGCATGAAGCACTCTCAAAAATACGCATGCCTTTCACATCCCCTGGATGACCCAGGGGAAGAAAAGTCCTCTGAGAGCCATGACTTGTTCATCTTGGTTCTTTTTTCAAAAGCGTGGGGGCTCCAACCACAGTCTCCCTCTTTTCCAATTGGGCCACACACACCCCACTTGACTGGCATCAGTTGACCCCTATTTTCAAGATGAAAAAGATGCTTTGCATGAAGCACTCTCAAAAATACGCGTGCCTTTCACCTCCCCTGGCTGAGCCAGAAGAAGAAAAGTCCTCTGAGAGCCATGACTTGTTCATCTTGGTGAACGTTAGTCTGTCGACATTGTCAGTGGACAGATGCGTGTGCTTATCTGCCAGCAGACCCCCTGCAGCACTGAGGACACGTTCCGAGAAAACGCTGGCTGCGGGACACAACAAGATCCCCAAGGCGTACGTGGTGAGCTCAGGCAATTTATCCAGATTGGAAGCCTAAAATGAGCAGGGCTCAAGTTGCACAGTAATGGCATTGACGTTCCCTTGCATATACTCATAAATCTGTGTGTCCTCCTCTTTTTCCTTGTCCAGCTCCTTTGTTTTCGCATGAGTATATGTCCTTGTCACTCTCCCATGTGTTTGTGTTGTGAGTTGTTTGTCACCTTTTGGACTCCTTTGAGGGTGTTTTCTAGTTGTTTTTATGTGTTTGTGATTGCCTGCCATTGTTTCCTATGCGGTTCGAGTTCGGTTCGTCGAACGTTCACCGAACCGAACTCGAACGAGACGTCCGTTCGGCGAACCGAACTCGAGCCGAACCGGGACCGGTTCGCTCATCTCTAGTGAATATATAAAGGATGTTAGCCATGTAGGGTTTGTATCTGCCTCCTGACGAATCCCTAGGCGGTGAAATGCGTTGAGGCTTGGTGGGTGGGATCCGTTACCTCTCTGGTCAGGTCTGTATACCTATACTATACTATTGTAATTTCTGCTGTAATTCTCCCATGTGGATTTTTCACCTAACCGGTGGGTCACAGGTTTAGATGCTGAGAGCCACATACCTCTCGGTCCCAGAATTCTGGAAGTGAGAGGGTGTGGGTGCCCCCAGGGAATAAGCCCCACTTGGGGAATGCTAGGGGGCCAGCTAATAGTTGAAAGGCTCCCTTTGTGGCCCATAGGTATGTTGGTAATCCACGGGGGGTTTAATTAATATGGATGCTTCCACAAGTGAGCAGACTGATTTGAATGTGTTTATATTTTGGAATAACATCATTTTTCTAGATATTTGTGGTAATTAATTGAATCAGTGTGCTCATATAGGACCATCTTTGATTTTCCCCATGTGGGTTATGTACTAGTGATTTAGCATTCATATATTTATTATTTGTGTATACACACCGAGGATTTTGTTGTAATACCGAACTATATAAGGTGTTAATACCTATTTTTCGGCCCCCACCCGCCCTCCCTTAATTCGTGGGAGTCACAGTTGAATACCTCTCTACCCTGCTGGGCCTTTATGGTTGTTTATATGTTTTTATTTTTGCTAAATAAATTAATAAAGTATTTTTAAGGAAGTTTGGCATCATATATTCTTGGTTGAGGATATAAGTGGATCTATTGTTCGGTAGGATGCAATCCTGATTATGTCAGTACAAAATGTGGAATATGTGGTTATATGCCACGGGAACCTGCCATTTCCCACTGGTGAGATCCAGGGTGGAGACATAATTAGCGGATTTTAAGGCTGCTAATGACTCCTCTATTCTGGGCAGTGGATAAGCATCTTTATGTGTAATGCGATTAATCTGCCTGTAATCTACACACATTCTCATTGTACCATCTTTTTTTTTTACGAGAACAAGTGGAGTTGCCCAAAGGCTACAACTATCTCTCATCACCCCAGTCTCCTTCATTTCCCATAACATATCTTTGGCACGCTGATATTGAGCTGGGGGTACAGGGCGGTATCTCTCTTTAATGGGATGATGGTCACCAGTGGGGATTTGATGTTGCACCCCTTTTACCTGCCTGAAGTCTAGAGGGTGTTTGCTGAAGACCCGTACGAATTCTTGTATCTCCCAGTAAACCCCATGCTTTTGGTGTGAAGGGGTGGAGTCAGTGCCCACATGTAATTTCTGACACCAGTCCTCCAGCTGTCCCTTGGAGCCATTGTCTTCTGCCTGGTCAGACGGGATCAAGGGTTCCACTGTCCTGATGGCATTATTACTGACAGTGTACAGCTTAGCTATAGTGGCATACCAGGGTAATTTGGCTTCCTCCTCCCCACAATTCAAGATGCGGACGGGTAATCTCCCCTTGCGGACGTCTACTTACCCCTGGCTGTCAGGATCCCGGGCTTACTGTCTGAATACACAGGTTCTACCAGGGCCTGGTAATCTTGACCCTTGAAGCCTATTGCTGCCCGACACCATATCAACATCTCACTTCTTGGGGGTATTACAATGGGAAAGGGGTCACTTACCCTTACACTGCCAACGTCACCTCCGGCCAGCTCTACCTGCTAACTCCTAATCAGGCCCCTGATCTCCCTCTGTAGGACATGCAGCTGCCCAGAGCTGGAAGTTTCAGCCACCTGTTGGAACAAGATTATCACCTCGGCAAGATAATTTTCTATAACATTTGTACCGATCGTTGAACATTGGGTTAGACTCCTTACGATCAATGTCCAAAATTAATATATCCCTGGGACGACAATTCTACCCGCTCCACTTTAATGGTTACATTTTTGTACCCTATTTGAGGCAGGGGCTGACCATTACTGGCTACAATGGTGAAGTCATCATCTGAGCCACGGATAATGTCTGAATCAGCCTAGTATCTTTTGTACAGTATATAAGGTATGGTCATAACCTGGGACCCCGTATCCAGGAGGGCAGTCATAGGGATCCCATCCAGCACAATAGGAAGGATCGGTCGTCCTCTCACATACTTGTTGCACCAGGATGACGAGCCGGGTTTCCTTACACCTGGAGGTTGGCTCCTGGCCCCAGGTTCTGCACCTTTAAAGGACAGCACCTTGCGTAGTGCCCTGCCTGGTTACAGCAGTGGCAAATCAGTTGACCAATTGAATCGTAACGGTCTGTGTCTTTTGCTTGGGTTGGTGGTATCTTCCTTTGCCGCACCCACGGGACGTCATCTGGACTGAATGCCAACTCGATGCTTGCAGGCTATGTGGTCAACTTTAGAGACTGCACTGTTTTTGTGACGGCAACAACTCTCTTAGTCAGTTCTTGGACCTGGTGTCTGAGGTCTACAGAGAGGTCATTATCTAGGGTCTGTGCCTCTGCCGCTGCAGTTGCTCGGGTTGCGGGCACCACCTCTGGGTAAGTGCTCGTGTCGCGGGCGGCGGGGCGCTGCGCTCGCTAACGCTCGGGTCCGGCGCTGCTGCTGCTGATCAGTGACTCAAGCGATGGGCCGGATCCGGGGACTCGAACGGCGCTCCTCGCCCGTTAGTGAAAAGGGGTGGTGGTTGGTTTGAGGATTTAGTCCGTGACGCCACCCACGGGTCGTGGTGAAGATGGGCACCACCGCTGCTGGTGACGGGGATCCCGGGAGCGATGTTAGGGAGCAGCTGGGATGTGGTTTTCCCCCTCTATGGGTAGGGGTTGGTGGTCCCGGGGCCCGGTGGTGAGACGGGGAGGCAGGGTCGGTGAGGTGCAGGGTTGCAGGGACAGCGCAGTGCGGTGCTGGATGGCACTGGTGTACTTGTGTCGCCCTGGACAAGCCAGGGGACACAGGTAACAACACACACACACCCCCACCCCCAGCAGTTCACAGCAGACATCCCCAAAGTGACCTGCTTTCTGCCTCGGGCTCAGACTGACACACCAGGTGGGCGGAGTCAGGAGATGGAGACGCCCACCCTGGTGGGAGCTGGCCTGAGGCAGGAAGCAAGCGCAGAGAAGTTCAGGAGTTAAGGAGAGAGGAAGTCTGCAGAGAGGCAGACGCAGACTGGGGCCTAGGTTGGAGCCTAGGGCCCCTGTGCAGAAAGTCAGGCAGACAGTAGTGGCCGTCTGCAGGGAGCCGGGGAGCCAGTTGGTGGAACCGCAGGTAGCCGGGGCTGGGCGGTGGCCCCCCGGTACTGAATCGGGGAGCCAGCTGGAAACCGGAGAGCAGGAAGAGTGTGCACGGAGGCGAAGGAAAGGACTTACACTAACAACCTGGGGTCAGGGGAAAAACACCGCAGCCGCCTGTGGGACCCGTCCATCCAGCCGTTTGTTTTAGCAGAGACTCTGTGTGCTTCATTGGGCTGAGTGAGTACCACCGTGCCGTGCGGCACAGCGCTGTCCCCGTGCCCCTGCACCTCCACAGGCTCCATACCCGCCTGTCCACCATCCCAACCCCATCACTGGGCCCTGGGATCACCAACCCCTACCCACGGAGGGGCAACACAACAACTGGCTGCTCCACACCATCACTCCCGGGATCCCCAGCCAGAGCAGCGGTGGTGTACATTCAATCACCATAACCGTGGGTGGCGTCACGGACAATAAACTATCCCAAAACACCAATTCCCCTTTTCACTCACGGGCGAGGAGCGCCGCTCGAGTCCCCGGGATCCGGCCCATCGCTCGAGCCACCAAGCAATGGCAGGCCGCGGCAGCCGCGGCAGCCGGACCTGAGCAGTGGGAGAGCGCGGCGTCCCCTCCTCCGCCCGCGACATACTCACTCAGCAAAAGATGCACAAAGTCTCCGGTAAACCAAACGGCTGGATGGACGGGTCCCGCAGCCGGCTGCAGTGTCTCTCCCTGGACAGGTGATGGTGGCTGTCTTTCCCTGCACCTTTGTGTACCGTCTTGACTACGATGGGTTCCCAACGGTAGTCCGCTCCCCGGTGTATGGATGCCGGAGGAGCCCGTTTTGCCCGCAGGCGCTGGCCCATGGGTCTCTAGCCTGTGGCGGTGGCTGTATACCCTCACGGTGCGGATGGTTGCCTTCAAACGGGTCTTTGGTTGTTAGGAAATTCCTGGGGTTCCGGTCACTATCGGATTTGACCTTTGTCGGTGGCTCCAAGCCTGGTCGGGGTCCGAAGGCCCTGCCTGTGTGTTCTAGCTTTACTTCGCTCCCCGGTCGGTACCGGCGGGCCACCGCCCGACCCCGGTCCTACGGTTCCGCATTGATCCACTGCTCCTGCAGATGGCCGCCACCGTCTGCCAACCTTGCTGTTAGTGCCTGGGCCAGAAACCCAGACACTCTCCACTTCACTCCTCTCACTTCAACCTCCTGAACTCAACTCCTCTTCCTTTTTTTTCCCGCCTCCAGGCCTGTGAACTCCTTGGTGGGTGGGGCCAACCGCCTGGCTCCGCCCCACCTGGTGTGGACATCAGACCCTGGAGGGAGGCAACAAGGATTTTGTGTCTGGCTAATGTAACTGCCTAGGTTGGTGGGGGTGTGTGTGTGTTACCTGTGACGACCCGGCTAGTCCAAGGTGCCACACTCGCAGGATGCCGGAGGGGTACTGTGTCATTGGGTGCCGATTCTCTCAGCACCTGAATGGCTTGGTCCTTAAACTTTGCAAAGTCCAGGGCAGGGTTCTGCAGGACCATGATACGCAGCTGTGTCCGGTGAGCATCTGACAGAAGCCCTTCTATAAATTGTTCGTTCAGTAGTTTTTTCTTCATCACTCAAACTCCGTTGGTCCACCTGTTTAATTACTCTCAGTGCCTCTTGCAAGTTTAAGGCATAGTCCCGTATACTGTCTTGTGCCCTTTGTTTGCACCCAAAGAATTTCATTTTAATTTCTGCTGAGGTGCGGGTGTCAAAAGTGTCTTTTAACCTGGCCAGTATATGTGCTACTGTCCCTTTATCAGTGTCAGGCCAGGACCTTACTTCACGCTGGGCTGCGCCGGTTAACTGCCCTATTATTATGCCCACCCTTTAACCTTTGCTCAGGGGGTATAATTCAAATAGCCTTTGCAGCCTCTCTCTAAAGTTGCTCAGGGTATGCGACTGTCGCGGGCGGGGAGGGCGCTGCGCTCACCACGCTCGGGTCTGGCGCTGCTGCTGCTGCTGCTCGGTGGCTCGAGCCTTGGGCCGGATCCCGGGGACTCGAGCGGCGCTCCTTGCCCGTGAGTGAAAGGGGTGGTTTGGTTTTGGGGATATTGTCCGTGATGCCACCAACGGCTTGTGGTGAAGTTGGGACACCACCGCTGCTCTGTACGGGGATCCCGGGAGCGATGACAGGGAGCAGCTGAGTTGTTTTCTCCCCTCCGTGGGTAGGGGGGTTTGGTGGTCCCGGGGCCCGGTGATGGAGGTTGGAAGGTGGGTTGCAGGGCTTGGCCAGGTGCAGGGTCGCGGGGGCAGCGCAGTGCCAGACGGCACGGTAGTACTCACTCAGCCAGTAACACACACGGAGTCTCCGGTAAAACAAACGGCTGGATGGACGAGTCCCACAGACGGCTGCGGCAGTCACTCCTGGTAGGTTGGCGGTAACTGTCTCTCCCTGCACCGGTGTTCTGTTCTCGGCCCCAATGGCTTCCCACTGATAGCCTGCTCCCCAGCGGTACGTTGGCTAAGGGAGCCCTCTCTTTGCCCGCAGGCTCTGGCCCTGGGAGCTTTAGCTCTGGCGGTAGCTTTATCTCCCTCACGTTTGGACGGTTGCCTTCAGTCGGGTCTTTACTGCTGGGAAACCCCGGAGGTTCCCGTCGCTGACGGATTTGACCGGTTTAACGGCGACTCCAAGCCTGGTCGGGTTCCGTAGGCCCTGCCGAATGGTGCTGGCTTTTATTCACTCCCCGATCCGGTACCGGCGGGCCACCGCCCGACCCTGGTCCTTTCGGTTGTGCGTCAATCGGCCTCTTCTGCAGATGGTCACCACCGCCTGCCAACCTTGCTGTATGTGCCCGGGCCACGTACCTGGACATGATCAGTCAGCTCCTCTACTACCACTTCCTTCAACTCTTACACTCCAAACTAAACTGAACTTCCTTTCCCGCCTCCAGGACTGTGAACTCCTCAGTGGGTGGGGCCAACCGCCTGGCTCCACCCCACCTGGCGTGGACATCAGCCCCTGGAGGGAGGCAACAAGGATTTGTGTCTGACTTACATGTTCCTAACCGGGGTGTGGGGTGTGTTGTTGCAGTACCTGTGACGTCCTGGCTTGTCCAGGGCGCCACATTCCCCCTTGGTTAAGCGCAGACCGTCCGCGGGCTGCTCGTCCATCACCGGTTTTATTTTCACAACTAGGAAAAATAGAAAACGGTAAAACATGTAAAAACACAAGCATTTGAATAACTTCCCACAACGTGAGGCACTTTCTTTTAATGTTACGAATCATTTTTGTTAAACGGTACGGCTTCCGCTCTCCCCCCGCCCAAACAACCTGGCCCTGATGCTGCCTTTAAGAAGTGGGCAGCACCCCTTGCCCCAGTCCAGAACCAGATTGCCCGAGCGGTTATGGTCTCTTTCAGGGGCCCCACGTCCATGGGGGACCCCTGACCCCCGAAGGATCGCCACCGGTTACGGTAGTGGCGGGCCTGGGCCATCCATTTCCTCCAGGCCCATCCTCCCAAATCAGCCTCTCCGGAGGCGGTTACGGTATCAAGCCAACATATTTTACAAGCCACTAAGTTTGTGGTTGCCCTGCAAGTTCACGGGCGTGTCCGTAAGTAGTTCCTTACGCAACGGTTGCAGAAAGTCCCTACGGGGACTAGTTGCCGGCAACGGCCGGTTAAATCACGGTGCTAATCTGGTCACAGTTTGGTTGATTTTTTTCATTTTTCTTATCATTCA
Source organism: Anomaloglossus baeobatrachus (assembly GCF_048569485.1). Classification (NCBI taxonomy): domain Eukaryota; kingdom Metazoa; phylum Chordata; class Amphibia; order Anura; family Aromobatidae; genus Anomaloglossus; species Anomaloglossus baeobatrachus. Next base: position 11,512,147 of record NC_134353.1, read on the forward strand.
ACAACATTCAACAATATACAACGTATCACACCCCTAAATGGTAGTCTCCCTGTACCTAAGCGGGGGTCGACCTAGGTTGGGGCGGTGGACCTACGTGGCCCAATGTCAGTGGTGGTAGGTAGTGAGGCAGAGGACACAACTGGTTCCTCCCCTCGGCTATTGTGTGGGGCAGGTAGAGGCATAGGGGAGCTGGGTGCAGGCACATCACTGGGCGCTGGGGCATTAACGGCCACTTCCATCTCTTTTTCCTCCACGGGTTGTGGGAACAATATTACTGGAAGAATCACTGCGCTGTTCTGTGTAGGCCAATCGGCCGGGAAATCGCCCATCATGGTGTGGATCACCCCCTTCTCCTCCTCCGCCGGTCTGGTGGCCGGGGCTTCAGTCACCGTTCTCAATGGTGGTGGGCACCTCTTCTTCAGGGGCGGAGCTTCGGCTTTCGCGCCTCCACTGCTCGGGAAGACGCTCGAGCGGGGAAATTTTCGCGCCCAATATGGCGGCTTCTGAAAATTTTCGTCCGGACACCTCCGGCGGGACACAAGGCGCACCTCTACCAGACGGCAGAGTGGTAAGATCCTGTTCTTGACGCCAAGTTGTCGCAGACGGGGAGGGCGCTGCGCTCACCACGCTCGGGTCCAGCGCTGCTGCTGCTGCTCGGTGGCTCGACTTGGGCCGGATCCCGGGGACTCGAGCGGCGCTCCTCGCCCGTGAGTGAAAGTGGTGGTTTGGTTTTTGGGATATTGTCCGTGACGCCACCTACGGTTTGTGGTGAAGTTGGGACATTACCGCTGCTCTGTACGGGGATCCCGGGAGCGATGACAGGGAACAGCTGAGCTGTTTTCTCCTCTCCGTGGGTAGGGGGGTTTGTTGGTCCCGGGGCCCGGTGATGGAGGTTGGAAGGTGGGTTGCAGGGCTTGGCCAGGTGCAGGGTCGCGGGGGCAGCGCAGTGCCAGACGGCACGGTAGTACTCACTCAGCCAGTAACACTCACGGAGTCTCCGGTAAAACAAACGGCTGGATGGGCGAGTCCCACAGACGGCTGCGGCGGTCACTCCCGGTAGGTTGGCGGTAACTGTCTCTCCCTGCACCGGTGTTCTGTTCTCGGCCCCAATGGCTTCCCACTGATAGCCCACTCCCCAGCGGTATGTTGGCTAAGGGAGCCCTCTCTTTGCCCGAAGGCTCTGGCCCTGGGAGCTCTAGCTCTGGCGGTAGCTTTATCTCACGGTTTGTACGGTTGCCTTCAGTCGGGTCTTTACTACTAGAAAACCCCGGAGGTTCCCGTCGCTTATGGATTTTACCGGTTTAACGGCGACTCCAAGCCTGGTCGGGGTCCGTAGGTCCAGCCGAATGGTGCTGGCTTTTCTTGGGCAACCCTATTCCACTCAGGCCGTCAACTGGTGTGTCTGGTGGGTGTGGTGCTGAGTGCACCTAGGATTTTGATTAGCTGATGTAGGCAACACAATGTAGTTTGGGACCCATAACCCAGAAGGAGGTGGATACTGCGCGGAAGGGCAGATTGTACAATACCCTGTGATGACCTGATAGTCCAGGGGCATCACATTTGCGCCCAGCAGTTTTAATGGCGGCATCAGTTTCCACCAACAGTAAAACACAGTCTATTAAATACACAGTTCTTAGGCACATAGTACCCGGTGGTACTGGGCACGTTGATCCTGTTTGTAACGACAAAAATGACATGCCCGCCCCAGGGCCGGGGGCATTTGGAACCGGGCCGGACTAATCGGAGATGTCAGCGGTGGTGGGGGTCCGGCTCTGTGACTCTGGCGGTGTCTCAATAACAAAGTGAGGATGATGATGGGAGTTGTATTTTGGGTTAAGATGACATTTGTGACGCCACCTGTGGTTTTTGTGGCTATGTGGGCCTCGATGTGCATCGGGTTCCCCGGGGCAGTTGGTGATGGCGCAGCTGAGGTTATCTTGCTCACCACAGGTGGAGCGAGATCATGGGGCACAGTTGCAAAGTCTATTTTAGGAAACCGATGCAGGTTTGGGATACAGATAATAACCAACACAGCAGTTTCTTTACGTCCTTCTGTTTACTTTGCAACAACCGGTGAAATCCTAGGAGACGGATACAGATTGTAGTAGCGATCCGGCTGGCCTGTAAGCAGTTGGGGGGTATCTCCCTGGCCAGATGAGTATTGAGGCCTTCTCTCTATGCCTTTCTTCTCTTCTACAGCCATTGTACAGAGTTGAGAAATTAGTTTGTGTTGTAAAAGTGTGGTGCCCTGGACAAGCCAGGGGCCACAGAGAACAACACCAACACACCCCACACTCCCGGTAGGCACACCAAAGTCAGACAAAAACCCTTGTTGCCTTCCTCCAGGGACTGATGTCCACACCAGGGGGTGGAGCCAGGCGGTTGGTCTCCGCCCACGGAGGAGTTCGCAGTCCTGGAGGCGGGAAAACAGTCAGTTAAGTTAAGTTTGGAGGAGAAAGTGAGAGCAAGTGAAGTGGTAGTTGAGCAGACTGAAGTTGGTCCGGGTGTGTGGCCCAGACGAAGCAGCAAGGTTGGCAGACGGTGGTGACCGTCTGCAGGAGTGGCCTATTGGAGCTAGCCGTAAGGACCGTGGACGGGCAGTAGCCCGGCGGTACTGGACCGGTACGCAAAGAGAAGCCAGAAAAATCCGGCAGGGGCTTACGGACCCCGACAAGGCTAGGAGTCGCCGTGAATTTGTCGAATCCGTTAGCGAAGGGAACCTCCTGGGTTTCCCAGCAGCCAAGTCCTGACAGAAGGCAACAGTCCAACCAAGAGAGGGAAACACAGCCACCGCCAAGGCTACCGTTCCCAGGTCCAGAGCCTGCGGGCAAAAGGGGCTCCTCCAGCCCATATCCAAGCTGGGGAGCGGGTTACCGGTGGGAACCCATTGGAACCAAACAGTACACAGGTGCAGGGAAAGGCAGTCACCATCAACCTGCCGGGAGCCGAAAACACCACAGCCATCTGTGGGACCCGTCCATAAAGCCGTGTGTTTTACCAAGAACTGTGTCTTCATCATTGGCTGAATGAGTACCACTGTGCCGTGCGGCACAGCGCTGCCCCCGTGACCCTGCACCTCACCAGGCCCCGTAACCCGCCTGCCATCCATTCCCTACCCCTCACCGGGCCCCGGGACATCCAACCCCCTACCCATGGAGGGGAGAACTAACATCCAAGCTGCTCCCTGTCATCGCTCCCGGGATCCCTGTCCAGAGCAGCGGTGGTGTCACCAATCTCACCACAACCGTGGGTGGCGTCACGGACAATATCCAATCCCCACAATCAACCCCCCCTTTCACTCACGGGTGAGGAGCGCCGCTCGAGGCCCCAGAATCCGGCCCACCGCTCGAGCCACCACCGAGCAGCAGTAGCAGCAGCAGCCGGACCCGAGCAGTGGGTGAGCGCAGCGCACCTCCTCCGCCCGTGACAAAAGGAACAAACAATAAAAAATGCTCTGAAAGAAGAACTGAATCTAGTTATTTCTATTTCTTCATGTTGTTCTGGAATTGTTTAGTATAAAAACAGTTCAGATCATCCGGGAACAGATCCAGAATAATGTGTGCTGAGACCAGACAGTGTAAAATATATCCCATTATACTGTATAAAAAGAGGAGAAATGACGCCGGCAGCATAATGCCACTGATCCTACCAGCCGTCCTGTCACTGCTGCCAGTCACCATGTGTGGCTTATAATAGCAGAGTCTTCATCAGCTCCATCCATCCTAGAAGGAGATGACTTGTTTCTTTATTCTGATTCTTCTGTGGCTTCCTCTAATACAATCACTCTGTGATCTCAGGATACATAAATACAAAGGAAGTATAGTGAAAACCTACCAGGATGGAGATCTCATAATAGGGGGGCTAATAAATATTAATACTATAGGTGTGGTGGAGATTCAATATCCAGATGAAACCGACATATATCTAATATGTGATTGGTAAGTCATGATTTCATGTGTGTATTGTCTTTAAGTGATGAGGATGGTGTGACTGCTGCAGACTTCACTTCATGTGTGTATTGTGTGTATGTGATGAGGATGGTGCGACTGCTGCAGACTCCACTTCATGTGTGTATTGTGTGTATGTGATGAGGATGGTGCGACTGCTGCAGACTTCACTTCATGTGTGTATTGTGTGTATGTGATGAGGATGGTGTGACTGCTGCAGACTCCACTTCATGTGTGTATTGTGTGTATGTGATGAGGATGATGTGACTGCTGCAGACTTCACTTCATGTGTGTATTGTGTGTATGTGATGAGGATGGTGTGACTGCTGCAGACTTCACTTCATGTGTGTATTGTGTGTATGTGATCAGGATGGTGTGACTGCTGCAGACTTCACTTCATGTGTGTATTGTGTGTATGTGATGAGGATGGTGTGACTGCTGCAGACTTCACTTCATGTGTGTATTGTGTGTATGTGATCAGGATGGTGTGACTGCTGCAGACTTCGCTTCATGTGTGTATTGTGTGTATGTGATGAGGATGGTGTGACTGCTGCAGACTTCACTTCATGTGTGTATTGTGTGTATGTGATGAGGATAGTGCGACTGCTGCAGACTTTACTTCATGTGTGTATTGTGTGTATGTGATGAGGATGATGCGACTGCTGCAGACTTTACTTCATGTATGTATTGTGTGTATGTGATGAGGATGGTGTGACTGCTGCAGACTTCACTTCATGTGTGTATTGTGTGTATGTGATGAGGATGGTGCGACTGCTGCAGACTTCACTTCATGTGTGTATTGTGTGTATGTGAAGAGGATGGTGCGACTGCTGCAGACTTCACTTCATGAGTGTATTGTGTGTATGTGATGAGGATGGTGCGACTGCTGCAGACTTCACTTCATGAGTGTATTGTGTGTATGTGATGGGGATGGTGCGACTGCTGCAGACTTCACTTCATGTGTGTATTAAGTGTATGTGATGAGGATGGTGTGACTGCTGCAGACTTCACTTCATGTGTGTATTGTGTGTATGTAATGAGGATGATGCGACTGCTGCAGACTTCACTTCATGTGTGTATTGTGTGTATGTGATATGAATGGTGCGACTGCTGCAGACTTCACTTCATGTGTGTATTGTGTGTATGTGATCAGGATGGTGTGACTGCTGCAGACTTCGCTTCATGTGTGTATTGTGTGTATGTGATGAGGATGGTGTGACTGCTGCAGACTTCACTTCATGTGTGTATTGTGTGTATGTGATGAGGATGGTGCGACTGCTGCAGACTTCACTTCATGTGTGTATTGTGTGTATGTGAAGAGGATGGTGCGACTGCTGCAGACTTCACTTCATGAGTGTATTGTGTGTATGTGATGAGGATGGTGCGACTGCTGCAGACTTCACTTCATGAGTGTATTGTGTGTATGTGATGGGGATGGTGCGACTGCTGCAGACTTCACTTCATGTGTGTATTAAGTGTATGTGATGAGGATGGTGTGACTGCTGCAGACTTCACTTCATGAGTGTATTGTGTGTATGTGATGAGGATGGTGCGACTGCTGCAGACTTCACTTCATGAGTGTATTGTGTGTATGTGATGAGGATGGTGCGACTGCTGCAGACTTTACTTCATGTGTGCATTGTCTATATGTGATGAGGATGGTGTGACTGCTGCAGACTTTACTTCATGTGTGCATTGTCTATATGTGATGAGGATGGTGTGACTGTTGCAGACTTTGCTTCATGTGTGTATTGTGTATGTGATGAGGATGGTGCGACTGCTGCAGACTTTACTTCATGTGTGTATTGTGTGTATGTGATAAGGATGGTGTGACTGCTGCAGACTTCACTACATGTGAGTATTGTGTGTATGTGATGAGGATGGTGCGACTGCTGCAGACTTCACTTCATGTGTGTATTGTGTGTATATGATGAGGATGGTGCGACTGCTGCAGACTTCACTTCATGTGTGTATTGTGTGTATTTGGCTGGAAACACACTTATGCGTGTAAAATCGGTCCGAGTTGCATGATAAAAAGTCAGACGATTTCAGATTACGTTAAGATCAGTGTGCAATGCAACTGCAATGCGATCCTGAGATTTTTCTCATGATTGCAATCCATGTGCAATGCGTGTTTGATGCGTATGGGATCCTTTTTTACTATGTCATCTGACATTCAGCTCTGCTACATGGCTGCTGACAGCAGACATAGACAGAGCCATGTAGCAGAGCTGAATGGCCGCTGACAGCAGACTAGAGATGAGCGAACCGGTCACGGTTCGGCTCGAGTTCGGTTCGCCGAACGGGCGTCTCGTTCGAGTTCGGTTCGCCGAACGTTCGACGAACCGAACTCGAACCGCATAGGAAACAATGGCAGGCAATCACAAACACATAAAAACACCTAGAAAACACCCTCAAAGGTGTCCAAAAGGTGACAAACAACTCACAACACAACACAAACACATGGGAAAGTGACAAGGACATATACTCATGCGAAAACAAAAGAGCTGGACAAGGAAAAAGAGGAGGACACACAGATATAGGCATGGCACGCCCTTCTAAAATCATGTAAAACACCGCAAGGTGACTCCAAGCGGAGTCTCCCTTTTTTCCAAAAATTGGGCCACACACACACCCACCCCTTCAGTGGCAGCACTTGTGCCCTAGTTGTACACTTCACAGCTAGATTTGCATCAAGCACATTCAAAAATACGGCCTAATTAACCGTCCCCAGGATGACACCAGGGTAGGTAGCTAAGTCTTTCTTGATCCCAGCGCTGTGCATCTTGGATCATTTTTAAAAACACAGCAAGGATTACACCAAGAAGAGTCTCCCTTTTTTCCAAAAATTGGGTCCCACACACACCCACCCCTTCAGTGGCAGCACTTGTGCCCTAGTTGCAAACAGGATGTTTTGATTTGCATCAAGCACATTCCAAATCCAAAAGCATTTACTCTCCCCAGGATGACACAGGGGTAGTAAATTCCTGGTGGATCCATGACTTGTTCATTTTGATGAACGTCAGTCTGTCCACATTGTCACTGGACAGACGCGTGCGCTTATCTGTCAGCACACACCCAGCAGCACTGAAGACACGTTCAGAGACAACGCTGGCAGCTGGACACGACAAAATCTCCAAGGCGTAACTGGAGAGCTCTGGCCATTTTTCAAGATTTGAAGCCCAAAATGAGCAAGGCTCCATTTGCAAAGTCATGGCATCGATGTTCATTTGGAGATACTCCTGTATCATCCTCTCCAGCCGTTGACTATGTGTCAGACTTGTTGTCTCTGGTGGCCTTTCAAAGGAGGGTCTAAAAAAATTATGAGAAGATTGAAAAAAATTGCTGTTACCAGCACCAGATACGGTCCTACTGGTACGGGTAGACTGTTGAAGATGACGAGACCGTCCCATGTTTGTCAAGTTACAACTGGGAGATTCACTCCCTGCACCTGCACGATTGTTTGGTGGAAAAGCCGAGCTAAGATCGAGTAACAGCTTCTGCTGATACTCCTGCATACGTGCGTCCCTTTCTATGGCTGGAATTATGTCACAAAATTTGGACTTGTACCGGGGATCTAATAGTGTGGCAAGCTAGCAGTCATCATCACTTCTAATTTTGACAATATGAGGGTCATGTTGGAGGTAGTGCAGCAAGAAGGCGCTCATGTGTCTTGCGCAGGCATGCGGACCAAGTCCACGCTGTGTTTGTGGCATAGAGGTGCTAACCGTTCTTTCTTCCTCTGACATCTCCCCCCAACCTCTTTCAACTGAAATTTGACCAAGGTCTCCCTCATCCGCTGAGTCTTCCATGTCCATGGACAGTTCGTCCTCCATTTCTTCATGTTCTCCTGCACCTTCCTCAACATTTCGCCTGCTACCATGCGCCCTTGTTGATCCCTGTCCCCCATGGTCCCATGCCTGCCACGTTGGTGATGATGAACGTCTGGAGCTTGGTGACGTTGTTGAGTCTTGCGCATATGAATCCTCCTGTAGTTCCTCCCCTTCCTGTTGTCCCACCCCCTGACTCCGAATAGTGTTTAGCGTGTGCTCCAGCATGTAAATGACTGGAATTGTCATGCTGATAATGGCATTGTCAGCGCTAAACATATTCGTCGCCATGTCGAAACTGTGCAGAAGGGTGCATAGGTCCTTGATCTGAGACCACTCCATCAGGGTGATCTGCCCCACCTCTGCATCTCGTTGGCCCAGGCTATACGTCATGACGTATTGCACCAGGGCTCGGCGGTGCTGCCACAGTCGCTGTAACATGTGGAGAGTCGAATTCCAGCATGTCGCCACATCGCATTTCAGGCGATGAACCGGCAGGCTGAAAGACTTCTGGAGCGATGCAAGTCGCTCAGCAGCGGTGGTTGAACGGCGGAAGTGAGCAGACAGTTTTCATGCCCTGTTCAGAAGGCCATCTAGGCGGGGATAGTGTGTTAAAAATTGCTAAACAACAAGGTTCAACACGTGAGCCATACAAGGCACATGTGTCACCTTGCCCAGGCGAAGGGCCGCACCCAGGTTTGCAGAATTTTCGCACACGGCCTTACCAGGCTGCAGGTTGAGTGGAGACAACCATTTATTAAACTCAGTCTCCAGAGCTGCCCACAACTCATCCGCTGTGTGACTCCTATTTCCAAGACTTGTCAAGCTAAAGACCGCCTGATGCCGTTGCGCTCTGCTGCCAGCATAGTAATGAGTGGTGCGTGATTCCTTCTGCGCAGTGAGAACGCTGGTGGCCTGACCAGGCAGGCTTGGGGTGGAGGTGGAGGACCCAGATGAGGTGGAGGAGGCAGAAGCAGTGGCAGAACTTGGACAGACAGAGGATTGACACACAAGTCGTGGGGACAGCAAGACTTGTGCAGCAGACCCTTCACCATCTATCACCATAGTTACCCAGTGCCCAGTCAGCGACATGTAACGTCCCTGTCCATGCTTACTGGTCCAAGTATCGGTGGTGAAATGCACCCGTTCACACACAGAGTTTCTCAAGGAAGCGGTGATGTTGTGTGCGACATGCTGGTGTAGCGCGGGCAGTGGCACACCTTTCTTAGAGAAGTAGTGGCGACTGGGCATCTGGTACTGGGGCACAGCGACAGACATAAGGTCTCTAAAATCATGTGTGTCCACCAGGCGGAAAGGCAGCATTTCGGTAGCCAAGAGCTTACAGAGGAATAAAGTCAACCTCTTAGCTTTGTCATGGGTCGCAGGAAATGGCCTTTTATTTGTCCACATCTGAGGGACAGAGATCTGGCTGCTATGTGTAGACGGTGTTGAGTAGGGTGTACCTGGAAAAATGCAGGTTTGTGAGGAAAGTGCAGGCGTAGACATGATGTTGCCTTCATCCAACGTTGGTGCTATCGATGTCTGAGAGAGCTGTACACACGCACTTGTTTCCCCTTCCAAACCAACTGACGACCTACCAAGCAAACTGCCTGTTGCGGTTACAGTGGTGGAAGTTGTGCGTGGAAAACCAGGTGTGACAGCTGTCCCCACAGTCCTAGAAGATGAAGAGCACGCGGATGCACTGGAAGGGGCAGGCGGTGGATGGTTCGCTCCGCTAGGCCACATTGCAGCACGGTGAGCTTCCCACTGGGACATATGATATTTATTCATGTGACGATTCATGGAAGAAGTTGTCAAACTGCTGAGGTTTTGCCCTCTACTAACAGAATCACGACAAATTTTACAGATCACATAATTTTGGGCGATCTTTTGCTATGTCAAAAAAGGGCCAGGCTAGGCAAGGCTTAGAGGGCATGCGACCTGCTGATCCACCCCGACTAGTGCTTAGAGGCAGAGTGGTGGCTGAGGATGCAGTTGTAGACGTGCTACCAGTACTCCGACTCTGTCCAGGAAGGCGCAAGGTAACTTCGTCGTCAGTTGCATCCTCCTCCACCGTCTCTGTTGACCTCCTCGAGGGCCTTACTGTGGGTTGACAGTAGGTGGGATCTAGAACTTCCTCATCAATTGTTGTGTTTGCACTCCCCTCACCCTCAGACCAAGCCTCTTCTTGCCCTGACCGAATATTTAAGTTGTCATCCCAATCTGGTATCTGCGTCTCATCGTCATCAGTATGTTCCTCATTGTCTATAACCACAGGTGTTTCAGTTTGTGAATAAGAGTCAACATTATGCTCAGAAACTTGGTCATCACGGCCTGAATCTGAGTCACAAAGGTTCTGGGCATCACTGCAGACCATTTCCTGGTCTGTACTCACTGTAGCTTGGGAGCAGACCTCTGATTCCCAGGCTGTAGTGTGACTGAACAGCTCTGCAGACTCAGCCATCTCAGTTCCACCATACTGTGCAGGGCGGATGGAGATTTTAGAGCTGGGAGAAAGCAAGTGTGATTGGGATGACAACTCAGAGGACTGGTGTTTTTTGGATGCGGTAGTTGAGGTGGAGGAGAGGGCACTTGTTTTACCACTTGAGATCCATTCAAGCATTTTCTTTTTTTGGCCATCATCTACCTTTGTTCCAGTTGTTCGTGTCCGTAAAAAAGTGAGCACATCGGATTGTCCATGGTAAGTAGTAGACATCTTACTTTTGCTGGAAGATGGTCTATCTTCAGCAGATGTTAATTGAGCTTTGCCACCTTCCCCACGGACAAACCCTTTGTTTCCTTTTCCAACATGCCTCTTCCCCTTTCCACCAGTATCTGTCATTTTGCCACTCATTTTGATTGCGACAAGATTGTGCACTTAAAATGTAGTAGTAAAAATTGAGAGGTGGTGTAGATTGCAGCGGTGGTCTATCTTTATTAACAGCAGATTATCCCTGACAATGCAACTACGGCCCTTAAACTGGCAGCATAGTTTGCTAGTATAATGGCTTAGTAACAATGAGTTTGAGTGTGCAATGCAGAGGTGCTGCACATAGGTTTGCACCAGTGGGACACTAATGGAAGTCCAACAGCCACTTTTAGGATGCCACTAAGTTTACTCAGTGTTTGCTAGTATAATGGCTTAGTAACAATGAGTTTGAGTGTGCAATGCAGAAGTGCTGCACATAGATTTGCACCAGTGGGACACTAATGGAAGTCCAACAGCGACTTTTAGGACGCCACTAACTTTACTCAGTGTTTGCTAGTATAATGGCTTAGTAACAATGAGTTTGAGTGTGCAATGCAGTGGTGCTGCAAATAGCTTTGCACCAGTGGGACACTAATGGAAGTCCAAAAGCTACTTTTAGGATGCCACTAAGTTTACTCAGTCTTTGGTATTATAATGGCTTTGTAACAATGAGCTTGAGTGTGCAATGCAGAGGTGCTGCAAATATCTTTGCACTAGTGGAACACTAATGGAAGTCCAACAGCCACTTTTAGGATGCCACTAAGGTTACTCAGTGTTTGCTAGTATAATGGCTTAGTAACAATGAGTTTGAGTGTGCAATGCAGAGGTGCTGCACATAGATTTGCACCAGTGGGACACTAATGGAAGTCCAACAGCCACTTTTAGAATGCCACTAAGTTTCCTCAGTGTTTGCTAGTATAATGGCTTAGTAACAATGAGTTTGAGTGTGCAATGCAGAGGTGCTGCACATCGATATCCACCAGTGGGACACTAATGGAAGTCCAACAGCCACTTTAAGGATGCCACTAAGTTTACTCAGTGTTTGCTAGTATAATGGCTTAGTAACAATGAGTTTGAGTGTGCAATGCAGAGGTGCTGCACATCGATATCCACCAGTGGGACACTAATGGAAGTCCAACAGCCACTTTAAGGATGCCACTAAGTTTACTCAGTGTTTGCTAGTATAATGGCTTAGTAACAATGAGTTTGAGTGTGCAATGCAGAGGTGCTGCACATGGATTTGCACCAGTGGGACACTAATGGAAGTCCAACAGCCACTTTAAGGATGCCACTAAGTTTACTCAGTGTTTGCTAGTATAATGGCTTAGTAACAATGAGCTTGAGTGTTCAATGCAGAGGTGCTGCAAATATTTTTGCACTAGTGGGACACTAATGGAAGTCCAACAGCCACTTTTAGGATGCCACTAAGTTTACTCAGTGTTTGCTAGTATAATGGCTTAGTAACAATGAGTTTGAGTGTGCAATGCAGAGGTGCTGCACATAGATTTGCACCAGTGGAACACTAATGGAAGTCCAACAGCCACTTTTAGGATGCCACTAAGTTTACTCAGTGTTTGCTTGTGTAATGGCTTTGTAACAATGAGTTTGTGTGTGCAATGCAGAGGTGCTGCACATAGATTTGCACCAGTGGGACACTAATGGAAGTCCAACAGCCACTTTTAGGATGCCACTAAGTTTACTCAGTGTTTGCTTGTGTAATGGCTTTGTAACAATGAGTTTGTGTGTGCAATGCAGAGGTGCTGCACATAGATTTGCACTAGTGGGACACTAATGGAAGTCCAACAGCCACTTTTAGGATGCCACTAAGTTTACTCAGTGTTTGCTAGTATAATGGCTTAGTAACAATGAGTTTGAGTGTGCAATGCAGAGGTGCTGCACATCGATATCCACCAGTGGGACACTAATGGAAGTCCAACAGCCACTTTAAGGATGCCACTAAGTTTACTCAGTGTTTGCTAGTATAATGGCTTAGTAACAATGAGTTTGAGTGTGCAATGCAGAGGTGCTGCACATGGATTTGCACCAGTGGGACACTAATGGAAGTCCAACAGCCACTTTAAGGATGCCACTAAGTTTACTCAGTGTTTGCTAGTATAATGGCTTAGTAACAATGAGCTTGAGTGTTCAATGCAGAGGTGCTGCAAATATTTTTGCACTAGTGGGACACTAATGGAAGTCCAACAGCCACTTTTAGGATGCCACTAAGTTTACTCAGTGTTTGCTAGTATAATGGCTTAGTAACAATGAGTTTGAGTGTGCAATGCAGAGGTGCTGCACATCGATATCCACCAGTGGGACACTAATGGAAGTCCAACAGCCACTTTAAGGATGCCACTAAGTTTACTCAGTGTTTGCTAGTATAATGGCTTAGTAACAATGAGTTTGAGTGTGCAATGCAGAGGTGCTGCACATAGATTTGCACCAGTGGAACACTAATGGAAGTCCAACAGCCACTTTTAGGATGCCACTAAGTTTACTCAGTGTTTGCTTGTGTAATGGCTTTGTAACAATGAGTTTGTGTGTGCAATGCAGAGGTGCTGCACATAGATTTGCACCAGTGGGACACTAATGGAAGTCCAACAGCCACTTTTAGGATGCCACTAAAGGTCCAGTCACACTAAGCAACTTACCAGCGATCCCAACAACGATAGGCATCGCTGGTAAGTTGCTAGGAGGTTGCTGGTGAGCTGTCACACTGCGACGCTCCAGCGATCCCACCAGCAACCTGACCTGGCAGGGATCGCTGGAGCGTGGCTACACGAGTTGCTGGTGAGCTCACCAGCAACCAGTGACCAGCCCCCAGTCTCCTAGTTACAGCACACATCAGGTTAATTAACCCGATGTGTGCTGCAGCTAAATGTGCACAGAGCAGGGAGCAGCGCACACTGAGCGCTGGCTCCTTGCTCTCCTAGTTACAGCACACATCGGGTTAATTGCCTGATGTGTGCTGCAGCTAAATGTGCACAGAGCAGGGAGCAGCGCACACTGCTTAGTGCTGGCTCCTTGCTCTCCTAGTTACAGCACACATCGGGTTAATTACCTGATGTGTGCTGCAGCTACATGTGCACAGAGCAGGAGCCGGCAGCACAGGCAGTGAGAGCGGAGGAGGCTGGTATCAAAGGTAAATATCGGGTAACCAAGGACAGGGCTTCTTGGTTACCCGATGTTTACATTGGTTACCAGCCTCAGCAGAAGCCGGCTCCTGCTCACTGCACATTAGTTGTTGCTGTCTCGCTGTCACACACAGCGATCTGTGCTTCACAGCGGGACAGCAACAACTAAAAAATGGCCCAGGACATTCAGCAACAACCAACGACCTCACAGCAGGGGCCAGGGTGTTGCTGGATGTCACACACAGCAACATCGCTAGCAACGTCACAAAAGTTGTTCGTTACCAGCGATGTTGCTAGCGATGTTGCTTAGTGTGACGGGGCCTTAAGTTTCCTCAGTGTTTGCTAGTATAATGGCTTAGTAACAATGAGCTTGAGTGTGCAAAAGGCAGGAGGGTACAGTGGCAGGGTTGTGGGTCTGGGTAGAGGAAAGGAAGCCTGCCTTTCTATCCCTCCTAATGGGGAAATGCAGCGAGGAAATCCCTGACCTTAGCCACACAGACGCTGTCATCTTGTGTAGCTGTTAAAATATGTTTTCACGGACCTGACTGTCACCTATGGCTCTGACCCTGCTGGTATTAGCCCTTACAAGGACTAATAGAAACTTCTATCCCTATTCTGTATAGCGCTGTGTATAGAAAGTACACAGCAGTATCGGAGACAGGAGCGGTGACTGACACCAAGACGCAGAAGGCAGATAATGGCGTGCTGGAGGAAAATGTCCGTTTTTATAATGCAGGGACATGTGACATGGACATCCTATCACACATGCCGTGGCTTCTCTGGATAAAAGTCCACTTAGCTGTGTGTGTGTCTGGGATTGGCTGACATGCTGGCCCACCCCACTACACGCGCGCGCTTCGGGAAGGAAGACAAGGGAAAAAAAAAATGGCGATCACCATTATCCATACAGCAGCGATCTGAATGCGCTGTTCCCGCACACTATACACTGAAATTTCACAATAGTATGAGTCACAGAGTGACTTACACTATTACAGCGGAAAGCCAGCTAGGAATTAGTTTCTCTTTTTGCTGCTAGAACCGTTCTCGAACGTATCTAGAACTATCGAGCTTTAGCAAAAAGCTTGAGTTCTAGTTCGATCTCGAACAGCCCCCAAAATCACTCGAACCGCGAACTGGAGAACCTCGAACCGTGAACCTTGCTCAACTCTACAGCAGACACAGACAGAGCCGCATGATCAGAATGAAGTCGGATGAACTTCACCCGACCTCACTGTCATCCTGCGGCTCTTTCTGTGTGGCATGGCCTGATTTTCGGTTACCGGTGAAGGTCTCCCCGGTAACCGCAAATCCCCTGAGTGACCGCAGTAAGTCGCATTATCAGCGTTGCCGTCACTGAGGTTACCTGCGGCCACAGCTGCAGTCCTCCCGCTGAGATCTGTGGCCGCGGGTAACCTGAGTGACGTCATCGCTGATAGCGCGACTCACTTCAGTCGCTGCAGAGAGCTCACAGAGAGTGGTCTGGTCTGTGCCGCTCTCTGTCAGCTTCCGATGTAGCAGAGCTGAAAGCGTCGTGGGACCGCTGTGGATTATGTTGGACCTGGAGGGGTATTTGGGGACTTTATTATAATGTTGAAATAAGTTGCTGTTTTTTTTTTCATTTATTACAAATAAAGGATTTTTTTAAATGTGTGAGTTTATTTTCTTTAACTAACAGGTTCATCATGGAAGGTATCTCGGGGAGACATCTTCCATGATTAACCTAGGACTAAGGCTGCTTTCACACATCCGGCTTGAGCTGTGCGGCTCAATCTGGCTGTGCAAGCTATGCAACGGATGCGGTGAAAACACTGCATCCTTTGCATAAGTTTTTCCCATGCGGCCCGTCCGGTTTTTGTTGCTAGCGGCATGCTACTGAGCATGCGCAGTGGCAAAAACCGCATGCGGAGGCCGGATGCGGTTTTTGCCGCATTGCGCTGCATCCAGCCGCCATAGGCATGCATTGAATAATGCGCCGCATCGGCCGAATGTGGCGCGATGCGTTTTTTTTGCCGCACGAAAAACGTGCCAGGCAACGTTCCATCCAGCCGCCGCATCGGCTAAATCTGCCGCATGCAGCAAAAACCGGATGAAACGCAAGGCCATGTGGCACAATGCGGCATTAATTAAAGTCTATGCAGAAAAAACGCAACCGGCAGCAAAAAAAAAACGGTCGCGATCTTCCTGCAAAGTGCCGGATTGTGCCACATTGCAGAAACCGGAGGTGTGAAAGCAGCCTTAGTGGCAGCTATTGGCTGCTGCCATTAACTCCTTATTACCTCGATTGCCACCGCACCAGGGCCGGGTACAGTCCCGGGACTGTCGCATCTCATGGATGCGGCAACTCCGGGCGGCTGTAGGCTGATATTTTTAGGGTGGGGTGGCTCCCTATAATGTGGAGCTCCCCATCCTGAGAAAACCAGCCTGCAGCCGTGTGGCTTTACACTGGCTGGTATCAAAATTGGGGGGTAACACACACCGGTTTTTATTAATTAATTATTTATTTATTTTACTGCATGATTTAGACCCGCCCACCGGCAGCTGTGATTGGTTGCAGTGAGACAGCTGTCACTCATCGTGGGAATGTGTCTGACTGCAACCAATCATAGGCACCGGTGGGCATGGAAAGCAGGGAAATACGAGGGAATACGAGATTGAATAATGAGCGGCCGGCTTTTTCAAAAGAGGAGAAGCCGCCGGAGCAATGTGAACGCCATGCAGCGCCGCGCCGGTGATCAGGCATCGGTGAGTATGAGAGGGGGGGAGAGGGATAGACCGACATGGACAGGGAGAAAGATAGAGACAGAGAGAGACCGACCAACAAAGAGAGAATAGAGACCGAGAGGGAGAGACCGACTGACAGAGATAGAGATGACCGACATTGTGAGACCTCACTCATTTCCAGTAATTTCTGAAACATGCGATAAATGTATTTAGAAAAACGGGTGTCACTAGGATGGTGTGTGCGTGCCGTCCATGTGACATCCGTTGATTTGTCCACTCCCATAGAGTTACATTGGAGAGACTCGCGCGAGAAACTCACCAAAACGCAGCATGCTGCGATTTTCTTCTCAGTCCGATTTGGACTGAGAAAAAAATAGCAGATGGGAGCTGCCTCATTGATTAACATATGTCCGAGTGCAATGCAAGAATTTCTCGCATTGCACTCGTGCGAGAAAATCGCAAGTGAGAAGACGGCCTTTGATGCAGATGGTGCGACTGCTGAAGACTTCACTTCATGTGTGTATATGTGATTAGGATGGTGCGACTGCTGCAGACTTCACATCATGTGAGTATTGTGTGTATGTGATGAGGATGGTGTGACTGCTGCAGACTTCACTTCATGTGTGTATTGTGTGTATGTGATGAGGATGGTGTGACTGCTGCAGACTTCACTTCATGTGTGTATTGTGTGTATGTGATGAGGATGGTGTGACTGCTGCAGACTTCCCTTCATGTGTGTATTGTGTGTATGTGATGAGTATGGTGTGACTGCTGCAGACTTCACATCATGTGTGTATTGTGTGTATGTGATGAGGATGGTGTGACTGCTGCAGACTTCGCTTCATGTGTGTATTGTGTGTATGTGATGAGGATGGTGTGACTGCTGCAGACTTCCCTTCATGTGTGTATTGTGTGTATGTGATGAGTATGGTGTGACTGCTGCAGACTTCACATCATGTGTGTATTGTGTGTATGTGATGAGTATGGTGTGACTGCTGCAGACTTCACATCATGTGTGTATTGTGTGTATGTGATGAGGATGGTGTGACTGCTGCAGACTTCGCTTCATGTGTGTATTGTGTGTATGTGATGAGGATGGTGTGACTGCTGCAGACTTCCCTTCATGAGTGTATTGTGTGTATGTGATGAGGATGGTGTGACTGCTGCAGACTTCACATCATGTGTGTATTGTGTGTATGTGATGAGGATGGTGTGACTGCTGCAGACTTCGCTTCATATGTGTATTGTGTGTATGTGATGAGGATGATGTGACTGCTGCAGGCTTCCCTTCATGTGTGTATTGTGTCTATATGATGAGGATGGTGCGACTGCTGCAAACTTCACTTCATAGGTGTATTGTGTGTATGTGATGAGGATGGTGTGACTGCTGCAGACTTCACTTCATGTGTGTATTGTGTGTATGTGATGAGGATGGTGTGACTGCTGCAGACTTCACTTCATGTGTGTATTGTGTGTATGTGATGAGGATGGTGTGACTGCTGCAGACTTTACTTCATGTGTGTATTGTGTGTATGTGATGAGGATGGTGTGACTGCTGCAGACTTCACTTCATGTGTGTATTGTGTGTATCTGATGAGGATGGTGTGACTGCTGCAGACTTCACATCATGTGTGTATTGTGTGTATGTGATGAGGATGGTGTGACTGCTGCAGTCTTCACTTCATGTGTGTATTGTGTGTATGTGATGAGGATGGTGTGACTGCTGCAGTCTTCACTTCATGTGTGTATTGTGTGTATGTGATGAGGATGGTGTGACTGCTGCATACTTTGCTTCATGTGTGTATTGTGTGTATGTGATGAGGATGGTGTGACTGCTGCATACTTTGCTTCATGTGTGTATTGTGTGAATGTGATGAGGATGGTGCGACTGCTGCAGACTTCGCTTCATGTGTCTATTGTGTGTATGTTATGAGCATGGTAAGGCTACTTTCACACATCCGGTTTGAGCACCGCGGCTCAATCTGGCTGTGAAAACTATGCAACGGATGTGGCGAAAACACCGCATCCTTTGCATAAGTTTTTACATGCGGCCCGTCCGTTTTTTTCCGGTTGCGGCATGCTACTGAGCATGCGCAGTGGAAAAAACCGCATGCGGCGACCGGATGCGTTTTTTTCCGCATCGCGCCGCATCCGGCCTCCATAGTTATGCATTGAAAAATGTGCCGCAGCGGCCGGATGCGGCGCAATGCGGTTTTTTTTGCCGGAGCAAAAAACGTTGCAGGGAACGTTCGATCCGGCCGCGGCATCGGCTAAATCTGCCGTATGCGGCAAAACCCGGACCGAACGCAAGCCCCTGCGGCACAATACGGCACTAATGTAAGTCTATGCAAAAAAAACAGTTGCAGTTTTTCTGCAGAGCGCCGTATTGTGCCGCAGAGCAAAAAACCGGATGTGTGAAAGTAGCATAAGACTGCTGCTGACTTCACTTCATGTGTGTTTTGTGTGTATGTGATGAGGATAGTGCGACTGCTGCAGACTTCACTTCATGTGTGTATTGTGTGTATGTGATGAGGATGGTGTGACTGCTGCAGACTTCACATCATGTGTGTATTGTGTGTATGTGATGAGGATGGTGTGACTGCTGCAGACTTCGCTTCATGTGTGTATTGTGTGTATGTGATGAGGATGGTGCGACTGCTGCAGACTTCACTTCATGTGTGTTTTGTGTGTATGTGATGAGGATAGTGCGACTGCTGCAGACTTCACTTCATGTGTGTATTGTGTGTATGTGATGAGGATGATGTGACTGCTGCAGACTTCACTTCATGTGTGTATTGTGTGTATGTGATGAGGATGGTGCGACTGCTGCAGACTTCACTTCATGTGTGTATTGTGTGTATGTGATGAGGATGGTGTGACTGCTGCAGACTTCACTTCATGTGTGTATTGTGTGTATGTGATGAGGATGATGTGACTGCTGCAGACTTCACTTCATGTGTGTATTGTGTGTATGTGATGAGGATGGTGCGACTGCTGCAGACTTCACTTCATGTGTGTATTGTGTGTATGTGATGAGGATGGTGCGACTGCTGCACACTTCACTTCATGTGTGTATTGTGTGTATGTGATGAGGATGGTGCGACTGCTGCACACTTCACTTCATGTGTGTATTGTGTGTATGTGATGAGGATGGTGTGACTGCTGCAGACTTCACTTTATGTGTGTATTGTGTGTATGTGGTGAGGATGGTGTGACTGCTGCAGACTTCACTTCATGTGTGTATTGTGTGTATGTGATGAGGATGGTGTGACTGCTGCAGACTTCACTTCATGTGTGTATTGTGTGTATGTGATGAGGATGGTGTGACTGCTGCACACTTCACTTCATGTGTGTATTGTGTGTATGTGATGAGGATGGTGCGACTGCTGCAGACTTCACTTCATGTGTGTATTGTGTGTATGTGATGAGGATGGTGCGACTGCTGCAGACTTCACTTCATGTGTGTATTGTGTGTATGTGATGAGGATGGTGCGACTGCTGCAGACTTCACTTCATGTGTGTATTGTGTGTATGTGATGAGGATGGTGTGACTGCTGCAGACTTCACTTCATGTGTGTATTGTGTGTATGTGATGAGGATGGTGTGACTGCTGCAGACTTCACTTCATGTGTGTATTGTGTGTATGTGATGAGGATGGTGTGACTGCTGCAGACTTCACTTCATGTGTGTATTGTGTGTATGTGATGAGGATGGTGTGACTGCTGCAGACTTCACTTCATGTGTGTATTGTGTGTATGTGATGAGGATGGTGTGACTGCTGCAGACTTCACTTCATGTGTGTATTATGTGTATATGATGAGGATGGTGGGACTGCTGCAGACTTTGCTTCATATGTGTTTAGTGCCCCTGAGCAATTCAGGGCACTACAAGGTACTGCATCCTTTTCCAAGATGCAGGGCCTACCCCCTGGGACCTGGACTGCCAGTAACACCAACACACACAGAAAATCCCCAGTTTCCACTCCCCACAGGCCTGACTGAGTAAAAAGGGACACAGGGGATGGCCACCCAGAGGGCGGAGCCAGTCCAGTCCACTAGACAGCATGGTGGGAGGGGACAAGTTAGTGATTGTGAGACAGTGAAAGGGAGAAGACACTGACTGTAAACTGGGTCATGTAACGATGGCCCAGATAGCAAGGAGAGTGTTTGCAAGGGAGGGTACGAGTGAGAAGTACATCTGGAACCAGAGCACCGATGTGGCAGAGGGCCCTAGGTCAAGTAACAGGTTCAAGCAACTTTGCCAATACCTAGACAGTGAGGGGACCTTCACGGACCTCACTGACCCAAAGAATCTGGGGGCATCAGTAGCAATGATTGATTCAGGGACTGAACCCAGATACCAAACCTACAGGGCTCACGCTGCCCGCCGTACGGACTGAGTGACTGACAAACAAGCAGTCAGGGACCCAAAACAGCTCCAGGCTACGGGGTCTCACCAAACAGTGAATGGTGCTGGGGAAAGAGCTACCAGGTTACTAAACTGGTAGTGGAACTACAGGGACCTGAACCAGCCGTCCAAGGGTCCAATATGAGTAAAAGACTGTCAATTTATAACTAGAGTTGAGTGATGTTCGAGGTTTGCCAATTTCATGTTCGAGTGATTTTGGGGGTTGCTTGAGATCGAACTCGAACTCGAGCTTTTTGCTAAAAGCTCAACAGTTCGAGTTACGTTTGAGAACGGTTTGATCACCAAAAGTGTGTTTTTTTACAGCCACAGTGTGCGGGAAGCCATCGCTGGCAGCCTGCGGTAAGCTGGTAACCAAGGTAAATATCGGGTATCCAAGCAAAGCACTTTGCTTAGTAACCCGATATTTACCCTTGCTATGTGTGCAAAAATCCCCGAAAGCCACGCAGAAGCACTTCCGTATGACTTCCGTCGGATACTGCTACAGTCTGTGTCCCGCTCCAACCCCAGCCCCACGGCTGCCCGCTCAGCGCGGCTGCTGTCACTGCAGTGTCAGCATATGCCCGCACTGTAGGTGTCCGCGGCTGCTGTCACTGCAGTGTCAGCATATGCCCACACTGTAGGTGTCCGCGGCTGCTGTCACTAGAGTGTCAGCATATGCCCGCACTGTATGTGTCCGCGGCTGCTGTCACTAGAGTGTCAGCATATGCCCGTACTGTATGGTATCTGCGGCTACTGTCACTGCAGTGTCAGCATATTCCCGCACTGTACAGTGTCCGCGGCTGCTGCAACTGCAGTGTCAGCATATGCTCGCACTCTACGGTGTCCGCGGATTCTGTCACTGCAGTGTCAGCATATGCCCACACTGTATGGTGTCTGCGGCTGCTGTGGCTGCAGTGTCAGCATATGCCCGCACTGTACGGTGTCCACGGCTGCTGTCACTGCAGTGTCAGCATATGCCCACACTGTACAGTGTCCGTGGCTGCTGTCCCTGCAGTGTCTGCAGCTGCCCGCACTGTACGGTGTCCACAATGCACCACACTGCAGTGACAGCAGCCGCGGGGATGACAAGCGCTGCCCTCAGGAGGTTATTGAAGTTCCTTACCTGTGTTGATGAAGTCCTGCCCTCCCGACGTCAGCGCTGTCACTGTTCTCCACTGTCACTGCTTGTCACATCTTCTCTCGCTGCCGGCCCGATACTGTGACTAGCGGTGACGTCACGGGCTCCCGCGATACTTGGTTGTGAAGGCGGCGGTCATTGAACTCAGTGACAGCTCTGCTATCAGGAGTGCAGCGATCAACGCAGGAAATGTACCTCGCTAACCTCTTAACAGCAGCACTTGTCATGCTCTGCAGTGACAGCTCTGCTATCAGGAGTACAGCGATCACCGCAGGTAATGTACCTCGCTATCCTCCTGACAGCAGCACTTGCCATGCCCTGCAGTGACTTGGGCTGACCTATTGATGTTAGCTCAGGTCACTGCATTGCTCTCCCAGTCAATATGGAACATTTTGTTCTTCATTGACTGGGACAATGACTATGGTATGGATCGTCGAGGGACCCCCTTATTGGATTACAGCAGACCTGGATTTGTTTTTCTTTCTAATAAATTGGTGAAAGAGGGAATGTTTTGAGGAGTGTTTTTTCAAATAAAAATGTGTTTGTCGTCTATTTTTTTTTTATTACTGACTGGGTTGGTGATGTCAGGTATCTGATAGATGCCTGACATTATTATTATTATTATTATTTATTTATAGAGCACTATTAGTTCCATGGTGCTGTACATGAGAAGGGGGTTACATACAAAATACATATACAAGTTACAGTAGACAGACTAGTACAGAGGGAAGAGGGCCCTGCCCTTGCGGGCTTACATTCTATAGGATTATGGGGAGGAGACAGTAGGTGGGGTGTAGATGGGGCGGCAGCTCCGCACGGTGGTGGGGCGGCAGCTCTGCACGGTGGTGGGGCGGCAGCTCCGCACGGTGGTGGGGCTTGATGCCAGGTGACATTACACATCTGGTATTAACCCCATATATTACCCCGTTTGCCACTGCACCAGGGCACGGGATGAGCTGGAGCGAAGCACCAGGATTGGCGCATCTAATGGATGCGCCACTTCTGGGGCGGCTGCGGCCTGCTATTTTTAGGCTAGGGAGAGTCCAATAACCATGGACCTCCGTCCCTAGTCTGAGAATATCAGACCTCAGCTGTCCGCTTTACCTTGGCTGGTGATCCAATTTTGGGGGGACCCCCACGTGTTTTTTTTTTAATTATTTATTTCATTTAAAACAACAGCGTGGGGTGCCCTCAGTTTTGGATTACCAGCCAAGGTGAAGCTGCCAGCTGTGTTCTGCAGGCTGCAGCCGTCTGCTTTACCCTAGCTGGCTATAAAAAATAGGGGGAACCCCACATAATTTTTTTTTAAAATGTATTTATTTTTTTGGCTAAATACAAGGCTAAGCACCCCTTAGTGCCACATGAAAGGCACCAAAGGGTGCAAAATTACAAAATGCAGGAGAGTGGGACATTATGTGTCTTTCTGCCATTATAATCACAGAAAAGACTGATATGAAGTGCACAAGCACAAGAAAATCACCAGAGCACTCTACGCTGTGATAAGCAGTAGAAAATGGCACTGGAGTGGACATGTGACCGCCTCATGTAGGTTGAAGCTATGGATCCTGGGTAAATTTATGTATTTTACCTCCCTCAGTTTTTTTGCAGTATGCAAAAAAACGGAAGGCACACGGATGACAAACAGATGACATACGGACCGTCTATGGAATGGAAACGGATGCCACACGGATGCACCCGTGAAAAAAATGGACCGTTTTTTGCAGACCGCAAAAACGGATTGGTCGTGTGAATGTAGCCTTATTCTGATCTGCCGTTTATAAACAGCAGGCAGAAATAAGTGAATAGCGCCCCCCAGCGTCAGAAAATCTCTGGGGTTTCAGGGGGTAGCTGAGACCCTGGAGATCATGATTACGGCCGTTTTTTCCGGTTCCCGCTCACGTGATCACCGGTATACACCGTATATCGATGATCACGTTACAGTAAATGACAGCGCCGGTAAAAAAATATTTATCTCCCATCTGGCATGAACAAACATGTCAGATGGGAGATAAATCTCCTCCCCGGTTTCCTCCGGTCCCCCAGTGTCAACAAAGTGCCCCTTCCCTGACCCCCTCCCGGAAATCAAAGATGGCCGCGTGCACAGCAGCGCGCCGGCCGCATTCACTCTACTCCTCTGATTTCTGTCGCATGTGCCATGACACGTGACATAAAACCCCTCCCCATGCCCTGCCAGGTCACCCCCTATAAACGCACCGGTGTTCCCCGGTGTCCCACGGTACCTGTGCAGCATTGATCCCCCGCGGCACCCTCCTTCACAATAGACGCTGCCGCATGCACAGAGCGGCTGTCAGCTCAGCTTCCTGTGTTCAGACACAGTGAGTGGTGGTAACCATGCATCTATAAGCTACTGCAATGCCCTGCTTATGAGGTAAGGAACATAGTTGATCAGGAGAGCTATACTACATTTCCAAATGTCATATATAACATAAGAATCCAGAAATTATAGGCAACAACTCGAAAATGATGCATTTAAACACAGAGCACAAGAGTCTTTAGATTCACCAAGATATAGAAATACCCCATAGACACCGTAATGCAAATGTATAAAACATTTTATTTAATAGCGCACAGGGTATTACAATACATACAGAACAACAATCATGAAAAACCGGAATGGGTAAGTGAAGGAAGAGGGGAGAACCCCACGTGACCCAGGAAAAATGTCAAGTATTATATAGGACCTGCTAATACAGATATATATATATATATGTCTTATTGTAGTAGCCTCATGCCCATAGGAAAGGCCCACGTAGGGGCCAAAGACCCATTGTGCCGCTAGTTAATGGCCCAATACATAAACCTATGGCCTTCTATCAGGTCATACCTCAAATATACCTGCAGGCCTATATATAAGACTGGCACAATGGCCAAAGTTCGCTCTACGGCTAGGCTATAACCTCATATACAATTAGGAGGTGCCCAGACAGTGTCGCATTGGTCAATCATTAATAAGGCATGCAGGCTTACCACAAACAAGCAGAACGTCCGGGAGTCCTGGAGGGCACGTGGGGACCGACGTCCCAACACGTGTTTCGTCAAGTGCTTCGTCGGGGGACGATAGTTAAAAAGTGCAAGAAGTGGGGTTTAAGAAGGGAACCTAATTATCCATGACACGCCTCCATTTCCCCATGTGCACAAGAGTAGGTGACCGCTGCAGAGCGCGCCGTGGCTCAGTATCGGCGGCCGGAAGCCGGCGGAGCGAGAACTTCCGGTGACGTCACCATATGGTACTTCCGGTTCCCCGCCGCAACGAGCGTTGCCACGGACGCGAATCAACAAGCGGAAACCACTGTAGTGCTGGGTAAGATGGACCTTCCCCTAATGGAAACGCTAATCCAACCTCCACAATCCCATCAACAACAATATGGTATATAATGCGCAAACATATGCTAGGCATTGTTGTATATGAAATATCCCCTAATAACACCTATCAGGGGAATACATATTATAAGGCACATACATATTATGCATTATTTATATACAATCACCACAAGTGGTGCTTAAAAAAAGAGATAAAGGGAAGAGGAAGAGGATAGATAGAATAGATAGGCAGACGTCTGCAAAGGAGTAAAGATGTAAAAACATAGACATAGATATATACACAGCAATTTCAGCATGAAAACAATTACAGATATTCCATGTCCATGTACGCCGCAGTTCAATAGCCTCCCAATTTTTGGTTCTGTAAACGTATACGAGCCTCCGTTTCTTCCAGGTCGGAATTGATAACAGAACCCGAATGAAGGGGGCGCTAATTACGGGAGGGGGGGGGGGGAGAGGGAGGGGGGGGGCCGAGATGAGGAAGGTTCATGACAAAAACAGGTCCCTTAAAATTAAACAAAAGATAAAAAGACACACTGTTAAAAGAGTCATAAGACCACCAATATATACAGCATGAAAAGATAACACTAAAAATACACTAGGGGCTACGCAACTGTTCACACCTCTGTTGCATATACATGGTGGACTCAACCTCTTCCTTCACTTACCCATTCCGGTTTTTCATGATTGTTGTTCTGTATGTATTGTAATACCCTGTGCGCTATTAAATAAAATGTTTTATACATTTACATTTCCAAATGGAGGTATTTGATTTTATAGTTGCCCTGCTGAACGACTACCAAACATGAGAGTCCGTTATACGCCACAAGAAAACACATCTAAATAGCGAGCTCTGTTGTTTAGTATTCATTCAGCTGTATAACTGGACTTAAAGGGGTATTCCATCTCCAAGATCCTATCCCCAATATATAGTAGATGGAATAGCAATAATTTCAGCAAATACCAATATTTGGAAATGTAGAATAGTTCTCCTGATTAGGCATGCCCTTACCTCATGAGCAGGGCATTGTAGCTTTGGTAGCAACAGTTACGACATGGACTCTGCTGCTGTGGACCCGGGGAGAGTGGGTGCAGATTCATTGCACCCACACTCATCACATGAAGGGTCTGCACTCCTAGAAAATGGGGGATACATTCCCTGAGCGTGTCCCCCCATATTCTAGACGGTCCAGAGTTGTCGTGGGACCCCCTTATTTTTTTCCTTACAATAAATTGGTGAAAGAGGGAATGTTTTGGGGAGTGTTTATTCAAATACATTTTTTTTGTCTATTTTTTTTTGTTAGTACTGACAGTTTGTGATGTCGGGTATCTGATAGATGCCATGACATCACAAACTGCTGGGCTTGATGTCAGGTGACCTTACAGCTAGTATCAACCCCATTTATTACCCCGTTTGCCACTGCACCAGGGCCCGGGATGAGCTGGGGTGAAGCACCAGGATTGGCGCATCGAGTGGATGTGCCACTTCTGGGGCGCCTGTGGCCTTCTATTTTTAGGCTGTGAAGAGCCAATAACTATGAACCTTCCCACCCTGAAAATACCAGACCACAGCTGTCCGCTTTACCTTGGTTGGTGATCCAATTTGGGGGGAACCCTACTTTTTTTTGTAATTATTGTTTATAAAATGATTATAAAAAAAGCCTGGGGTGATATCCACATTGGATCCCCAACCACGGTAAAGCTGGCAGCTGTGGTTTTCAGGCTATAGCCATCTGCTTTACCCTAGCTGGCTATCAAAAATGGGGGGACCCAACGTCATTTTTTTTTTTAAAACTATTGTTTTAAATAAAAAAAATTAATGGGCTTCCCTATATTTTGATTGCCAGCTAAGGTAACGCCAGGTAGATGGGAGTGACAACCCGTAGCTGTCTGCTTTATCTGTGCTGAGAATCAAAAAAACCGCGGAGTGCTACGTCATTTTTTTGAATGATTTATTTTTATAGCACTGTGATGTCAGGCAATCAAAATACAGGGAAGCCCATTTTTTTTTTTTAGTTATTTAAATAAATAATTAAAAAAAAATGCTGTCTTTTTGTAGCAGAAATTTGGGCAAAAACTCTGCTTTGCAGTTCAAAACGCAAATGGCAAAAGCCATTGACATGTTGCTTCTTTGAAAAGCAGAGTTTTTGTCCAAATTTCCGCCACAAAAAGGCAGTATTTTGAACAGCATAGTGCAGACAAGAAACCCAAATTCCCATAGACTTTGCTTGAAAAACAGAACACATCCATCTTGGCATTAAACGCTGCAGTTGAAAAAGCAGCAAAAAAGCAGGTAAAAAGCAAAGTGCAGACATAGCCTAGGGCTATGTGCCCACGCTGCGGAAAATGCGCGGATTTTGCCGCGGATTTCTCGCGGAAAAGCCGCGGATTTTCCAGAAATCTGCAGCACAGCTACTCCCCAGCCATTTCTATGGCATTTGGGAAATGCTGTGCCCACGCTGCAGATTTTTCCGCAGCGGAAATCGTGCAGATTTTCGTGCGGAAAAATCTGCAACATGTCAATTATTGTTGCGGATTTTCGTGCTGATTTTGCCTATTCAATTGAATTTAAAAAAAAAAAAACGCAAAATCCGCAACAAAATCCGCGTCAAATCCGCATCAAATCCGCGTCAAATCCGCACAAAATCCGCACCTATGAAAAGGTGCGGATTCCGGGGGAAAGCTGCGGATTTGGATGCAGAAAAATCCACAGATACAGAGTCCCGCTAACCCCCACTGCTTGGTGTTACCTTCACTGGCAATGGAAAATCCAGGGAAGCATTTTTTATTTTTTTTTGCCAAAAAACTAAAAAAGAATTGACGTGAGCTTTGCCATATTTTTGTACGCTAGCCAGGTACAGCAGGCAGGTACAGCTGCCCCCAACCACCAGCTGCCTATTTGTACCCGGCTGGGAGCTAAAAATCTAGGGAAGCCCTTTTTTTAATTATTTCATGAATTTCATGAAATAATTAAAAAAAAAAAGCGATGTAGGCTTCGCCCCATTTTTGTGTCCGGGCAGGTACAACTAAGCAGCTGGGGATTGGAATCCACAGCACAGGTTGGCCTGAGCTTTCTATGCGCCTCTGCTGCGAATGGCACTCCGCAACCGCCCCAGAAAATGGCGCTTTCATAGAATCGCCATCATCTGGCGCTGTATCAAACTCTTCCAACAGCCCTGGAGCTGGGTGGCTTGCTGGGTAATAATGGGTTAATACTAGCTTTGTTTTACTAGCTAGTATTAAGCCAGAGATTCTTAATGCCAGGCAAGTTTGACCTGGCCATTAAGAATCTCCAATAAAGGGTTAAAAAAAGACACCACACAGAGAAAAAATTCTTTAATAGAAATAAATACACAGACACATTAGAAACTCCATGTTTATTACTCCCTCTCATCCCTCCACGATCCATGGTCTTCTGTCTTCTTTCTCCTTCAACCCATGCAGCTCTGCTACATCAGCAGCGCTGCATGGGAGGAAGACGCTGCTGTTCCCGTGCAGTCTTTTCACTCCGTGAGTGAGCTGAGGGAATGGACTTTCATGTTGTTTTTTTCATCTGAAAATGCTGACTGTCACCATAAATGTGAATAAAACCCTTACGTTTTTGCACAATACGCCTGTGTGAGCCTCTTTACTGCACCCCTACCTGAGCAAATAACTACATGAGGATGGTGCAAATGCTGCAGACTTTGCTTCATGTATTTATTGTGTATATGTGATGAGGATGGTGCGACTGCTGCAGACTTTACTTCATGTGTGTATTGTGTGTTTGTGATAAGGATGGTGTGACTGCTGCAGGCTTCACTTCATCTGTGTATTGTGTGTATGTGATGAAGATAGTGTGACTGTGTGATGCCCTGGACTAGCCAGGTAGTCACAGATAGCCCCCTGCATTACACCCTTCCCCAAATAAGGTGTCAGCAGCCACCCAAGTAAACCCTGGTTACCTCCCTCTGGGTTTGATGTCCACACCATGGGGCGGAGCCTGGCGGTTGGCACGCCCCCCAGGAGTTCACATGCCCAGAGGCAGGAAGTTCAAGTTCAGATCTGTTAGGGAGAGGAGTTGTGAGGAGTGTACAATCTGTCTGTGCCCTGGGTAGGAGCCCGGGCACTGCGACCAGGAGGCAGACAGTGATGGCCATCTGCAGGAGCCAGCGAGACAGCCCGGTGGAACCGTAGGTAGCCGGGACAGGGTAGGGAACCACCGGTACTGAACCGGGGAACCAGCTGTAAACCAGAGCACAGTGGTGGTACTCAGACCCTGAAGCGCGGTCCGAAATCTACCGGACCCCATTAATTAACTGATTGAGGTCTGGACTTTAGGTCCTTTCCCACCCAAAGTCCCGAAAGAAGGCAACAGCCCACCCCGGGGGATAAACGCCACCGCCAAAGTCTTAGAGATCCCACGGGCCAGCACCTGCGGGCAAAGGTCTCTCCCGACGTACACGCCAGGGAGCGGGACTCCCATCGCTGAAGTGCGGCTATCCAAAACATACAAAAGGTGCAGGAGAAGACGGACACCACCAACCTTTTGGGGACCGATGCGACCGGCTGCGGGCACCGACTATCCACCATTTGGTTTACCAGAGACTCCCGAGTGTTTTGTCCGAGTGAGTACTACTGGGCCCGTGGCCCGCACACCAACACTGCACCACAACAACTGGGTCCAGGGGCCACCATCCCCTGCCCACGGAGCAGTTAACATCTCAAGCTGCCCCCAACATCTCCTCCGGGGCGCCCGATAACCGGCAGCGGTGGTGCCCACATTCACCACAACCCGTGGGTGGCGTCACGAACATTAACTCAAAACGTAAACACCCCACTCGACATGCCAGCCCCCTTAACAAGAGCAATGTGACCCCCGGTCCGGAGGCGCTCGAGCCACCGACGCACGAGCCCGGATCTGCGCGGCTCGGCTGCAGCTGAGTGCGGGGAGGTACACATCTAGCTTCTTTCTGGTGTCACAAACAGGATTGAACCTGTCCACCTAAGAGTGGAAGTGCGCCTTGAAGTCCCAGTCAGCGGCGTCCCGCTGAAACATCTGAAGATGCGCCATCTTGGGCACGAAAAGTTCCCGCCTTCACCATTTTACCTGAGTGAAAGGGCGCGAAAGTGAAGCCCCGCCCCCTGGGAACAGTTCAGAGAAAGTGCTGTGAAAAGACCAGGGGGAGAATGGATGGAAGATATTGGCGTTCACCCCTGCTGGTGGTGCAGCGGGGCCCCGAAGTGGAAGAGGCAGAGTGGCGTTTGATGCAGAGGACCACGGCCCAGGTGAGCTCCCATCAGGGACCGCTGCCTGGCTCGAGCGGGAGCTGGCCGGTTCTGCGTGAAGGTGAGAACGCAGAGCTTGCAACAGGTGCTCGACTGGAAGGCAGAGGTCCGGAGGATGGTGGCCGTGGTGTGGGCCTGTGAACAGAGGGCCATAGCAGCAGCAGTGTCCCGCGAGGATAAATCCACACAGACCCCCGGAGCCACCCCTTATTGGTTGGGAACCGGGACCCAGTAGCACCGCAAGAAATGAGCCCAATCTAGTGCATCTCATGGAGGAAGAGGTACCGTGCACGCTACCCCCGCCAACGTTCCCTCTGGAAGTCCAGAGTCAAGGGATGTATTGTGCTTCAAGAGGAAGCCCGGTGTCCCGTACAATGATGGCACAGTGCGGTCCCCTGCAGTGGTAGCCGCACCCGTAAATTATCCCACTACAAGTTCCGGTTTTAAAGTTTCTACGTTTTAAATGAAGAGCCTGCTCCCGTTAACCATCCCGCCTTTGTTGAACAACCCCATGTTCCCGGGAGACGCCAACCAGAACACGGGTGGAAGGAGGAGGACGCTGCCCACCTTGTTGAATGCCGCCGCGGTCGGAACCGCGAAGGGCGCCATCAGCGGTCGGAGCTCCTGGTGGAGGACGGCAGGGAGTTGAAGGAGTAATAACAGTCCCGTTCCAGAGACCGGTCAACCGTACCCGCACCGCCGGCGGCTGAAGACGAAGTTTTTGTGGACAGTGTCACAGTGAAGTGGCATTGGGGACTCGTGCTGCCCAGTGGTGGGCTGAGGGAAAGTTGCTGGAGAAGGCTGCAGCGGCAGTGGTGTTTTAAAATGGACCACCTTCTATCCCACAGTCTCCGGAGAGGCTGATTGGTGGAAGGGCCTGCGGCAGAGGAGGCCGAGGCCCTGTCACCAATGAAACCGGTGACAACACTCCTGGTCAGGGGTCCCCTGGAAGTGGGGCCTCTGAGAGACTGCCGGGGGCGGAACTTTGTACCCGGCCCGTTGTGGGCAATACCTGGGCCTGTTTCCTGGACTGGAGAAAAGGGGTGCGGACCTGTGGTTTTGTTAGAGGCAGCATCAAGGCGTAGATTTGTTTGGGTGGGCAAACAGAAGGACCCGGTCCCGTTCCCGTTATTACAACCATTCGTAACGTTTAAGAAATCTACCTCCCATTAAGGGATGACTACTAAAGCTTTCTGATGTATATATATAATGTTAATATACTTGCATTTGTGTTTTCTACTTTTATCTTTCAGTTAAAAACAAAAATAAACCAGTGGTGGTCGGGCAGCCCGCAGACGGTCTGCATTCAACCAAGGGGGAGTGTGACGCCCTGGACTAGTCAGGTAGTCACAGATAGCCCCCTGCATTACACTCTTTCCCAAAAAAGGTGTCAGCAGCCACCCAATTAAACCCTGGTTATCTCCCTCTGGGTTTGATGTCCACACCATGGGGGTGGAGCCTGGCAGTTGGCACGCCCCCCAGGAGTTCACATGCCCAGCGGCAGGAAGTTCAAGTTCAGATTTGTTAGGAAGAGGAGTTGTGAGGAGTGTACAATCTGTCTGTGCCCTGGGTAGTAGCCGGGGCACTGTGACCAGGAGGCAGACGGTGGTGGCCATCTGCAGGAGCCAGCGAGAGAGCGCGGTGGAACCGTAGTTAGCCGGGACAGGGTAGTGGCCCACCGGTACCGAACCGGGGAACCAGCTGTAAACCGGAGCACAGTGGGGGAACTCAGACCCTGAAGAGCGGTCCCGAATCTACCGGACCCCGTTAATTAACTTATTGAGGTCTGGACTTTAGGTCCTTTCCCACCCAAAGTCCCAAAAGAAGGCAACAGCCCACCCCTGGGGATAAACGCCACCGCCAAAGTCTTAGAGATCCCATGGGCCAGCGCCTGCGGGCAAAGGGCTCTCCCGACGTACAGGCTGGGGAGCGGGACTCCCGTCGCTGAAGTGCAGCTGTCCAAAACGTACAAAAGGTGCAGGAGAAGACGGACACCGCCAACCTTTTGGGGACCGAAGCGACCGGCTGCGGGCACCGACTATCCACCATTTGGTTTACCAGAGACTCCCAAGTGTTTTGTCCTAGCGAGTACTACTGGGCCCGTCGCCTGCACACCAACACTGCACCACAACAACTGGGTCCCGGGGCCACCATCCCCTTTCCACGGAGGGGTTAACAACTCAAGCTGCCCCCAACATCTCCCCCGGGGCGCCCGATAACCGGCAGCGGTGGTGCCCACAATCACCACAATCCGTGGGTGGCGTCACGAACATTAACTCAAAACCTGAACACCCCACTCGACATGCCAGCCCCCTTAACAAGAGTGACATGACCCCCGGTCCGGAAGCACTCGAGACACCAACACACGAGCCCGGATCCTAGCGGCTCGGCTGCAGCCGAGCGCGGGGCGGTACAACTGTTGAAGAATTCACTTCATGTGTGTATTTTGTGTATGTGATGAGGATGGTGTGACTGCTGCAGACTTCCCTTCATGTGTGTATTGTGTGTATGTGATGAGGATGGTGCGACTGCTGCAGACCTCGCTTCATGTGTGTATTGTGTGTATGTGATGAGAATGGTGGAATTGCTGCAGACTTTACTTCATGTGTGTATTGGTGTAAGTAATGAGGAGGGTGCGACTGCTGCATAGTTTGCTTCATGTATAGTATATTGTGTGTGTATTATAAAGATGGTGCAACTGCTGCAGACCTCGCTTCATGTGTGTATTGTGTGTATGTGATGAGGATGGTGTGACTGCTGCAGACTTCACTTCATGTGTGTATTGTGTGTATGTGATGAGGATGGTGTGACTGCTGCAGACTTCACTTCATGTGTGTATTGTGTGTATGTGATGAGGATGGTGCGAATGCTACAGACTTCACTTCATGTGTGTATTGTGTGTATGTGATGAGGATGGTGTGACTGCTGCAGACTTCACTTCATGTGTGTATTGTGTGTATGTGATGAGGATGGTGTGACTGCTGCAGACTTCACTTCATGTGTGTATTGTGTGTATGTGATGAGGATGGTGCGACTGCTGCAGACTTCACTTCATGTATGTATTGTGTGTATGTGATGAGGATGGTGCGACTGCTGAAGACTTCACTTCATGTGTGTATTGTGTGTATGTGATGAGGAAGGTGCGAATGCTACAGACTTCACTTCATGTGTGTATTGTGTGTATGTGATGAGGATGGTGTGACTGCTGCAGACTTCAATTCATGTCTGTATTGTGTGTATGTGATCAGGGTGGTGTGACTGCTGCAGACTTCACTTCATGTGTGTATTGTGTGTATGTGATGAGGATGATGTGACTGCTGCAGACTTCACTTCAAGTGTGTATTGTGTGTATGTGATGAGGATGGTGTGACTGCTGTAGACTTCACTTCATGTGTGTTTTGTGTGCATGTGATGAGGATGGTGTGACTGCTGCAGACTTCACTTCATGTGTGTATTGTGTGTATGTGATGAGGATGGTGTGACTGCTGCAGACTTCACTTCATGTATGTATTGTGTGTATGTGATGAGGATGGTGTGACTGCTGCATACTTTACTTCATGTGTGTATTGTGTGTATGTGATGAGGATGCTGTGACTGTTGCAGACTTCACTTCATGTGTATATTGTGTGTATGTGATGAGGATGGTGTGACTGCTGGATACTTTACTTCATGTGTGTATTGTGTGTATGTGATGAGGATGCTGTGACTGTTGCAGACTTCACTTCATGTGTATATTGTGTGTATGTGATGAGGATGGTGTGACTGCTGCATACTTTACTTCATGTGTGTATTGTGTGTATATGGTGAGGATGGTGTGACTGCTGCAGACTTTACTTCATGTGTGTATTGTGTGTATGTGATGAGGATGGTGTGACTGCTGCAGACTTCACTTCATGTGTGTATTGTGTGTATGTGATGAGGATGGTGTCACTGCTGCAGACTTCACTTCATGTGTGTATTGTGTGTATGTGATGAGAATGGTGCGACTGCTGCAGACTTCACTTCATGTGTGTATTGTGTGTATGTGATGAGGATGATGTGATTGCTGCAGACTTCACTTCATGTGTGTATTGTGTGTATGTGATGAGGATGGTGCGACTGCTGCAGATGTCACTTCATGTGTGTATTGTGTGTATGTGATGAGGATGGTGTGACTGCTGCACACTTCACTTCATGTGTGTATTGTGTGTATGTGATGAGGATGGTGCGACTGTTGCAGACTTCACTTCATGTGTATATTGTGTGTATGTGATGAGGATGGTGTGACTGCTGCAGACTTCACTTCATGTGTGTATTGTGTGTATGTGATGAGGATGGTGTGACTGCTGCAGACTTCACTTCATGTGTGTATTGTGTGTATGTGATGAGGATGGTGCGACTGCTGCAGACTTCACTTCATGTGTGTATTGTGTGTATGTGATGAGGATGGTGTGACTGTTGCAGACTTCACTTCATGTGTGTATTGTGTGTATGTCATGAGGATGGTGTGACTGCTGCAGACTTCACTTCATGTGTGTATTGTGTGTATGTCATGAGGATGGTGTGACTGCTGCAGACTTCACTTCATGTGTGTATTGTGTGTATGTGATGAGGATGGTGTGACTGCTGCAGATGTCACTTCATGTGTGTATTGTGTGTATGTGATGAGGATGGTGTGACTGTTGCAGACTTCACTTCATGTGTGTATTGTGTGTATGTGATGAGGATGGTGCTGTCGCGGGCGGGGAGGAGGGTGTCAGCACACCGCGCTCACCCCTTCTGCTCGGGTCCGGCAGCTGCTCCTGGTGGCTCGAGCCGTGGGCCGGATCCCGGGGTGTCTCGAGCGACACTCCTCGCCCGTGAGTGAAAGGGGATGTTTGTTGGGTGTGGGGATTGTTATAGTTTGTGACGCCACCCACGGTTGTGGTGATTGCACCACCGCTGCTCAGTGTGGGGGTCCCGGGGATGGTGATGCGGAGCAGCCAGGTGTTGTGTTGCCCCTCCGTGGGTAGGGGTTGGTGATCCCGGGGCCCGGTGATGAGATGTGAAGTGTAGGGCCTGGAGGGCGCAGGGACGCGGGGGCAGCGCTGTGCCTTGCGGCACTATGGTACTCACTCAGCCTGACACACGGACACAGTCTGCACGGCAAACCAACGGCTGGCAGGACGGTCCCACAGACGGCTGCACCTGCACTCCCGGTAGGTGACGGTGATGTCTCTCTTCCTTGCACCTGTGTTGACTGATGGTAGCGGTGGATTCCCTCCGGTTACCCGCTCCCCGGCTGCAATCTGGGCCGGAGGAGCTCTACACTTTGCCCGCAGGCGCTGGCCCTGAGAAACTTGTGCCGTGGCGGTGGCGGTGTCTCTCCAATACGGGTTGGGCTGTTGCCCTCAATCGGGACTTGGTTGTTGGGGGATCTGCATCCCCGTCACTGACGGATTTGGCAAATTTGGCGACTCCCAGCCTTGCCGGGGTCCGAGAGGCCCCTGCCCTGGTGCTGACTGTCCTTCGGAACACTGCTCCAGACCACCGGGCACACAGCCAACGGGGTCCTTCCAGGAACTTCCAAACGGTCCCCCTCCAGACAGTCACCGCCGTTGCTGACCTTGCTGTTCTGGCCCTCACAAAGCTGGACCCTTCAGGCTGTCTTTCTCTTCTGTTACTTTGCTTGCTTTTCCTCCTTTACTACTTTCCTTCCTTCACTTTCACTTAGTTGTTTACTTTTGCCCTGTCTAGACTACTCCTCCACTCCTTCCACTTCCTCCTCCCTGACTAGACTGCCTGGTCTCTTCCTGCCTCCAGTGTTGTGAGCTCCTTGGTGGGCGGAGCCAACCGCCTGGCCCACCCCCTGGTGTGCATCATCAACCTCTGGAGGAAGGCAACAAGGATTTGTGGTTAGCTGTGATGTGCCTACCTGAAGTGTGGGGTGTGGTGGTGTTGTGACCTGTGTCCCCTGGCTTGCCCAGGGCGACACATTCCCCCTTAGCAAAATGCAGACCGTCCGCGGGCTGCCGTCCTACACCGGTTTTATTTTTCTGTAAAAAGGGGTTAACAGGGTTAAGCAAAACATAAATACATTTTTAATCAAAACTCTTCCCAAGACGGGAGGCACATTTACTTAAACGTTGCAACGGTATACGGTCACGGTTTCCGCTCTCTCCCACCCAAGCAACCTGGCCCTGATGCTGCCCCTAAAACCCAGGCAGCACCCCTTGACCCACAGTCCAGCACAAGTTACCCGAGCGGGATCTGTCCTTCCCCTCCAGAGGGTGGCCACCGGTTCCTTTGGTGGCTGGGCCCTGGCCTGCTCTGCTCAGGGCCCTCCCTCCAACCTGCCTCTCCGGAGGCGGTATAGCGGAAACGGTAACGGTACCCAACATATTTACAAGCCACTTAACGTTTGTGGTGCCCTGCAAGTTCACGGGCTTGTCCATGGATAGTTCCCATGCAAAACTTTTAACGGTCCCCACGGGGACAACGGTGCCAGCTCCTGCCGGTTGCAAATCAACAAAGCAAATCAGGTGAACTTCGGATCATTTTCACTTATCATTTACAGAACCTTTTTCAAACAACAACTTCAATGATGGTCCCAACGGGGACGGTGCTGCGGGCATCCATTGCCCTACTCCGGTCTGTCAAGCGCTGGGGCTGCTGGCAAGGGGTAGAGGTCTGCGCTCGCTCGGGCCTCCGGGCCCCTCCTGAGGTTAACGTCCAGCGCAAACCACCCTCGCTCCCCAAAGTGCCGGGTATAGCGCACCATATCCCCCGGCATCAGGTTACGGCCGGGATGTTCCTCGGGCAGGTGAGCATGCACATCCCGCCGGGCTACAAACACCTCGGCCTCCAGGCCTGGCTCGTAGATGAACCTGTAGCCCCGGCGGACATCGAACCGCCCCACCTGTCCCTCGTGCAGCGGTCCCCGGTCACGGAATGTCGCTTGCCGGAGATTCTCCTTCTCCCGGATCGCTCTGGCCACCAGCTCGGCCTTCTTCCTTTCCCTCTCGGCGATCTCCAGGCCCAGCGGTACCGGCTCCCTATCCCAGTACGGCGCTGCTGCCAGCGCCGGCGCATGGGTTGAGCCCCGCGGGACATCCAGCACGTTACCCACTGTCAGGAAGGTGGGCAGCGTATCCCGCGGTGTCATGGCCTTGGGCGCTGCCTTGCAGCAGCAACCCGGCGCTACCTCAGCCGAGGTGTGGGGGATGGGCATAGGGGCTTTCCGCTGCCGGGCCTTCGGCTCGGAACGAGTCTTCGGCTCCGGCTCGGGGAGTTTTTCAGGGGATGCCTCCGGTTCGGTCTTCGGAGTCTTCCACGGCAACACCGCTGACTGGCTGCGGGCTCCGGCTACAGGTTGGCCCGCTTGGGCGGGGACGCTGGGTACTGCTACCGGTTGCGGTGGTAGCAGGCCTAGTGGCGGGGTCACGGCCTCCGGGACGGGTGGCGAGGGAGGCAGCGAAGGGAGAGGGCTTGGACCGGGCCCCACAGCCGCGATGACCGGCCCCTCAAGGGCATCGGGACGTGGATCACTCACCCTCCCTTTCTCCGCTTCCTCCTCGCGTCTCCGCACGGTGGCTACAACGTCCGCCATGTCGGCCTCCCACTCCTCCACGAGGAGCTGCATCTTCACCTGCAGCCGTTGGGAGAGCTGCGCGGTCCGGATCTCCACCCACGCCGCGGTTCCAGGCGCGGGGGGTACGGTGTCGCGGGACGGCATCCACATGGTGTCTTCACTGTTTGCTTCCAGGAACGGTATTCTCGCAAGGTCCTGGCGTCCCTGCTTTTATAGCCGCAGCTACATGCGTTCAGCCGCCATCGCGTCCCCCTTAGCTCTTTCCGGCCCCTCCTCTCTCGGGGCGGGGTTTTGGCCTTCGCGCTTCTACTGCTCGAGAAGACGCTCGAGCGGGAACTTTTCGCGCCAAAGATGGCGGCTTCTGAAATTTTTCTGCCGGATACCTCCGGCGGTAACAAGGCGCACCTCTACCTGACGGCAGAGCGGTAAGATCCTGTTCGTGAAGCCAAGTTGTCGCGGGCGGGGAGGAGGGTGTCAGCACACCGCGCTCACCCCTTCTGCTCGGGTCCGGCAGCTGCTCCTGGTGGCTCGAGCCGTGGGCCGGATCCCGGGGTGTCTCGAGCGACACTCCTCGCCCGTGAGTGAAAGGGGATGTTTGTTGGGTGTGGGGATTGTTATAGTTTGTGACGCCACCCACGGTTGTGGTGATTGCACCACCGCTGCTCAGTGTGGGGGTCCCGGGGATGGTGATGCGGAGCAGCCAGGTGTTGTGTTGCCCCTCCGTGGGTAGGGGTTGGTGATCCCGGGGCCCGGTGATGAGATGTGAAGTGTAGGGCCTGGAGGGCGCAGGGACGCGGGGGCAGCGCTGTGCCTTGCGGCACTATGGTACTCACTCAGCCTGACACACGGACACAGTCTGCACGGCAAACCAACGGCTGGCAGGACGGTCCCACAGACGGCTGCACCTGCACTCCCGGTAGGTGACGGTGATGTCTCTCTTCCTTGCACCTGTGTTGACTGATGGTAGCGGTGGATTCCCTCCGGTTACCCGCTCCCCGGCTGCAATCTGGGCCGGAGGAGCTCTACACTTTGCCCGCAGGCGCTGGCCCTGAGAAACTTGTGCCGTGGCGGTGGCGGTGTCTCTCCAATACGGGTTGGGCTGTTGCCCTCAATCGGGACTTGGTTGTTGGGGGATCTGCGTCCCCGTCACTGACGGATTTGGCAAATTTGGCGACTCCTAGCCTTGCCGGGGTCCGAGAGGCCCCTGCCCTGGTGCTGACTGTCCTTCGGAACACTGCTCCAGACCACCGGGCACACAGCCAACGGGGTCCTTCCAGGAACTTCCAAACGGTCCCCCTCCAGACAGTCACCGCCGTTGCTGACCTTGCTGTTCTGGCCCTCACAAAGCTGGACCCTTCAGGCTGTCTTTCTCTTCTGTTACTTTGCTTGCTTTTCCTCCTTTACTACTTTCCTTCCTTCACTTTCACTTAGTTGTTTACTTTTGCCCTGTCTAGACTACTCCTCCACTCCTTCCACTTCCTCCTCCCTGACTAGACTGCCTGGTCTCTTCCTGCCTCCAGTGTTGTGAGCTCCTTGGTGGGCGGAGCCAACCGCCTGGCCCACCCCCTGGTGTGCATCATCAACCTCTGGAGGAAGGCAACAAGGATTTGTGGTTAGCTGTGATGTGCCTACCTGGAGTGTGGGGTGTGGTGGTGTTGTGACCTGTGTCCCCTGGCTTGCCCAGGGCGACACAGTGCGACTGCCGCAGACTTTGCTTCACGTATAGTATATATTGTGTGTGTATTATAAAGATGGTGCAACTTCTGCAGACCTCAGTTCATATGTGTATTATGTGTATGTAATGAGGGTGGTGCGACTGCTGCAGACGTCACTTCATGTGTGTATTGTGTGTATGTGATGAGGATGGTGTGACTGCTGCAGACGTCACTTCATGTGTGTATTGTGTGTATGTGATGAGGATGGTGTGACTGCTGCAGACTTCACTTCATGTGTGTATTGTGTGTATGTGATGAGGATGGTGTGACTGCTGCAGACTTCACTTCATGTGTGTATTGTGTGTATGTTATGAGGATGATGTGACTGCTGCAGACTTCACTTCATGTGTGTATTGTGTGTATGTGATGAGGATGGTGCGACTGCTGCAGACTTCACTTCATGTGTGTATTGTGTATGTGATGAGGATGATGTGACTGCTGCAGACTTCCCTTCATGTGTGTATTGTGTGTATGTGATGAGGATGGTGTGACTGTTGCAGACTTCACTTCATGTGTGTATTGTGTGTATGTGATGAGGATGGTGTGACTGTTGCAGACTTCCCTTCATGTGTGTATTGTGTGTATGTGATGAGGATGATGTGACTGCTGCAGACTTCACTTCATGTGTGTATTGTGTGTATGTTATGAGGATGATGTGACTGCTGCAGACTTCACTTCATGTGTGTATTGTGTGTATGTGATGAGGATGATGTGACTGCTGCAGACTTCCCTTCATGTGTGTATTGTGTGTATGTGATGAGGATGGTGTGACTGCTGCAGACTTCACTTCATGTGTGTATTGTGTGTATGTGATGAGGATGGTGTGACTGCTGCAGACTTCACTTCATGTGTGTATTGTGTGTATGTGATGAGGATGGTGCGAATGCTACAGACTTCACTTCATGTGTGTATTGTGTGTATGTGATGAGGATGGTGTGACTGCTGCAGACTTCACTTCATGTGTGTATTGTGTGTATGTGATGAGGATGGTGTGACTGCTGCAGACTTCACTTCATGTGTGTATTGTGTGTATGTGATGAGGATGGTGCGACTGCTGCAGACTTCACTTCATGTATGTATTGTGTGTATGTGATGAGGATGGTGCGACTGCTGAAGACTTCACTTCATGTGTGTATTGTGTGTATGTGATGAGGAAGGTGCGAATGCTACAGACTTCACTTCATGTGTGTATTGTGTGTATGTGATGAGGATGGTGTGACTGCTGCAGACTTCAATTCATGTCTGTATTGTGTGTATGTGATCAGGGTGGTGTGACTGCTGCAGACTTCACTTCATGTGTGTATTGTGTGTATGTGATGAGGATGATGTGACTGCTGCAGACTTCACTTCAAGTGTGTATTGTGTGTATGTGATGAGGATGGTGTGACTGCTGTAGACTTCACTTCATGTGTGTTTTGTGTGCATGTGATGAGGATGGTGTGACTGCTGCAGACTTCACTTCATGTGTGTATTGTGTGTATGTGATGAGGATGGTGTGACTGCTGCAGACTTCACTTCATGTATGTATTGTGTGTATGTGATGAGGATGGTGTGACTGCTGCATACTTTACTTCATGTGTGTATTGTGTGTATGTGATGAGGATGCTGTGACTGTTGCAGACTTCACTTCATGTGTATATTGTGTGTATGTGATGAGGATGGTGTGACTGCTGGATACTTTACTTCATGTGTGTATTGTGTGTATGTGATGAGGATGCTGTGACTGTTGCAGACTTCACTTCATGTGTATATTGTGTGTATGTGATGAGGATGGTGTGACTGCTGCATACTTTACTTCATGTGTGTATTGTGTGTATATGGTGAGGATGGTGTGACTGCTGCAGACTTTACTTCATGTGTGTATTGTGTGTATGTGATGAGGATGGTGTGACTGCTGCAGACTTCACTTCATGTGTGTATTGTGTGTATGTGATGAGGATGGTGTCACTGCTGCAGACTTCACTTCATGTGTGTATTGTGTGTATGTGATGAGAATGGTGCGACTGCTGCAGACTTCACTTCATGTGTGTATTGTGTGTATGTGATGAGGATGATGTGATTGCTGCAGACTTCACTTCATGTGTGTATTGTGTGTATGTGATGAGGATGGTGCGACTGCTGCAGATGTCACTTCATGTGTGTATTGTGTGTATGTGATGAGGATGGTGTGACTGCTGCACACTTCACTTCATGTGTGTATTGTGTGTATGTGATGAGGATGGTGCGACTGTTGCAGACTTCACTTCATGTGTATATTGTGTGTATGTGATGAGGATGGTGTGACTGCTGCAGACTTCACTTCATGTGTGTATTGTGTGTATGTGATGAGGATGGTGTGACTGCTGCAGACTTCACTTCATGTGTGTATTGTGTGTATGTGATGAGGATGGTGCGACTGCTGCAGACTTCACTTCATGTGTGTATTGTGTGTATGTGATGAGGATGGTGTGACTGTTGCAGACTTCACTTCATGTGTGTATTGTGTGTATGTCATGAGGATGGTGTGACTGCTGCAGACTTCACTTCATGTGTGTATTGTGTGTATGTCATGAGGATGGTGTGACTGCTGCAGACTTCACTTCATGTGTGTATTGTGTGTATGTGATGAGGATGGTGTGACTGCTGCAGATGTCACTTCATGTGTGTATTGTGTGTATGTGATGAGGATGGTGTGACTGTTGCAGACTTCACTTCATGTGTGTATTGTGTGTATGTGATGAGGATGGTGCTGTCGCGGGCGGGGAGGAGGGTGTCAGCACACCGCGCTCACCCCTTCTGCTCGGGTCCGGCAGCTGCTCCTGGTGGCTCGAGCCGTGGGCCGGATCCCGGGGTGTCTCGAGCGACACTCCTCGCCCGTGAGTGAAAGGGGATGTTTGTTGGGTGTGGGGATTGTTATAGTTTGTGACGCCACCCACGGTTGTGGTGATTGCACCACCGCTGCTCAGTGTGGGGGTCCCGGGGATGGTGATGCGGAGCAGCCAGGTGTTGTGTTGCCCCTCCGTGGGTAGGGGTTGGTGATCCCGGGGCCCGGTGATGAGATGTGAAGTGTAGGGCCTGGAGGGCGCAGGGACGCGGGGGCAGCGCTGTGCCTTGCGGCACTATGGTACTCACTCAGCCTGACACACGGACACAGTCTGCACGGCAAACCAACGGCTGGCAGGACGGTCCCACAGACGGCTGCACCTGCACTCCCGGTAGGTGACGGTGATGTCTCTCTTCCTTGCACCTGTGTTGACTGATGGTAGCGGTGGATTCCCTCCGGTTACCCGCTCCCCGGCTGCAATCTGGGCCGGAGGAGCTCTACACTTTGCCCGCAGGCGCTGGCCCTGAGAAACTTGTGCCGTGGCGGTGGCGGTGTCTCTCCAATACGGGTTGGGCTGTTGCCCTCAATCGGGACTTGGTTGTTGGGGGATCTGCATCCCCGTCACTGACGGATTTGGCAAATTTGGCGACTCCCAGCCTTGCCGGGGTCCGAGAGGCCCCTGCCCTGGTGCTGACTGTCCTTCGGAACACTGCTCCAGACCACCGGGCACACAGCCAACGGGGTCCTTCCAGGAACTTCCAAACGGTCCCCCTCCAGACAGTCACCGCCGTTGCTGACCTTGCTGTTCTGGCCCTCACAAAGCTGGACCCTTCAGGCTGTCTTTCTCTTCTGTTACTTTGCTTGCTTTTCCTCCTTTACTACTTTCCTTCCTTCACTTTCACTTAGTTGTTTACTTTTGCCCTGTCTAGACTACTCCTCCACTCCTTCCACTTCCTCCTCCCTGACTAGACTGCCTGGTCTCTTCCTGCCTCCAGTGTTGTGAGCTCCTTGGTGGGCGGAGCCAACCGCCTGGCCCACCCCCTGGTGTGCATCATCAACCTCTGGAGGAAGGCAACAAGGATTTGTGGTTAGCTGTGATGTGCCTACCTGAAGTGTGGGGTGTGGTGGTGTTGTGACCTGTGTCCCCTGGCTTGCCCAGGGCGACACATTCCCCCTTAGCAAAATGCAGACCGTCCGCGGGCTGCCGTCCTACACCGGTTTTATTTTTCTGTAAAAAGGGGTTAACAGGG
The DNA here is from genome assembly GCF_048569485.1 of Anomaloglossus baeobatrachus. Lineage (NCBI taxonomy): Eukaryota > Metazoa > Chordata > Amphibia > Anura > Aromobatidae > Anomaloglossus > Anomaloglossus baeobatrachus. The sequence continues at coordinate 11,556,000 of NC_134353.1, forward strand.
TTAAGCAAAACATAAATACATTTTTAATCAAAACTCTTCCCAAGACGGGAGGCACATTTACTTAAACGTTGCAACGGTATACGGTCACGGTTTCCGCTCTCTCCCACCCAAGCAACCTGGCCCTGATGCTGCCCCTAAAACCCAGGCAGCACCCCTTGACCCACAGTCCAGCACAAGTTACCCGAGCGGGATCTGTCCTTCCCCTCCAGAGGGTGGCCACCGGTTCCTTTGGTGGCTGGGCCCTGGCCTGCTCTGCTCAGGGCCCTCCCTCCAACCTGCCTCTCCGGAGGCGGTATAGCGGAAACGGTAACGGTACCCAACATATTTACAAGCCACTTAACGTTTGTGGTGCCCTGCAAGTTCACGGGCTTGTCCATGGATAGTTCCCATGCAAAACTTTTAACGGTCCCCACGGGGACAACGGTGCCAGCTCCTGCCGGTTGCAAATCAACAAAGCAAATCAGGTGAACTTCGGATCATTTTCACTTATCATTTACAGAACCTTTTTCAAACAACAACTTCAATGATGGTCCCAACGGGGACGGTGCTGCGGGCATCCATTGCCCTACTCCGGTCTGTCAAGCGCTGGGGCTGCTGGCAAGGGGTAGAGGTCTGCGCTCGCTCGGGCCTCCGGGCCCCTCCTGAGGTTAACGTCCAGCGCAAACCACCCTCGCTCCCCAAAGTGCCGGGTATAGCGCACCATATCCCCCGGCATCAGGTTACGGCCGGGATGTTCCTCGGGCAGGTGAGCATGCACATCCCGCCGGGCTACAAACACCTCGGCCTCCAGGCCTGGCTCGTAGATGAACCTGTAGCCCCGGCGGACATCGAACCGCCCCACCTGTCCCTCGTGCAGCGGTCCCCGGTCACGGAATGTCGCTTGCCGGAGATTCTCCTTCTCCCGGATCGCTCTGGCCACCAGCTCGGCCTTCTTCCTTTCCCTCTCGGCGATCTCCAGGCCCAGCGGTACCGGCTCCCTATCCCAGTACGGCGCTGCTGCCAGCGCCGGCGCATGGGTTGAGCCCCGCGGGACATCCAGCACGTTACCCACTGTCAGGAAGGTGGGCAGCGTATCCCGCGGTGTCATGGCCTTGGGCGCTGCCTTGCAGCAGCAACCCGGCGCTACCTCAGCCGAGGTGTGGGGGATGGGCATAGGGGCTTTCCGCTGCCGGGCCTTCGGCTCGGAACGAGTCTTCGGCTCCGGCTCGGGGAGTTTTTCAGGGGATGCCTCCGGTTCGGTCTTCGGAGTCTTCCACGGCAACACCGCTGACTGGCTGCGGGCTCCGGCTACAGGTTGGCCCGCTTGGGCGGGGACGCTGGGTACTGCTACCGGTTGCGGTGGTAGCAGGCCTAGTGGCGGGGTCACGGCCTCCGGGACGGGTGGCGAGGGAGGCAGCGAAGGGAGAGGGCTTGGACCGGGCCCCACAGCCGCGATGACCGGCCCCTCAAGGGCATCGGGACGTGGATCACTCACCCTCCCTTTCTCCGCTTCCTCCTCGCGTCTCCGCACGGTGGCTACAACGTCCGCCATGTCGGCCTCCCACTCCTCCACGAGGAGCTGCATCTTCACCTGCAGCCGTTGGGAGAGCTGCGCGGTCCGGATCTCCACCCACGCCGCGGTTCCAGGCGCGGGGGGTACGGTGTCGCGGGACGGCATCCACATGGTGTCTTCACTGTTTGCTTCCAGGAACGGTATTCTCGCAAGGTCCTGGCGTCCCTGCTTTTATAGCCGCAGCTACATGCGTTCAGCCGCCATCGCGTCCCCCTTAGCTCTTTCCGGCCCCTCCTCTCTCGGGGCGGGGTTTTGGCCTTCGCGCTTCTACTGCTCGAGAAGACGCTCGAGCGGGAACTTTTCGCGCCAAAGATGGCGGCTTCTGAAATTTTTCTGCCGGATACCTCCGGCGGTAACAAGGCGCACCTCTACCTGACGGCAGAGCGGTAAGATCCTGTTCGTGAAGCCAAGTTGTCGCGGGCGGGGAGGAGGGTGTCAGCACACCGCGCTCACCCCTTCTGCTCGGGTCCGGCAGCTGCTCCTGGTGGCTCGAGCCGTGGGCCGGATCCCGGGGTGTCTCGAGCGACACTCCTCGCCCGTGAGTGAAAGGGGATGTTTGTTGGGTGTGGGGATTGTTATAGTTTGTGACGCCACCCACGGTTGTGGTGATTGCACCACCGCTGCTCAGTGTGGGGGTCCCGGGGATGGTGATGCGGAGCAGCCAGGTGTTGTGTTGCCCCTCCGTGGGTAGGGGTTGGTGATCCCGGGGCCCGGTGATGAGATGTGAAGTGTAGGGCCTGGAGGGCGCAGGGACGCGGGGGCAGCGCTGTGCCTTGCGGCACTATGGTACTCACTCAGCCTGACACACGGACACAGTCTGCACGGCAAACCAACGGCTGGCAGGACGGTCCCACAGACGGCTGCACCTGCACTCCCGGTAGGTGACGGTGATGTCTCTCTTCCTTGCACCTGTGTTGACTGATGGTAGCGGTGGATTCCCTCCGGTTACCCGCTCCCCGGCTGCAATCTGGGCCGGAGGAGCTCTACACTTTGCCCGCAGGCGCTGGCCCTGAGAAACTTGTGCCGTGGCGGTGGCGGTGTCTCTCCAATACGGGTTGGGCTGTTGCCCTCAATCGGGACTTGGTTGTTGGGGGATCTGCGTCCCCGTCACTGACGGATTTGGCAAATTTGGCGACTCCTAGCCTTGCCGGGGTCCGAGAGGCCCCTGCCCTGGTGCTGACTGTCCTTCGGAACACTGCTCCAGACCACCGGGCACACAGCCAACGGGGTCCTTCCAGGAACTTCCAAACGGTCCCCCTCCAGACAGTCACCGCCGTTGCTGACCTTGCTGTTCTGGCCCTCACAAAGCTGGACCCTTCAGGCTGTCTTTCTCTTCTGTTACTTTGCTTGCTTTTCCTCCTTTACTACTTTCCTTCCTTCACTTTCACTTAGTTGTTTACTTTTGCCCTGTCTAGACTACTCCTCCACTCCTTCCACTTCCTCCTCCCTGACTAGACTGCCTGGTCTCTTCCTGCCTCCAGTGTTGTGAGCTCCTTGGTGGGCGGAGCCAACCGCCTGGCCCACCCCCTGGTGTGCATCATCAACCTCTGGAGGAAGGCAACAAGGATTTGTGGTTAGCTGTGATGTGCCTACCTGGAGTGTGGGGTGTGGTGGTGTTGTGACCTGTGTCCCCTGGCTTGCCCAGGGCGACACAGTGCGACTGCCGCAGACTTTGCTTCACGTATAGTATATATTGTGTGTGTATTATAAAGATGGTGCAACTTCTGCAGACCTCAGTTCATATGTGTATTATGTGTATGTAATGAGGGTGGTGCGACTGCTGCAGACGTCACTTCATGTGTGTATTGTGTGTATGTGATGAGGATGGTGTGACTGCTGCAGACGTCACTTCATGTGTGTATTGTGTGTATGTGATGAGGATGGTGTGACTGCTGCAGACTTCACTTCATGTGTGTATTGTGTGTATGTGATGAGGATGGTGTGACTGCTGCAGACTTCACTTCATGTGTGTATTGTGTGTATGTTATGAGGATGATGTGACTGCTGCAGACTTCACTTCATGTGTGTATTGTGTGTATGTGATGAGGATGGTGCGACTGCTGCAGACTTCACTTCATGTGTGTATTGTGTATGTGATGAGGATGATGTGACTGCTGCAGACTTCCCTTCATGTGTGTATTGTGTGTATGTGATGAGGATGGTGTGACTGTTGCAGACTTCACTTCATGTGTGTATTGTGTGTATGTGATGAGGATGGTGTGACTGTTGCAGACTTCCCTTCATGTGTGTATTGTGTGTATGTGATGAGGATGATGTGACTGCTGCAGACTTCACTTCATGTGTGTATTGTGTGTATGTTATGAGGATGATGTGACTGCTGCAGACTTCACTTCATGTGTGTATTGTGTGTATGTGATGAGGATGATGTGACTGCTGCAGACTTCCCTTCATGTGTGTATTGTGTGTATGTGATGAGGATGGTGTGATTGCTGCAGACTTCACTTCATGTGTATATTGTGTGTATGTGATGAGGATGGTGTGACTGCTGCAGACTTCACTTCATGTGTGTATTGTGTGTATGTGATGAGGATGATGTGACTGTTGCAGACTTCACTTCATGTGTGTATTGTGTGTATGTGATGAGGATGATGTGACTGCTGCAGACTTCACTTCATGTGTATTGTGTGTATGTTATGAGGATGATGTGACTGCTGCAGACTTCACTTCATGTGTGTATTGTGTGTATGTGATGAGGATGGTGTGACTGTTGCAGACTTCCCTTCATGTATGTATTGTGTGTATGTGATGAGGATGGTGTGATTGCTGCAGACTTCACTTCATGTGTATATTGTGTGTATGTGATGAGGATGGTGTGACTGCTGCAGACTTCACTTCATGTGTGTATTGTGTGTATGTGATGAGGATGATGTGACTGTTGCAGACTTCACTTCATGTGTGTATTGTGTGTATGTGATGAGGATGGTGCGACTGCTGCAGACTTCACTTCATATGTGTATTGTGTGTATGTGATGAGGATGGTGTGACTGCTGCAAACTTCACTTCATGTGTGTATTGTGTGTATGTTATGAGGATGATGTGACTGCTGCAGACTTCCCTTCATGTGTGTATTGTGTGTATGTGATGAGGATGGTGTGATTGCTGCAGACTTCACTTCATGTGTATATTGTGTGTATGCGATGAGGATGGTGCGACTGCTGCAGACTTCACTTCATGTGTGTATTGTGTGTATGTGATGAGGATGGTGTGACTGCTGCAGACTTCACTTCATGTGTGTATTGTGTGTATGTGATGAGGATGGTGTGACTGCTGCAGACTTCACTTCATGTGTGTATTGTGTGTATGTGATGAGGATGGTGTGACTGCTGCAGACTTCACTTCATGTGTGTATTGTGTGTATGTGATGAGGATGGTGTGACTGCTGCAGACTTCACTTCATGTGTGTATTGTGTGTATGTGATGAGGGTGGTGCGACTGCTGCAGACTTCACTGTTTGAGAATGGCATGCAACAAATAAAAAGTGTAAATTCACAAATTCATTCAAACTGTACTATAATGCAAAATGAGATTTTTCGCAAACAATTGATCAATTTGAACCATCCCTGCCACGTCACGGCAAATCTCAATAGGGGGGTCCTACTCTATATTGTTTATTTTTCTATTGTACCATGCAGACTTCTAAATATTTTAAAAGCAGAATCATATAGAAGCAACACCTATACCTGTGACATCTCAGACCCGCTACTATGTGGCAAAAACAGGCAACTGCAAATAAAGGCAGCCCAGGTCTCAGCACGTGCAGCGAGGCCACACACATCAGGACAATGTCAGAACTGACCCTCAGCAGAGCAGGCCCAAGCATATAATGCTTAATTAACAATGCCTGTGGAAAAGGGTGCGGTGGCTGAGTGTGAACAGCCACCAAGGTTAGTTTTGATAGAAACAGAAGGAATATGCAAACCAAAGCCAGGCATGCACGGCTTGGTGGGGGTCAGCCACCAAACCAATAAGTAAAAAAGAGCGAAAGCCCGCACTGCCTGAGAATGGCAGCAACATTCACATTCATAACTGTTCACACTCAGCCACCTCACCTTTTTTCCATAGGAATTGATGAGGATGGTGTGAATGCTGCAAAATTCCTTTAAAGGGAACTTGTCAGCAGAAATTTTGCACCAAACCTAAAAGATTCCCTTTAATAATAATAATAATAATCTTTATTTCTATAGCGCCAACATATTCCGTAGCGCTTTACAATTCAGGAGGATCATATACAAACAAGTAACAGTTATAGAAATACAATATTTAGAGGGGAAAAAAATACAACCCTGCTCGTGAGAGCTTACAATCTACAATGAGATGGGGGGAGAGGCAAGGTTCAAGTGCTTATTTACAATGACAATCCAACCATCTCACGGAAATGGGGCTGGATAATGGTTTCCTGGACCAGTGGGCCCGAGCCTTGAGATGCCTTTGGGTGCCATGGAGTTTGATGTGGAGCTATGTTGTGAGAGGTTGTAGAGGGACTATGTGAATCGAATCTGATTAGGGAGTGTGATAGGCCGCCCTAAAAAGATGCGTCTTTAGGGTGCGTCTGAAGCTGAGTAAGTTGTGATTTGTCCTAACTTCTTGGGGTAGAGCGTTCCAGAGGGTTGGTGCAGCTCGGAAGAAGTCTTGGATCCGGGAGTGGGAGGTTCGAATTAGTGTGGATGTTAGTCGAAAGTCGCTTGCAGAGCGTAGAGAACGGGTGGACTGATAGACAGAGAGGAGGGTGGAGATGTAGGGGGGTGCTGCACTGTGGAGAGCTTTGTGGGCGAGAACAAGCAGTTTGAATTGGATCCTATGATATATGGGCAGCCAGTGCAATGACTGGCACAGAGCAGAGGCATCCGAGTAGCGGTTAGCCAGATAGGTGACCCTGGCTGCTGCATTAAGGATTGACTGTAGAGGAGAGAGTCTAGTTAGGGGGAGACCAATTAATAGAGAGTTACAGTAGTCCAAGCGAGAGTGGATCAGGGCCACGGTGAGGGTTTTTGTCGTTTCCATTGTGAGAAAGGGGCGGATTCTAGAGATGTTCTTGAGGTGCAAGCGGCAGGTGCGGGCAAGAGATTGTATGTGGGAGGTGAAGGAGAGATCAGTGTCAAGTATAACCCCCAGGCAGCGGGCTTGCGGCCTAGGACTTATCGTTGTGCCACACACAGAGAGGGAGATGTCAGGTTGAGGAAAGTCGGAAGATGGAGGGAAAAGAAGAAGTTCAGTTTTGGAAAGGTTAAGTTTCAGATAGAGAGCAGACATGACATTGCAAACTGCAGTCAGGCAGTCACTGGTGTTCTGTAGTACAGCGGGGGTGAGCTCAGGGGAGGAGGTGTATAGCTGTGTGTCATCAGCATAAAGATGGTACTGAAAGCCAAATCTGCTGATGGTCTGACCAATTGGGGCAGTGTAGAGGGAGAAAAGAAGAGGGCCAAGGACTGAACCTTGAGGGACCCCAACAGTGAGAGGAAGAGGAGAAGATGTGGAGCCAGCAAATGATACACTGAATGAGCGGCCAGAAAGATAGGAAGAGAACCAGGAAAGAACAGTGTCCTTTAGGCCGATAGAGTGGAGCATAGAGAGAAGGAGATGGTGGTCAACAGTGTCAAAGGCAGCAGAAAGGTCAAGAAGAATAAGCAGAGAGTGGTCACCGTTACGTTTTGCTGTCAATAGGTTCTGCAGCTCCTGCATTCTAGAAAGGTTCCTGTTGCTATTGTGCCCCCTTTTAGACCAAAATAAATACTTTATAAAGTGGTACCTTTTCATATGCAAATCTTGTTAATTGTACACGGGGACGGGCTGTCTGGTGTCCGTTATTCTGCCTACTGCCGCTTTACGCCGTCCCCCATCGCTCAATTTCATACCTCAGGATGCCGCCCAGTGTGCCAAGTCTTCTCACGGTCCTCTGGTGTGACCGCCACCTGCCAGTATCTGCTGGTGAGATCAAGGGTAGAGAAGAAGTTAGCAGTTCTCAGCGCAGCTAGCGACTCTTCGATACGGGGGAGAGGATAGGCATCATTATGCATGATCTGGTTGATCTTCCGGTAATCCACACACATCCTCATGATGCCGTCCTTCTTCTTCACCAGCACCAGTGGGGCTGCCCAGGGACTACAACTATCCTGAATGACTCCCGCCTCCTTCATGTTCCTCAACATGTCTTTGGCGCTTTGATAGTGTGCTGGCGGGATGGGCCTATATCTTTCTTTGATGGGGGGGATGTAGGCCTGTAGGGATATGGTGTTGAACCCCTTTAATCCTCCCAAAATCTAATGGGTGCTTGCTGAAAACCTGTCCATACTCCTGTACTACCCTGTGTACCCCCTCTTTGGGATGCATGGGTGTGGCTTCGGTACCTATATGTAGTTTCTGGCACCACGCCTCTAGCTGTTCGGGGGGTATGTGGTTACTGTCAGGGGGCGCTGAGGTAGGCGGGGCGGCTTCGTGAATGGTGTGAGGGTCTAGGGTAAGCAACTTGGCAAGTGTGGCATAACGGGGAAGCCTAACTTCTTCCTCCCCACAATTCAGCACTCTCACAGGCACTCTCCCCTTTTTGACGTCAACCACCCCTGTGGCTGCCATCACCGTGGGCCAGTGTTCAGAAGGCATGGGTTCCACCATCACCGGGTAGTCGCGTCCCTGGGGGCCAACTGCTGCCCTGCACCAGATCATCAACTCACTTCTGGGGGGCACTACCAAGGGGGCCACATCCATCACCCTTACGCCACCAATCTCTCCACCCGTTGAATTCACTTGTTGCCGATACAGGAGGGCCCGTATCTCACACTGCACAGCTCTCTGTCGGCCTCCTCCTGCAGTGGCGGCCAACTGCTGCGACAAACTCAGCACCTCACTCATACAATGCTCCATTACATTGGTCCCTAGGATTACTTTTGGGTTATGGTCACTGGGTTCATTCATCACCACAATCATCCCTTGGTGTTTTAGCTCCGCACGTCCCACGGTCAGGGTCACTTGTTTGTATCCCACTTGGGTTAAAGGGAGTCCATTGGCCGCAACAAGGGTCAGGCTATCATCAGAGGGGGCAAGTTCATCAGTACCCCAATACTGCTGGTACAGTGTATATGGTATAGTGTTTACCTGTGATCCTGTGTCCAATAGGGCCATAAGCGGGATGCCGTCCACTGCCAGAGGGATGATGGGGCGAGCTCCGACGTACCGGTCTCGCCAGTCGGGGGGGCCATTGGTGCCTACTCCTGAGGACTGGCTTTTGGCCCCAGGGGTTGCTCGTTTAACAGGCATCGCCTAGAGTAGTGGCCAGGCTTGCTGCACCTGTAACAAATAGGAGGCCCATACCGTGAGTCATTGGTCCTTCTCCGCTGCATCCAGGGGACGTCCTCCGAGCTGTTGGCGAGCGGGATTCTCCCTGGGGGCTTGACTCTTGTGGGAAGCTGGAATGCGACGAGGATCTTGGCTAGGTCTCCATCCATGCAGCGGACCTGGGCAGCCAGTTCCTCCATCATCCCGACGGGCGCTGCAGGGGCCGGTAGAGCCGGGGGCGGAGGTGCCACCGTGATGGGTCAGTTTCAGCCGGCCATGGGGCCGCCTCAGGGGCATCTGGTGTTGGGGCTTGCAGGGCCTTGATGGCCCATTCTTTCAATACTGCAAAATCCAGATCAGGGTGTTCCAGGGCCCACAGCCGTAGCTGCTTGCGGTCTTCCGTGGACCCCAGCCCTTGCAAGAATTGTTCCACTAGCATCTTTTTGCTGTCCACATCGTTAATGGTGTCCACCTGCTTCAGCGCACGGAAGACTGTTTGAAAACGCAAGGCATAGTCTCTTATATTATCCGCAGGCCGCTGTCGGCACTGATAAAACTGCATCCGCAACTCTGGTTCCGTGCGGGTCTCAAAAGCGGTTTGGAGTTTTTCAAAAATGATAGTCACTGAGGCCTGGTCCGCGTCGGTCCAGGTCTCCGTCTCCTGCTCAGCCGCGCCGGTTAGCTGCCCCAGCACTACCGCTGCCCATTGCCTGTCCGTCAAGGGATATAAATCGAGGACCGGGCTAATCTTTTTCCGGAGGTAGCACCAGGCACATAGGGCAGAGAGAACGGCATCACCTGGGCAACCGCTGGACCCGTGGCCTCCCCTGCTCTTGCGGTCGGAGCACGGGCTACCCCGTTCCTATCTGCGGGCGCCGCTGCGGCTGCGACCGCCACTCCTCCAATGGCTCCGTCGGGCGCAGACATTTTCTTCCCGTCCCCCCTTGGTTCTTTCTAGCACTTCCTCTTTGGGGGATGGGCTTCGCTTTCGCGCCTTCCCTGCTTGGGGAAGACGCTCGAGCGGGAAATCTTTGCGCCAAAGATGACGGCGCTTCAAATTTTTCGGCCGGACGCCGCCGGCGGGGACTGCAAGGCACACTTCTACCAGTAGGTAGACTGGTTCTATCCTGTTCGTGACGCCAAGTTGTCGCGGGCGGAGGGGACGCGCTCGCCACGCTCGGGTCCGGGGCTTCTGCTGCTGCTGCTTGGTGGCTCGAGCGGTGGGCCGGACCCGGGGACTCGAGCAGCGCTCCTCACCCGTGAGTGAAAAGGGGGTGGTTTGTTTGGGGAGATAGTTCATGACGCCACCCATGGGACGTGGTGATGATGGCACCACCGCTGCTAGTGACGGGGATCCCAGAAGAGATGGTAAGGAGCAGCTAGAATGTTGTCCCCTCCGTGGGTAGGGGTCGGTGCTCCCAGAGCCCGGTGATGGCTGAGGTGCAGGGTTGCAGGGACAGCGCGACGCGGTGCCAGACGGCACTGGTGTACTCACTCAGACAATCAATGACAGAGTCTCTGGTAAACCAAACGGCCGGATGGACGGGTCCCGCAGCCAGCTGCAGTGTTGTTGTGCTCTCCCCGGACGGCTGATGGCGGCTGTCTTTCCCTGCACCTCTGTGGACTGTGTTGACTCCGATGGTTTCCCAACGGTAGTCGGCTCCCCGGCGTATAGGTACCGTAGGAGCCCTTTTACCCGCAGGCGCTGGCCCTTGGATCTCTAGCCTGTGGTGGCTGTATATCCCCACGGTGTGGACTGTTGCCTTCTAGCGGGACTTGATTGTTAGGGAACCCCTGGGGTTCCTGTCACACTTGGATTTGACTATTGTCGGCGGTTCCAAGCCTGGTCGGGGTACGATGGCCCTGGCTGTGTGCTTGACTTCACTCCGCTCCCCGGTTCGGTACCGGTGGGCCAGCACGCAACCCCGGTCCTACAGCTCTGCAGAGATCCATCAACTCCTGCAGACGGCCAGCACCGTCTGCCAACCTTGCTGTCAGTGCCTGGGCTCCAACCCAGACACTTGCAGTTTGCGACCTCTCACTTTCACCTTCAGGACTAATCTGCTACTTTTCCCGCCTCCAGGCCTGTGAACTCCTCAGTGGGTGGGGCCAACTGCCTGGCTCCACCCCACCTGGTGTGGACATCAGACCCTGGAGCGAGGCAAGAAGGGTTTTTGTCTGACTGATGTAACTGCCTAGGGCAGGGGGTGTGTGTGTGTTGTTACCTGAGACCTCTGGCTAGTCCAGGGCGTTACACAGATGCTTTGACATTTGTCATGTTACTGATCATAGTAATTGCTACTAATGTTTTCATATCACTAATCTATATTGTACTACTTATCATCTTTGCAATTAACCCAGCCCCTCCATTTCTCATAGTCAATTGTCACCTCACCAGCCCCTCCGCTTCTCATAGTCACCTCTCCATCCCCTCCACTTCTCATAGTCACCTCTCCATCTCCTCCACTTCTCATAGTCACCTCTCCAGCCCCTCTGCTTCTCATAGTAACAGGTCACCTTTTCAGCCCCCCCTACTTCTCATAGTCAGCCATCACCTCTCCAGACCCTCCGCTTCTCATAATCAATTGTCACCTCTCCAGCCAATCCACTTCTCATAGTTAATCGTCACCTCTCCAGCCCCTCCACTTCACATAGGCAACCGTCACCTCTCCAGCCCCTCCGCTTCTCATAGTCACCCGTCACCTCATCATCATCATAGTATCATCATAGTTTTTAAGGTTGAAGGGAGACTCTAAGTCCATCTAGTTCAACCCGTAGCCTAACATGTTGATCCAGAGGAAGGCAAAAAAAAACCCAATGTGGCAAACAAGTTCCAATGGGGAAAAAATGTCCTTCCTTCGTCCACATCCGGCAATCAGACTAGTTCCCTGGATCAATACCCTGTCATAAAATCTAATATACATAACTGGTAATATTACATTTTTCAGGAAAGGCATTCAGGTTCTGCTTAAATGTTAGTAGTGAATCCCTCATTACAACATCATGCGGCAGAGAGCTCCATAGTCTCACTGCTCGTACAGTAAAGAATCCTCGTCTGTGATTATGATTAAACCTTCTTTCCTCAAGACGTAGCGGATGCCCCCGTGTTCCAGTCTCAGGCCTAGGTGTAAAAAGATCTTTGGAAAGGTCTCTGTACTGTCCCCTCATATATTTATACATTGTGATTAGATCCCCCCTAAGCCTTCGTTTTTCCTGTCTTGGTATTGCAGCCCACCCATTCCTCTAATAATCTTGGTGGTCTTCTCTGCACCCTCTCCAGTTCAGCTATGTCCTTATATATTGGTGACCAGAATTGTACACAGTATATAAGTGCGGTCGCACTAGTGACTTGTACAGAGGTAGAACTATATTTTTTTCATGAACACTTCTACCTCTTTTAATACATCCCATTATTTTATTAGCCCTGGCAGCAGCTGTCTGACACTGGCCACTAAAGTGAAGTTTACCATCCCCCCATACACCCAAGTCTTTTTCTGTGTCTGTTTTACCCAGTGTTCTACAATTAAGTACATAATCATAAATGTTATTTCCTCTACCCAAGTGCATGACCTTACATTTATCTACATTAAACTTCAATTGCCACTTCTCAGCCCAATTCTCCAATTTACATAAATCTCCCTGTAATATAAAATTATCCTCCTCTGTATTGATTACCCTGCAGAGTTTAGTATCATCTGCAAATATTGAAATTCTACTCCGCATGCCCCCAACAAGGTCATTTATAAATATGTTGAAAAGAAGCGGGCCCAATACTGACCCCTGTGGTACCCCACTATGAACTGAGACCCAGTCCGAGTACGTACCATTAATAACCACCCTTTGTTTCCTATCACTGAGCCAGTTTTTAACCCAGTTACACATATTTGCCCCTATCCCCATTATTCTCATTTTATGTACCAACCTTTTGTGTGGCACCGTATCAAAAGCTTTTGAAAAGTCCATATACACAACATCCACTGCATTTCCCTGGTCCAGGCTTGAACTTACCTCATCATAGAAGCTGATCAAATTTGTTTGACAGGATCGATCCCTCATAAACCCATGTTGATACTCTGTCATAAGGTTATTTTTCTTGAGACACCCCAGTATAGCATCTCTCAAGAAACCCTCAAGGATTTTACCAACCAACCTCTCCAGCCTATCCGCTTCTCATAGTCACCTGTCACCTCACCAGCCCCTCCACTTCTCATGGTCGCCTGTCACCTCACCAGCCCCTCCACTTCTCATAGGCACCCATCACCTCTCCAGCCCTTCTGCTTCTCACAGTCACTTGTCAACTCTCCAGCCCCTCTGCTTCTCATAGTCACCCGTCACCTCTCCAGCACCTCTGCATCTCATAGTCAACCGTCACCTCTCCAGCCTCTCCGCTTCTCATAGTCACCTCTCCAGCCCCTCCTCTTCTCATAGTAACCTGTCACCTCACCAGCCCCTTTGCTTCTCAAAGTCACTCATCACCTCTCCAGCCCCTTCGCTTCTCATAGTCACCCGTCACCCCTCCAGCACCTCCGATTCTCATACTCAACCGTCACCTCTCCAGCCTCTCCGCTTCTCATAGTCACCTCACCAGCCCCTCTGCTTCTCATAGTCACCTGTCACCTCACCAGCCCCTCCGCTTCTCATAGTCACTCATCACCTCTCCAGCCCCTCCACTTCTCATAGTCAATTGTCACCTCACCAGCCCCTCCGCTTCTCATAGTCACCTCTCCATCCCCTCCACTTCTCATAGTCACCTCTCCAGCCCCTCCGCTTCTCATAGTCACCCATCTTCTCTCCAGCCCCTCTGCTTCTCATAGTCACAGCTCACCTCTCCAACCCCTCTGCTTCTCATAGTCACCCGTTACCTCTCCAGCCCCCCCCACTTCTCATACTCAGCCATCACCTCTCCAGCCTCTCCGCTTCTCATAATCAATTGTCACCTCTCCAGCCAATCCATTTCTCATAGTTAATCGTCACCTCTCCAGCCCCTCCGCTTCTCATAGTCACCTGTCATCTCTCCAGCCCCTTCACTTCCCATAGTCACCCATCACCTCTCCAGCCCCTCCACTTCTCATAGTCACCCATCACCTCTCCAGCCCCTCCACTTCTCATAGTCACCTGTCACCACTCCAGCCTCTCTACTTCTCATAGTCACCTCACCTCTCCAGCCCCTCCACTTCTCATAGTCACCTCTCCAGCCCCTCCTCTTCTAATAGTCATGACTCGCCCACCCCAGGGCTATGGGACACCCGGTGCCGGACCGGACTAGTCCGGGGGTCATCAGTGGTGGCGGGGCCCGGCTCCGTGGCCCTGATGGGGTCAATTAATATGGCTAGTGTCGCAAAAGGGGCTCCTCCGGCCCATAACCAGGTCGGGGAGCGGGTTACCGGTGGGAACCCATCGGAACCAACACAGTACATAGGTGCAGGGAAAGGCAGTCACCACCAACCTGCAGGGAGCAACAACCGCAGCCGCCTGTGGGACCCGTCTATCCAGCCGTGTGTTTTACCGAGAACTGTGTCCTCATCATTGGCTGAGTGAGTACCACCGTGCCATGCGGCAGAGCTCTGCCCCTGCGACCCTGCACATCACCAGGCCCCGCAACCCGCCTGCCATCCATCATCCCTACCCCATCACCGGGCCCCGGGACAACCAACCCCCTACCCACGGAGGGGAGAACTAACGTCAAAGCTGCTCCCTGTCACCGCTCCCGGGATCCCCGTCCAGAGCAGCGGTGGTGTCCCAACCTCACCACAACCGTGGGTGGCGTCACGGACAATATCCAAATCCCCACAATCAACCCCCTTTTCAATCACGTGCGAGGAACGTCGCTCGAGTCCCCGGGATCCGACCCACCGCTCGAGCCACCACCGAGCAGCAACAGCAGCAGCCGGACCCGAGCAGTGGGAGAGCGCAGCGTCACCTCCTCCGCCCGCGACAACTTGGCATCACGAACAGGATCTTACCGCTCTGCCGTCTGGTAGAGGTGCGCCTTGTGACCGCCGGAAAATTTGAGAAGCCCATTTTGGGCGCGAAAAATTCCCGCTCGAGCGTCTCCTCGAGCAGTGGAGGCGCGAAGGCCTAAACCCCGCCCCTATAGAGGAAGAGCCAGAAAGGAACTAAGGGGGACGAAATGGCGGCTGGCCGCATGTGAACGTGGCTATAAAAGCAGGGACGCCAGGACCCTGTGGCCATCTTTTTGCTAGTTCCTGGAAAGCACCAGTGCTGAGATGTCCGCTCCAACAAACGACAGCGAGACCCCCGCGCCCGGCACGGCGGCGTGGTTGGAGGGCCGCACCGTCTCGCTGAGTAACCATTTGCAGGCCCGCATGCAGCTCCTCATGAAGGAGTGGGAGGCCGACATGGTGGACGTGGTGGCTGCTATGCGGAGATGCGAGGTGGAGGAAGATTTGGAGGAACGGGTAAGAGACCTACGCCCCTGTATTCCCGAGGGATCGGCCATCGCGGCTGAGGGGCCCGGCCTACACCCGCTCACCCTGCTGCCTCCCCCGCTACCCGCGTTAGTCGCTGCCGCCCCGCCACTAGGCTCGCTACCTGCCCAACCGGTAGCGGTACCCTGCCCGTCCGCCAGAGCGGACCTACTGGCTGCAGACGCCCGGGACCGCCCTGAACTGCTGCCCCAGGAGCCACCAGAGCCGAGGCCTCTTAATGAAAATGTGTTGGAGATCCCGGCAGTGATTGCACCAGGTTCCGTGCCCGAGCCCGGGACCGTGGCGTGGATGAGGGCCAGAGTGGTCGAATTCAACCAACGTCAGCAGAGTCAAATCTACCTCATGATGGAGCAGTGGACCAATGAGGTGGAGGCGCTGGTTGTGACTACCCCGATGTATGCGATGGGGGCCAGCGTGATGGAGACCGAGGTGCCAAGGGCCGAGGAACCGGAGACTGCGGCAGCTGGCGGCAACCCGCCTGACGCAGGAACAATCGATGATGACTCCGGCCCCGGCGCCGAGCCCACTGCTGAGTTTGAGGGGGCAAATGAGTGTCCCCGCTATGAAGGAGACCCAGTGGTTTTCTACACCCCGCGCACCGGTGGGAGCGGATACCGGGCACCCCTGTCACAGAAGGCATGTCAGTGCATGTTTGATATGCTGGTGGCGGAGGATGGGTCTGCCTCAGCTGAAGAATCGGAGTAAGGGCAGCAGAATGCCGTTGTCACCGTCCACGTTGGGACCACCAGTGTGTTTAGAGTTTTGGAAAGTTTGAGAATGATAAGTAAATAATTGATGAAAGTCCCCTGATTTACTGTTGATTTGAAACCGGTCGGACCCGTTGGGACCACTTTCTACAAGTTTTGCGTAAGGGACTTCTTGCGGACAAGCCCGTGAACTTGCAGGGCAACCACAAACTTGTGGAATGTAAATAGTATGTTGTTTTTGGCTTTACCGTTACAGCCTCTGGAGAGGCAGATTAGGGGAAGGGCCCGCAGTGGAGCAGACTGGGTCCCAGCCATCACCGGAACCGGTGGCGATCCTCTGGAGGGGAAGGACAGAACCCGCTCGGGCCAACTGTGCATGACTGGGGTCAAGGGGTGCTGCCCATTTGCTTAGGGGCAGCATCAGGGCCAGGTTGATTGGGTGGGAGAGAGCGGAAGCCGTAACCGTAATGTTTAAGTAAGAGTACCTACTGTTGTGGGAAGATGTTATTATAATTGTATATGTTAACCGTTTTTCTATTTTTCCAGTTCGTGAAAATAAAACCGGTGATGGACGGGCAGCCCGCGGACGGTCTGCATTTAACTAAGGGGGAATGTGGCGCCCTGGACAAGCCAGGGGCCACAGAGAACAACACCAACACACCCCACACTCCCAGCAGGCACATCGAAGTCAGACACAAAACCCTTGTTGCCTTTCTCCAGGGGCTGATGTCCACACCAGGGGGTGGAGCCAGGTGGTTGGTCTCCACCCACCGAGGAGGTCACAGTCCTGGAGGAGGGAAAACAGTGAGATAGTGTTTGGAGGAGAAAGTGGAAGGAAGTGAAGTGGTAGCAGAGCAGACTGAAGTTAGTCCGGGTGTGTGGCCCGAATGGAGCAACAAGGTTGGCAGACGGTGGTGACCGTCTGTAGGAGTGGCCTATCGGAGTTTACCGTAAGGACCGTGGACGGGCGGTGGCCCGGCGGTACCGGACCGGTACACAAGGAGAAGCCAGCACCATTGGCAGGGGCTTACGGACCCCGGCAAGGCTAGGAGTCGCCGTGAAGTTGCCGAATCCGTTAGCGAAGGGGACCTCCTGGGTTCCCCAGCAGCCAAGTCCCGACAGAAGGCAACCATCCAACCGAGTGAGGGAGACACCGCCACCGCCAAGGCAACCATTTCCCAGGGCCAGCGCCTGCGGGCAAAAGGGGCTCCTCCGGCCCATAACCAGGTCGGGGAGCGGGTTACCGGTGGGAACCCATCGGAACCAACACAGTACATAGGTGCAGGGAAAGGCAGTCACCACCAACCTGCAGGGAGCAACAACCGCAGCCGTCTGTGGGACCCGTCCATCCAGCCGTGTGTTTTACCGAGAACTGTGTCTTCATCATTGGCTGAGTGAGTACCACCGTGCCGTGCGGCACAGCTCTGCCCCTGCGACCCTGCACCTCACCAGGCCCCGCAACCCGCCTGCCATCCATCATCCCTACCCCATCACCGGGCCCCGGGACAACCAACCCCCTACCCACGGAGGGGAGAACTAACATCAAAGCTGCTCCCTGTCACCGCTCCCGGGATCCCCGTCCAGAGCAGCGGTGGTGTCCCAACCTCACCACAACCGTGGGTGGCGTCACGGACAATATCCAAATCCCCACAATCAACCCCCTTTTCAATCACGGGCGAGGAACGTCGCTCGAGTCTCCGGGATCCGACCCACCGCTCGAGCCACCACCGAGCAGCAGCAGCAGCCGGACCCGAGCCGTGGGAGAGCGCAGCGTCACCTCCTCCGCCCGCGACAGATGTTGTCCGTGACACCACCCACGGTTGTGGTGAGAGTAGTGACACCACCGCTGCTCTAGACGGGGATCCCAGGAGCGATGACAGGGAGCAGCTTGGATGTTGGTTCTCCCCTCCGTGGGTAGGGGGGTTGGTTGTCCCGGGGCCCGGTGAAGGAGGTGTGTGTGTCAGTCGGGTTACGGGGCCTGGTGAGGTGCAGGGTCGTGGGGGCAGCGCTGTGCCGCACGGCACGGTGGTACTCACTCAGCCAGTAATTCACACGGAGTATCTGGTTAACAAACGGCTGGATGGACGAGTCCCACAGACGGCTGCGGTGTTTCTCCTCCCGGCAGGTTGATGGCGACTGCCTTCCCTGCACCTGTGTTGTGTTATGGTTCCAATGGCTTCCCACCGGTAACCCGCTCCCCAGCTTGGATGTGTGCTGTGGGAGCCCCTTTTGCCTGCAGGCTCTGGCCCTGTGAACTGTAGCCTTGGCGGTGACTGTGTTTCCCTCTAACGGTTGGACTGTTGCCTTCTGACGGGTCTTGGCTGCTGTGAAACCCCGAAGGTTCCCTTCACTGACGGATTTGACAAATTTGACGGCGACTCCAAGCCTTGTTGGGGTCCGTAGGCCCTGCCGGATGGTGCTGGCTTCTCTCTGCTCGCCAGTCCGGTACCGCCGGGCCACCGCCCGTCCACGGTCCTTACGGTCTGCTTCAATCAGCCTTTCCTGCAGACGGTCACCAAACTCTGCCAACCTTGCTGTACCGTCCGGGCCACACACCCGGACCGACTTCAGACTGCTTCTCTACCACTTCACTTCCTCTCACTTTCTCCTCCAAAACTAATCTGCGTAGTTTTCCCGCCTCCAGGACTGTGAACTCCTTGGCGGGTGGAGACCAACCGCCTGGCTCCACCCCCTGTTGTGAACATCAGCCCCTGGAGGAAGGCAACAATGGTTTTGTGTTTGGCTTAGGTGTGCCTTACCGGGGTGTGGGGTGTGTTGGTGTTGTTCTGTGACGACCTGGCTTGTCCATGGCGCCACACTAGAACTTGGGGGTGATTGTAAAGTTTATATTCGTGACGCCACCTGTGGTTTGCGGCAATTAAGCCGCCGCTGCTGTGTGAGGCCTCCGGGGTGATGGAATGGCAGCAATGGTGGTACTGCTCCCCACAGGTGGAGCGGTGCCCCGGGGCACAGTTGGTTCTTGTAAGTGTCTATGCAGGCGAAAATAACTGAGGCAACTCCAGAGGGTGCAATTTCAAGATGTTTACTCACTGGTCCTGGGCTGCAGCACACTGGTGCCTTCGGGCTGCTGGAACCCACTGTCAGGGACCCCCGCCGATACTGGGTAGATCCTGGAGTGAAAGACGGTGCACCCCTCTATGTGTTCCTTTCTCCAGCTGTCTCCTTAAGCCTTGCCCTTGATGGCTGAACCTGGCTCGGCCTCCACTATAGCCTCTGGGCCAGGGGCTTGCCTGTCGGTAATTTACCTCCTTTCCAGAGGTTCTGCTGTGGGCTGTGGCCCGGGGAGCATGCAGCTTTCCCTGGGCCTCGGTTTTTAACCTTTGGAGATGACTTCTCCTTCTCCAGTGACTAGGGACCTGTGGCGCCCCAGGACCTGGTCGTCACAACAGCATTGCCCCTCCAAAGGGTTAATGCTGAGCCTGGAGGTAATTGGGAGATCTATTGGCCAGTAAGTTTAACATCCAACGCAGTTCTCCCTCAGACCAGCAGGGGGAGCTCTGAACCTGGAGTTCCAGGGAGCATTCCTTAAGTCTGGCCTGAGGGAGGAGTTAGTGTGCAGTCTGTAGAAAGGAAGCAAAGAGAGCAGATGCAGAGTAGTGCTGCCTTGTGAAACTGGGGCCTAGAGCTGGAATAGCTTGGCCCAGTGAAGCAAGAAGTGCAGAGAGGCACAGAAGAGACTCGGACATCGGAGTCTGTGGTTGCCAGGGTATAAAATCCTTCCCTGGTAGCCAAATCCGGAGGGCAGGAGAGCTGCAAGCCCCCTGGCCCAGAAGCAATCTGAAGGTACAGCTGCATCCCAAGGGCCCGGTGTGGACTCCAGCAGAGAAGCACCAGAGAGGGCCTGCGCAGTCTACCACACAGAAAAAGGGACGAACCACTGGTCCCAGCAGCAGGAGGGCCTTTTCTAAATTCAGAGTGCAGGGCCCTAGAGAAGAAAAGAAAGATTAGGGAGTAGGCCTCATACTCAACTGGCCAAAGATCACCCCCAGGCACTTCCAGGCCGGCCGGACCATCTTTACTATCTGTGACACTCTCCCTGGACTAAACTGCTGCCGAGTAAAAGAGGAGAAGGTAAAGAGACTACTGTTTGTGCCTGTTTCTTTCACTGCCTGTCGGCTCTGCACCGTGTTATTCACACCATAGACTCTCATGAACACCAACTGTTGCCCCGGGGTACCGCTCCACCTGTGGGAAGCAGGACCATCCTAGCTGCAATTCCAACAGCCCCGGAGGCCCCATACAGCAGCGGCGGCCTAATAGCCGCAAACCACAGGTGGTGTCACGACAACCATAAACTTTAATCCCTCCAGCCATATTAATTGACCCCACCAGGGCCACGGAGCCGGGCCCCGCCACCACTGACAACCCCCGTACTAGTCCGGTCCGGCACCGGGTGTCCCATAGCCCTGGGGTGGGCAAGTCAGACCGTCCCCTGATGCAGCTTGATCCCTCCACTGATGTTCCTGTGGAACAGGCCACCAACTCGAGAGCTATCTGTGGCCCTGGAATCCCTTCATTCCCTGCTTGGTGTCACCTGGACCCTCTGAGTCCCAGGGTCTTCACCAGGAAGCGTCACTTTCTTCTCTTTAGCTCCTGACTGACTAAAGCTCTTTCATACTCTCTCTCCTTCTTCTCTGCCTCCTGCAGACCTCCTCACACTTCTCCCTTCTTTCTCAGACTGACTACACTTGACCTTCCTTTCTCTGTCTGCTCTCCGGTGGCTCCTCCCACCTCCCCAGTTGCCAACTACCACCCTATGGGAGCAGGGATGGGTCTTACGGCCCCCCCCTTACAACCTGGGGGCATCTTTCACTACCCCCGGTATAGGGGAAAGGGTAACTGCCACTGTAACTGGTCCCAGTGTGTACCTAACAATGGGTGTAGTGTGAATTTGCCTGTGGACCGGCGTTCACCTCTTTCCTTACCCAGAATGGGACATCACATTGCTGGATGGGGTGCAATGTTCCTGTGGCGACGGAAGCCTCAGGGGCGCCACAGTCACCTGTCACCTCAACAGCCCCTTTGCTTATCATACTCAACCGTCACCTCTCCAGCCCCTCTGCTTCTCACAGTTACCCGTCATTTCTCCAGCCCCTCTGCTTGTCATGGTCTCCTGTCACCTCACCAGCACCTCCACTTCCCATAGGCACCCATCACCTCTCCAGCCGTTCTGCTTCTCATAGTCACTCGTCAACTCTCCAGCCCCTCCGCTTCTCCAAGTGACCCGTCACCTCTCCAGCACCTCCGCTTCTCATAGTCAACCGTCACCTCTCCAGCCTCTCTGTTTCTCATAGTCACCTCACCAGCCCCTCCGCTTCTCATAGTCACCCGTCACCTCTCCAGCCTATCCGCTTCTCATAGTCACCTGTCACCTCACCAGCCCCTCCGCTTCTCATGGTCGCCTGTCACCTCACCAGCCCCTCCACTTCTCATAGGCACCCATCAACTCTCCAGCCCTTCTGCTTCTCACAGTCACTCGTCAACTCTCCAGCCCCTCCGCTTCTCATAGTCACTCGTCAACTCTCCAGCCCCTCCGCTTCTCCTAGTCACCCGTCACCTCTCCAGCACCTCCGCTTCTCATAGTCAACCGTCACCTCTCCAGCCTCTCCGCTTCTCATAGTCACCTCTCCAGCCCCTCCTCTTCTCATAGTTACCTGTCACCTCACAAGCCCCTTTGCTTCTCAAAGTCACTCATCACCTCTCCAGCCCCTCCGCTTCTCATATTCACCCGTCACCTCTCCAGCACCTCCGCTTCTCATAGTCAACCATCACCTCTCCAGCCTCTCCACTTCTCATAGTCACCTGTCACCTCTCCAGCACCTCCGCTTCTCATAGTCACCCGTCACCTCTCCAGCCTCTCCACTTCTCATAGTCACCCGTCACCTCTCCAGCACCTCCGCTTCTCATAGTCAACCGTCACCTCTCCAGCCCCTCCGCTTCTCATAGTCACCCGTCACCTCTCCAGCACCTCCGCTTCTCATACTCACCCGTCACCTCTCCAGCCTCTCCACTTCTCATAGTCACCTCTCCAGCCCCTCCGCTTCTCATAGTCACCCATCATCTCTCCAGCCCCTCTGCTTCTCATAGTCACAGGTCACCTCTCCAACCCCTTTGCTTCTCATAGTCACCCGTTACCTCTCCAGTCCCCCCCACTTTTCATAGTCAGCCATCACCTCTCCAGCCCCTCCGCTTCTCATAGTCACCTGTCATCTCTCCAGCCCCTTCACTTCTCATAGTCACCCATCACCTCTCCAGCCCCTCCACTTCTCATAGTCACCTGTCACTACTCCAGCCTCTTTACTTCTCATAGTCACCTGTCACCTCTCCAGCCCCTCCACTTCTCATAGTCACCTGTCACTACTCCAGCCTCTTTACTTCTCATAGTCACCTGTCACCTCTCCAGCCCCTCCACTTGTCATAGTCACCCCTCACCTCTAAAACCCTTCCGCTTCTCATAGTAACCTTTCACCTCACCAGCCCCTCCACTTCTCAGAGGCACCCGTCACCTCTCCAGCCCCTCCACTTCTCATAGTCACCCGTCACCTCTCCAGCCCCTCCACTTCTCATAGTCACCCGTCACCTCTCCAGCCCCTCCACTTCTCATAGTCACCTCTCCAGCCCCTCCTCTTCTCATAGTCACCTGTCACCTCACCAGCCCCTTTGCTTCTCATAGTCACTCGTCACCTCTCCCGCCCCTCCGCTCTCATAGTCACCCGTCACCTCTCCAGCACCTCTGCTTCTCATACTCAACCGTCACCTCTCCAGACCCTCTGCTTCTCACAGTTACCCGTCATTTCTCCAGCCCCTCTGCTTGTCATGGTCACTTGTCACCTCACCAGCCCCTCCACTTCCCATAGGCACCCATCACCTCTCCAGCCCTTCTGCTTCTCATAGTCACTCGTCAACTCTCCAGCCCCTCTGCTTCTCCTAGTCACCCGTCACCTCTCCAGCACCTCCGCTTCTAATAGTCAACCATCACCTCTCCAGCCTCTCCGCTTCTCCTAGTCACCTCTCCAGCCCCTCATCTTCTCATAGTCACCCGTCACCTCTCCAGCACCTCCGCTTCTCATACTCATTCGTCACTTCTCCAGCCTCTCCGCTTCTCATAGTCACCTCACCAGCCCCTCCGCTTCTCATAGTCACGTGTCACCTCACCAGCTTCTCTGCTTCTCATAGGCACCCGTCACCTCTCCAGCCTATCCGCTTCTCATAGTCACCTGTCACCTCACCAGCCCCTCCACTTCTCATAGGCACCCATCACCTCCCCAGTCCTTCTGCCTCTCACAGTCACTCGTCAACTCTCCAGCCCCTCTGCTTCTCATAGTCACCCGTCACCTCTCCAGCCTATCCGCTTCTCATAGTCACCTGTCACCTCTCCAGCACCTCCGCTTCTCATAGTCACCCGTCACCTCTCCAGCCTCTCCACTTCTCATAGTCACCCGTCACCTCTCCAGCACCTCCGCTTCTCATAGTCAACCGTCACCTCTCCAGCCCCTCCGCTTCTCATAGTCACCCGTCACCTCTCCAGCACCTCCGCTTCTCATAGTCACCCGTCACCTCTCCAGCCTCTCCACTTCTCATAGTCACCTCTCCAGCCCCTCCGCTTCTCATAGTCACCCATCAT